>NW_027210690.1:0-262500 GCF_029030835.1 Brachyistius frenatus | reverse complement strand
CCGAGTGTGAACATTTTTGGAGACCAGATGATGTAATCAAGTCTAATATTTCCCATCATGCATTGTATTAAAGTATTATTATGTTATTTACTTCAGATTTACAGCTGGGAATAAAAAAAAATAATAAATCACACTATGATTTCTACTAATTCTTCTACATTCAATATTTAAAAAACCGTGATGTTCAAAATGAAACATTTAAAGTCTTATTTACAGACGTCGCGTTTTTAAAAGCACAGAAAACATTTTTTACTTCTTCTAAAATACTTCCCCCTCCGGTGGGTTTTTGATCGGCGCCGGCTGACCTGCTGTTCTGCAGCTGCAGCGTCTCGAAGTCCGGGTCGGGCTTGTTGCCGGCGGGCGGGGTGACGGGCACCTGCGGCTCGGCCCACACGGGCGAGATGTAGTTGTTGCAGGCGTCCTGGTCCAGCCGGTTCCTCTGGTGCTCGCAGCAGAAGCGGTAGTGGCAGGTGCCGCAGCAGTAGATGTAGCTGCCCTGGGAGCAGTTGAAGGTGCTGTCGAAGTGCCCCATCACGTCGAAGTAGCCCCTGTCGGTGGGTTCAACACATCAACCTTTACATGTACGCCAAAAGTACCAGGAGGTTCGACTACGTCCGGGCGTTTTTTTGTTTTTGTTTTGGTCATTGAGACACTCAAGACAAAAAACTTGATCCATTTACGTGTTAAATCTGAAGGGTGAAAAAGCATTTTCAGTCAAAAGTTACAGAACGAGCTCCTTTTTAAAAGTGATCAACTCTTATTTCTTTTATATCCTGTTTTAATTTGTTTTTATGGTTGTTTTATGAAGTCATCGTGTTTGTTAGAATTCACCTGTTTTAATGGCTTATTTTAGGTGAAGCACTTTGAAACTGGAGTTTAGAAAAGTGCTATAGAAATAAAGTTTATTATTATTATTATTATGATACGTCACATCTACCGAGACAGTTGGTGGCGCTGAAGCTCCGCCCACAAAATGAAGAAGAAGAAGAAGCATCCAAATGAAGCGTACTCGTTCCAAATCACCTCCTTTTTCCTTTCACCAGATCGCCATGGATACGACAAAGTGGGTCAAAGTTTTTATGACGAAGCCGTTTAACTAGGCGGCTGTTTTTATTACTATTGTTCTGCCGGGTTTGAAGCCTTTTGTGCTCCTCCGGCTCAAAGAACATAAAAAGCTTCGGGTCACTGTCGCATCTTCTCTCCGAGTAAATAATCCAACGGTGAAAACACAAAACAAACCAGAATCACGTGCAAAGTTCAGAGGAAACATCGCGGCCGTCTCGTTTAGCGTTTAGATTTTTTTCCGACCGCTGCCGAACGCTCGCGGCGCCCGGCCTCGCCGACACACAGCTGATTTAGAGCTGATTGCGCGTTGCCTAGCAACAGCCAGACGCCAACTCAGTGCAAGAAACACAAGCTCCGGCGAGATGGAGATGGAGATGAGAGCTGCAGGAGGATGGAAAAAAAATAAATAAATCATGATGCATCCAAAGTATGATGGACGCATTTTACATTTTTACGGACGGAAATAAAATCGGCGAGAGACGAGAAGCTCCTTCAGCGCTGAACTTTACTTCTCGTGTCCCTTTTGTTTATTGTTTACCTTTTGCTCCGTGCTAAATATGTGTCAATAATCCTGTTTTATATTAAAATCTTAACTCCAGTGGGGTTTTTCTTTGGGTGGGGGGTGGGGTGATTAGTTGAACCTTCGCCTTCATATTAAAACCTGGCTGCGGAGAAATATCCTAGTAGGACGTGTGTTCAGATTCCAGCTGGCAAAAACAACTTGTTTACATTTCCAGAGAACACGGTTGAGGGTTTTAATCTGTGAAGTTAACACTTCTCCTCCTCCTCCTTCTCCTGGTCCAACAATGCGTGAGGTAGGTGTGTGTGGAGGCGAGCGGTCCTACAGCTCCACATCGAGTCCTAGAAACACCGAGCTGCTCCCACTTTTTGTTCCTTCACAATCCAATTAAATTTCAGGGGGTGAAATTTGAACGCTCGTCTTAAGTAAAATAAAAATAAATTAAAATAAAAAGTGCCCACATGTTCTCTTAAACTCGTCACTTTAACGCTTTAAAATAAAAAGCCGCAATATCACCGTACCTGCACACGTCCACGTCCACCAGCTGTCTGGGGGGCGGAGCCACCTGGGCGGCGCCGAGCGGCGGCTTCAGGGCGTCGGCCGTCACGTTCCTCGGCAGCATGGTCTGAGGGAGGGGCTTCGGGGGGAGCTCGGCCACGACGGGCGGGCCGTCGTCCCCGTCCGCCACCTCGGCCGCTTTCGGCGCCACTTTGGGCCCGGCGGGCGGCGGAGGCAGCGCCGGCTTGTAGCCGGTCAGGAGGAACAAGGCGGTGCTCGTTTTACCGGCCGCGGTGGCGGAGGAGGAGGAGGAGGAGGAGGAGCCGCCGCCGCCGCCGGTCAGAGTCCTCACATCGCCGTTGGCAGCGCGTCGCACCGTGGTGATGGTTACCGTGGAAACAGCAAGGCAGGAGAGAAGCAGGAGATGAAGGGACGAGCACAGCATCCCTTTTGAAACTGTAGGTCTCATTGTTTTGAAATCACAAAGTTCTCGAGCCTCCGTTTAAAAAAAATAAAATAAAAAAATGTAAAAAGTAAATCAGGAGCGGTTCCTGTTCCGCGGTGAACTGTTTCTCGTCCAAGACGGCGGCTTCTTCGCTTATAAAAATCCTTCGGTGTGAAAAGTTTCAACTTCAATCCGACGAAGTTAATCCAAAGGGCTTCAGCAGGTTCAGTTTGTTGACGCGATGTTTCATGAAGGTGTTTTCAGCATCTCACCTGAATGTAAACATTTCTCTCTCCGAATACAAATCCTGCCCAGAAGGAGCTTCTGTAAACATTGAGGTCTTTCAGAGTGTTTTTGTAGGAACGTCCTGGACGATGGCTGTAGCTCTGGTGGAATCAGATGGGAACGTACAGGATAATATGGGCCTGTTTACGCTTATTTAGTGTTTCAATCAGGCAGTATTTATTTTTAACTTTTTTTTTTTTTATGTAAACAAAATGAGCGCAAGAAAAAACTGTAAACTCGTGATATAACGACCCGCCCGAGGAAAAGAAAAAACCCCAAACAAACCAGGGAGGAGTCTTATATCTCCCACCGACGGGCGTTTATGGCACGAAAGTTACGATTCGCGTGAGAAAACGTCGATGGAAACGTGTCGTCTGTAAACATTTAGCGATGCATGTAAACTTCTGTCGGGGTTTTTTCCGCGTCGGATCGAGTCGTCTCGGGAGTTTGGCACTTCTGATAACTGATCTGTAAAATCACAGATGGAAACAAAACATGTTGTTGTTGTTGTTTTTTTAAATCAAATGTGAAGCTCTGGGTCTGTAAACAACGGCGGCCGGCGGCCCGACAGATCTCAGCTGTTTGGTGAACGAGCCGAGAGGAACCGTCACTGTTAATTTTTCCTTTTTCCTAATTCTCCCCCTTTTTCTTTTCTTTTTTCTAAAGACTTCACAGGAAGAGGAGGATCAGTTAAAGGTCACGATGCTTGAAGTGTTGGTGTAAATAAGAAGGAGGGTGAATTTAAACGTCGTGGAGACCAAAAAATAAACAAATAGAAAGTGCTGCTAAATGACAGCGTTTAAAGCAGCGTAAAAATCTTTAAGGGAAAAAAAAATAAATAAAAAATCCTTCCGGTCGCGACTGGAGGACGGAGATCGGGTCGTTTTTGAGACGTCAAGGCATTCACGATAAGAAGCGACGGCCGAGCGAGGGTCTATGTGCGTTCCTCGTGCGAGTGTCTCTGCTCGGAGTTCAGCTCGGCCCAACAGAACAGAACGAAGGAGGGCTTGGGCCCGGTTCTAGCAGGGCAGCGCGGCTCCGCCCACTGAACGGACATGAAAATGTCCGGATTCATCCGTCAACGCGGAGGGACGACGGCGGCGGAGGGAACTGGAGGACGGCGGCCGCGCCGCACCGAGACGCCGGCTGAAAAGGACGTTCGGAGTCGGCGGTTCTCGTCATGGACTCCCTGAACGTGGCTGAAGATCACGTCGTCGGAGAAATCTCAAACATCGCGAGGAGGTTTTTGTAAATGTAAAGGTTTATTTTTTTTATGGCTGGTGTTCGGTATGGCTTTAAGTTATGTGTTCGTCGGTTTTTATTTTATTTTATTTTATGTTTTTTTACAAACTCGATGTCCTTCCACAGAAAATGTTAAGTACAGTGGAAGGTTTTAAATTGCATGTTTTTAATAGAATAAAAGGAAGAATGCAAAAACAAAAGTAAAAGGGTCGAAGAGGTCACCGGGAGTAGATAAAGGTAAAGGTAAAGGTAAAGATAAAGGTAAAGGTAAAGGTAAAGATAAAGATAAAGGTAAAGGTAAAGGTAAAGGTAAAGATAAAGGTCGTGGAAGAAACAGAAGACGACGGAGGAAAAAAGAAGCGCAAGAGGTTTCTGGAAGAAGGAGGCAGAGTGTCGACAGCGTTTCACAGACGGCGGCGGATCTCCGAGCGGCGGAGACGGTAGCGGAGACGGAGACGGTAGCGGCGGCGGAGACGGAGACGGTCTCTATCGGGTCGGACGCGGCTCGCGTCGCCTGTCAATCAAACGTCGGGAGATTTATCGCCGCTCGCCGTGCAAAATCTCCTCGGTTACGCGCAACTACGAGCTCCGGAGGAATCTGGTTATATAAAGCACTTCGAACCAATAATGCACTGATCGTCGTCCCGAGGGTGAAAACAACAAATAAAAACAATAAAATCACGCGGAGCAGCAAACACGGAGCGAAGACAGCGGATATAAAGTTGTTGTTGTTGTTGTTGTTGTTGTTGTTTTTACAGGATTAATTACGGTTTTTAATGGGATGTTGTAACGTGGAGGAAAAAAAACAATAAATCCGTGTTCTGTGTATATTAAAGGTACGCGACTAAATAAACTCTTCTATATACGATGACTTGAGGATGTGTAGTTTCATAGAAATTAGATTTTTTTTTGTTTTTTTTTGCTTCTTCTTTTGACACAGTCGGTTTGGCACCTGGTTTTGGTCTTTGCTTGGAAACAAAAAAAAAAACAGCAGACGGGAAGGGAAACGAAACTCCGATCCCAACCCGCTTTGAAACGAATAAAAAAACAACAACGGTGGAAAAGGAGGAGGAAGAGTTAGTGGGGAGCTTCGGCTTTTTGAAAAGCAGCTGAGAAACGTCCAGCCGGCGCAGCGAGAGTCCCGGTCGGACGCTTCGCTCAGATTCTTCAAGTCTCTGTTTTCTGTCGCCGCTTCACGGCCGCTCGTTCGCCAGCTTTCACACTGAAAGAGAAGAAAAACACAACAAGCAGCACATTCAGTCGAGCTAACGTTTAATCGTTGAAAAGACTAATTCAGTCTGTACAATTTATTTTCCCCGAAAAAGCATTTTCCTAATACGAATAAAACTCTATTAAAACTGATTTTTTTTTAAGCGTGAGCTTAAGCGGGAACTTTGGCTTGCAGCATGCCCCGCCCACTTTTGGGGGTAGAAACAAACGACCCTCGCCACCGACTTCAAATGTAAAAGTTAAAATAGTTTATAAATGACCACCAAAAAAAAAAAGGTCGCTACGTAGATCTAAAGGTTGAATTTGATCGTTCTTCAGCGAGCTACATTTCTAACTTTTTACTTTTAAAACGTGAATTATTGCAATATATCGATTATTTCAGACTTTAGAGGCATCGTTAAAAAATATAATGAATCAAATGTCAAACGTTTAATCAATAATTAAAGATGCATTACTTCGAGCTTCAAGCTTCCTGAAGGTCAAAATCTTCAGTCAGTTAATTCATTCAATTTCTTGTCGTCTTTTTGGAAATTCAGTTTCTATCTGCGGGAAGTATCAGACAAGTAAACCAATAAAAAGAACAGACAGATCTCAATGCAGCTCGTTCGTGTTTCCCACTGCGAGATTTACTGGAAGGAGACAGGAAGCAGGAAGTCTGTTTATTAAGGATGCAGAGACGTCGGACGGGATTTTATATTATTATAATAATAATAATAATAACAACAACAATAACAATAATGTGGCCCAGAGCAGCTTTAAATACGGCTCGTCTGGAAACTGAAATTCTGCTTAAACTGAGGGAGCTGCACCACACACACACACACACACACACACACACACACACACACACACACACACACACACACGCTTATATATAAAACATCAGCTGACAGGGGAGATGGGAGCAGCCGTGATGTGACTTTGATAAAAAAGAGAGCAGGCGACATGACAGATGCCATATGGAGTCATCTGACAGACAGTCAAAAGGAAATGTGTGTGTGTGTGTGTGTGTGTGTGTGTGTGTGTGTGTGTGTGTGTGTGTGTGTGTGTGTGTGTGTGTGTGTGTGTGTGTGTGTGTGTGTGTGTGTGTGTGTGTGTGTGTGCGCTCTGTTTACAGAATGAGGCCTGCAGCAGGAAGGGCTCGGCGTAACACTGCTGTCAGGAAATAAAAACCCTGATTTCTTTACTCGTGACAGTTTCCATGAACGTATGTAACGAGTGACTTCCCATCTAATATTAATTCATTCATTAAAACTGACTTGTAATAACACGTTTCTGACCAACATGTCAGATATTCGACGGCATCAATAACTCTTAATTTACAGTTTCATACCGTAAATTTAATTTAATTTTTACTTGACTGAGACGAAGTTAAATGTCTCCGGTTTAGAGAAAATTCTACTTGATGGTACCAGAAGCTAAAAATGGTTCTGATCCAGATGTGTCTTCAGCTGCAATACCAGCGAGTGCCACTAGAGGTCGGCTCCAAAAAGCCTCCGGCTCCATAGACTCCCATTCAACTTCTCTCATCAAATCCAAAGTGAATAAAATGTGTCCATCAGTTATCTCGGTGTTGTTAGCTAAAGTCACTCCTTCTTATTAGTTTTCTGGAGGTCCATCTGAAAATAATCCCTCATTCATTAGAAAAGAAGATTCAAGAAGACTTGTTTTTGGGGGAGTGTCTGTTTGATTGACAGGCCTGTGGTGCAGTCAGGTTACAGCTATCGGTGGGCGGGACGTAGTATCGTCAGGTTTCCAATCAGATCGGTCAGATCCACCGCTGGCTCCTCCCCCATCTCGTCCAAATATGGTCATTTCCTGCTCCGAACCGCTCCGAATCTGAACTGGAGGCTTCGTAACGTTCACAAACCAACAGGTGACGTCACCTCTGGTTGCTGATTGGCTGCTACACGTTGCGCTGCCCTCCTTTCTCCAACATCTCCATCACCCGTCTCCCTCTTTCTTTTACAGTTTGCTTTGACAGTCGACATTAAGTTCGACCCAGCTGATGATTGAAATCTTTCAGATATCGGGGATGTACCTGTTACACGTAACGCTGGCTTCTGCCAGCTATTAAATGCTTTTAAATACCTTATCGTGGCAATCAATTAGCCTCCCAGCTACATTATTTATGCGTAATCAAATCAATACTTTGAGCTCATTAATGTCATTAGCTCATCTAGTTTGGGATTAATAAGGTGTAAAAGACACTTTTGATATCTGTGTGTAAAAAAACATCCATCAACAATCAACACTTCATATCTTCTTGCTTCTTATCACAGCTACAGGTTGTGGTAATTAGGTTCATTCATTCATTTACTAACTGCCACTAACAGCTGCAGCATTTCTAAGCTTTTCCTCCGACAGCAGCTGATCACAGTGAAGTTATCAAATAACGAGTGAAAGCGTATTTTCTGGAGATTTTAAAATCAGTCTCAAATGTACCTTTAACTCAAAAAAATAAAGCCGTCGCCCGCACGCACTGATTTCTAGAGCCAACAGAAGAAAAACGAGATCACCAGCAAAGACAAGATTGGAGTCCCTGGAGCGACAACAACACGGACAGCTGACAGGACGTGAAGAGCTGCAGCTCCGAAGGCAGAAAGATGCAACAAGACAGCAGGAGAAATGAAAAGGAGGTGCAGAATTCATTATTCAAATATTAAGTTGAGGAGCACAAAGATATGAGAACAGGATGTTCCTGGGTTTGGCTGTACAGCTTCGGGGGGATGGAGGGGCGGGAGGGGGAGGGGGGCCTGTTTCCTGAATCACAGGAACCTAAATAGCTTCTTCTTCTTCTTCTTCTTCTTCTTCTTCTTCTTCTTCTTCTTCTTCTTCTGGAAAGTTGTGGGCGCTGCGCTGCCCTGACAGCCCGGGTTCACATCAGCCCTCCGGGGGCTTTTCCGACTCGCTTCCTCAGATGTCGTAATTAAAAGAAGCCCCCCTCCCCCCGCCCGGACAAACAGCTGACTGGCTTTCGAGGCAGTCGGTGAATTAATTCAATACAAAACAAAAAAAAAAGCCCTTTCCGATGTCCTTCCCTCTGTCCCTCCGTCCCTGTCTTCCTGTCCTGGCCCTGGACTGTTTCCTGCCAACCTGTCGGTGTTCCTCCACCCCTGCTGCTCGCGCTCCGTCTCCCTGCTGATCTCAGGCCGGCTGCTGCTGCACACATGTATGGATTCATCCTGCTGCCTGTCGTCCTGCTGCCTGTCGTCCTGCTGCCTGTCGTCCTGCTGCCTGTCGTCCTGCTGCCTGTCGTCCTGCTGCCTGTCGTCCTGCCAAGAGCTGGTGTACTAGTATTATATATATATATATATATATATATATATATATGTGATGTTTAAGTAGATTTGGTTAGTATTTTTTAAGGGATTTAAATTTGTGGAGGGCTGCTCGAGGTTGACGAAAACCAGAACCAGATTTAAGGATGTTAATTAATTTCTTTAGCTTGTTTAATGTTTTAATGACTGTTTTTAATGTTTTAATCACTCGTTCTTAATTGTTTTTAAATTGTCCTTTTTCTTTTCTCTTATGTTTTGATGCTTTTAATGGTTTTATGGTGACGCCCTTTGAATTGCCTCGTTGTTGAAATGTGCTCTACAAATAAACTTGCCTTCCCTAAAAGAAAACTATTATAATTACAATACTTCAAAAACACAAACGAATAACAACCAGGTTGGTAAAACAGAGCGTGTAATGAAGCTGGAGAAGCTGCTGCCCCCCGAGTGTTATAACAGTAGGGAAAACCCTGCTGTTGTGATTTTCAAACTACAGAAACATCCCACTGCATCGACAGTAATTTCCTACAAACTGCAGTAAATCCCAACAGAAACTTCTCCTTCAAAACGCAGTTATTTTCAGCCCCGTGTTATAAAACCTAAATGTATGAGTAACGCTCGCCTGAGTGATTCAAACATTCGGAGACGTGGTGCCGGTTTGTTGACTCGCTGACATATTGCGCTTCGCTCACGAGGAGCCCGACGACCGAGAAGTTCAGGAGGCCCATACGGAGCCGGTAACCGTGGTTACGGAGGGATGCAACGCCGACTCGGTCTCTTTATGGATGTCCATGATGATATTATACATTCAATGTTATTGGTTTATAAGATACTTTTGTCTTAAATTACAACCTTTTTCTCCCCCGAGAGATCGTTTGTAAGTCGATTGACAATAAATCAACAATTTAGAGCTGATTTTGATTCATGGTGAGTTTTTTTTTTTTTTTTTTGCTTTTCGTTTTATTTTCAAATGCGCTCGTCCCTGATCACAACACAGTGTAACAGTGTTGAACAGTCAGATTTAATAGTTTTATCGGGGTGAAATAACGTGTCGATACTGGAAACGTATTGTTAACGTGCCTGGCCATCCGTCGCCATGCCAACGCTGTGCTGTAATGCGCTGGCCTGTATGTCCGTCTCGCTGCTGCACGCCTGCCTGACTTTCCCCCTCGCAGGAACACACATGAGCTTTAAATGACACAGAAGCTCCCTGACAGCCAGCGAGTTAGTGCAGCAGACCCCCCCCCTACCCCCCTCCTACCCCCCTCCACCACCCCACACACACACACACACACACACACACACACACACACACACACACACACACACACACACACACACACACACACACACACACACACACACACACACACACACACTGTCCTCACTCCATCCATTCACTCCCTCCCTCTCTGGCAGTGCGTGGGCTGAAGCGTCTCTCTCAGAATAGCACTGCAGCATTGAAAAAAACAAAAAAAACAAGAGGATGACAATAATTTTTTTTTTTTTAAATGTGTTCCTGTTGTTGTTGTTGTTGTTTTCCGGATCCCTTTATGTGTCCCGAGTCTTTTTCTGTAACATAACACAACCGGTGTCAGTCGATCCCGGCTGGCTGGCGTCTACATCGTGAATCCACCTCCCTCTTCCTCATTCAACAGCTTCCTCTTCCTCCTCCTCCTCCTCTTCCTCCTCTTCCTCCTCCTCTCCTTTGTCTCCCATCTGTTCTCTCTGACCCTCCTTCCTCATCTATGTTCACCTTCACCACCACCTCCTCCTCCTCCTCCTCCTCCGCCCCCCCCTTCTCTTGAAGTATGCTCGGAGAAGTGCCAGTGCAGAAGGGCAGCAGCAGCAGCAGCAGGGTTTTGTATTGTAATATGAGCTCGGGGCGACGCTGTTAGAGTCGTCACCGCGGTGACCTCTGTCCATAAAGGTCACCGCGCTGCCCTTGGTCCTGACACGGGGATGCTGCGGCGGCGGTGGAATAAAACCGGTTTGTAAATAAAATCCATTAATGCACCCCAGTTTTTACACGATAACGTTGCGTACGGAGGACTATAGGTTCGGTAACTCTCATCCGAACGACGCTAAATAATGTCATCGTGATCTATTTCAGACCGAGCTGATGGTCGTTGGGCTGAAACGTCACTAGAACATTTCACAACAGATATTATGAAGCGATTTTATTTCATTTTACTTACAAACTCTTCCCATTTAACACTTTAAAGCCAAGCGAATTTTGAATGGTATTTTTTTGCTGGAAATAAGCATCCCTAACCTGAAGTGCAGCAAGAATGAGGTGTAAGAAATATAAGGAAAAACAACTTGTGAATTAAGGTGACAAAAATCTTTTTTTTTTTTTTATCTCACCACGGAAACTGTTTGTGAAGAGAATGAGTGGTTTTTTTTTGTTTTGTTTTTTGTTTTTTTAACAACTAAATCACAGCAAACAGCGTCGACTTCGTCTGTCGGCTACAACACAACAAAGTCGAAAATAACAACACGAAACAGACAAAAACAAAAGACGTTTAACGACAAACAAAATCACTGCAATGTCATTTTCTTGCTGTAAAGCACTTTGATAATAAAAATCTAAGAAAAATGACCAAATAAGGAAGTCAGAATAATCACGCAGACAAAAATCAACCAAACATTGAAATGTCACTCAAAAAAATCCCAAATCTCGTCCCCGTTACTGCCCCAGACGACAGTGAATATTTTCAGAAACACTTCAATAATTTATCAGATTTGTATATTCTCATCATCGGACATGTGGTCTAAGTGAATTGAACTCCTTCTCCGAGGTTCTGCAGGAGACCACGGTTGCTTTTCACCGGTGCGCCGGTCCATCTGTCCCACTTTCTCTCCCTGTGTAACATCCTGCCCCAATTCTGGAGGACAGACGCCGCTAAAGTGCCGTTTCCAAACATCAGGGGAACGACTCGCAGGACGAGGCGGTAGGCAAAGTTAAAAAAAAGACAAAAACAAAACTGACTTCGGCCCCAAAGCGCTCGGTTTTACAGACTCTCCAACGGTGTGTGTGAACGTAATGTTTGTGTCGCAAAAAGAAAAATAATACATTTCTTGCACTTTCCTAAATTGTACTAAACAAGTTTGTGTTTTGTATCGAGACATCGGGAGAAAAACGCCTTTCCGACCGGCACATCGGGAGTGTTTTAAAAAGTCACGTAGCTCCTCGGTAGCCTTCATCATAAAACGTAGCTTATGCTTGTTTATTACGGTAATAGACCTGGTGACATCATGATGACTCCGCCTACTTATCATGACGTCACCAGGTTTATTATGGTAATAGACCTGGTGACATCATGATGACTCCGCCTACTTTGCTCAGTCGAACTTGATGCCAAACTACCGATATCATGTGAGGTGTTCAGGGAACGTGGGAAACGACGTAGGTTACAGTCTCCTCCATCTAAACTGCACTGAACTAAAACTGTATAAAAAAATTAAAAAAGTATCGTTCAGGAAGCGTCGAGGTTTAAAGTATTCGTAACCGTATGAAAGATGGTCCAGTCATGTCTTAAAGGGCCACTGCAGCAATATAGGACTGCATTGTTTTAAAGTTAGAGTCCCCTGCAAGAGACAATTATAATAACGTCTTTAAAAAGATCGTAAAAATCTCCGCAAATTTCTACTCCAATCCGACTGGAATAAACAAACCCTGGAACGACCTTCAAACTGGTGCTAAAGGGTTCAACTCAGATGTAAATGAGCTTTTTAAATGCTCTCGTAGTAACTGTGAAGCGGAAAGCGACAGCCGGGAGACGTCTCACGGATCTATTTGATCCGCTCCGACCTGCGAAACCAATTTGAATATATCTCTCATGAAGAGATTACCAACTGTGTAATTAGTCAATCTGATCGAGGTGATAATTATTCCCCTCTCCACGGGAGTTTTTTTTTTTCTTCTTTCTTTTTCTTTGTGGCAGCTTCAGAAGGCGTAAATGAAACATAATGTTTTGCTGTCATGTATGTGCAGCAGTGGGACGTTTGCCACCGAGTCCCATCTGTTGAAGGTGGCGGATCAGACTGGGAAAAAAATAAATAAATAATAATAAAAAAATGGCCTCGCAGTGCTGCACCTCCCTCACAGCCAAGTGGAAGGTGTCGGTCCAGCGAGGGAGGGACTTTGTTCTCCGAGATGACAAACCTCTCGGGGTGGGGGGGGGGGGACTTATTGGTTGTGGCTGAATTTATGGTTTAATAATTAACGTTCACAATCAGATATTCATAATCACACGTAAATCCTCATGAAAATAACAAGCTGCAACTGGAAAATGTTTTTCCTTTAAAAAACAACAACAACTTATTTTTGGACCTATTGATGAACTAGTGGAGTAAAAACCCTCGTCGCTGTACGGGCTCATTTTAAATAGCAGCAGGGATTTTTGTTGTTATGTGAGCAAGTTTAAATAGATAAAAAAAACAACCTGATCAATATGTTATTTAATTCATGCTTTGAATGAAAGATGTTGTTTTTTTTTAACATTGAACACTATTTTCACAATATTTTGTCACGCTGCCATCCTCCGCAACCTCAAAGCCACCGGTTGTTGTTGTTGTCAGTTTAATTGAATATGGATTCAGTCTATTTTTTTTTTTCCATTAAAAGAAAAATGTATGATATAAAAAAATGTCATCCAGCGGGAGATGAATAATGTCAGGTACACGCCGGATGTGATTCATTGTCCAGCCCGACCATCTAATCCGGATCTATTACAGGACAGAATAAAACAAGGTCCACCAGAGCAGCTGGTTTTTCATTCAGCGCTCATGTCATTTAAAAACGTAACAGGAGAAGAAGAGTCACTGAAAGCAAACACGCGTAACGTTTGACGAGAAGGAGGAAACGGCGCCCCCTGTGGCTCCAGACTGTAATTACAGGATTCTCACGCATTCAAATTCTGCTTCATGACTTGAGGGGATCAACCCAAAAGAGTGACCGCTTTCAGGACCTGGTAGACCCGGGGGTTACCTCGGTAACCAACGTTCATTCCTACTTCTTAGTAAGAAAGAAGTAAAACTAAAAAAGATGGCCGGACCTGGAAAAACCAGCGCAGGCAAAAGTCGGGGTGAAAAGACGAGGACCTGCTGTAATATGGACACTGTTATCCATATTATCAATAAATGATAATAAACTTTATTTGTGTAGCACCTTTCAAAAGAGAAATGCAGCTCAAAGTGCTTCACAGCAAGATAATTACATGCAGTGTTTCACATAAAAACAGAAATAAAGGAACATTTAAAAAATATAGAAAAGAAATGAGACGCAAGAGAAACAGATGAAATGCATAAAACACAAATAGTAAAATATAAAATTAGCAATATCCATTTTAAAGGAGCGGTAGTGAGCAGGAGAGCTTCAGGAGTAACCAGTTAAAAGCTTAAATGTACAGATTTTTATCTTTCTTTTAAAAGTATTGACTGAGCTGATATCTAACAGGTAGTTTTGTCTTTTTCGGCTGTTTGCTGCTGAACCTCTAAATAAATCAGCAGCAGATGATCTCAAGTGTTCCTGAAGGCTCGTAGTTATACAAATGTATAAATGTAAAAATCAAATGCTCTTCAAGCTGTTATAAAAAAATAATTTTATATATATATATATATATATATATATGACAGAACCGCTAGTTAGGTCGCTGAATAACAGGCTACTTTCCATCCATCCATCCATTATTATACCCACGTTTATATTGAACGGGGTCACAGAGGTCACAGAGGGCCAATTTAAAAATCACCAAATCCATCGAACACGCGTGTCTTTGGACTCTAATGAAGAACCAGGAGGAAAAACAAAAACAAAAAAACAACCTCGCTGAGGCACTCGGTGGAGTCCACCGGGCCGACCCGTGCACACGAGATCGTCACTCAAAAATAAACTCCACGCAGGCTAGCGAGTCCGCTCCAGTATCACGGTCTACGGTCCCAGCTGGTACCGGGACAGCCAGCCACATGTCCTGAATGGGTCAGGTCACTTTAAAAAAGGAAAATATCTGTCAGAGTAATTTCATGAAGGTTTTGGCTTTAAACATCCTTTAAAAAATTAAAAAAATTAAAAAAAATTTTTTTTAAAAATGCTTTTTTTTTATTCCCGAAGGTTGTTTTTGTTGTTTTGTTTGTTTATGTGAGAAACACCATCATTTATTTGTACCCACATCTCCGGTGATGACGTGGACACCTGAGACTCTACTCCTCTGAAAAAATAAAAGAGAGCCGGCGGTGGAAACCCACCAACGTCCGGCCAGGTTGCGTTCAAGGCAACGCAAAAAAAAAAAAAAAAAAAAAGTCCCGGTTTCCGTGGAAGAAGTGACCGATCAGATTAATCACCGCTGACTCATGAAACAAACCACGACGGACAGTCGGAGCTGCAGACGATTCCACCTCCTCCGAACCGCGCCGGGAACGAGCTACCGGGCCAAAACATCCAAGAGCGAGCTGAAGTCCCTTCGTCGTTAATAGAAACAATCCATCACTAAAAAACCAGATAAATACCCACCGAAACACAGGAACACCCTCGGTTATATCATCCCTCTGTGATGTGCCAGCGCTCGCTGGTTTTTATCTTCAAGTTCCCACTTCTCTCACCTGCTTCCACTTCAATCAGTGATTCCCCTGGTTTTGGTCTTTTTTTCCCAGAATGCCTTTCAACAGCCCCCAGAGAGTGGGCGGGAAACTTGTTGATTTCACTTAAAAAAATAAATAAATAAAATAAATGAAAAGGTAGGCGTGTTTATAGGCACGGAAAAAACAGCTTGAAAAAGTGGGATCGCTCAATGCAAGCTTGAAGGGTTACACACACACACACACACACACACACACACACACACACACACACACACACACACACACACACACACACACACACACACACACACACACACACACACACACACACACACGTCTACAATCGCAGCGCTGCCCCCTTCGACTTGAACGCATCGCGTCCCGTGGCTGCACTGCGGTCGGCCGTGGGCGGACGGAGAGCTCTGGCTTCCTCCTCCCGGTGGGTTTTATTTCTTTTATTTTTTTATTTCTTTCCATGTTAAATGTTTTAACGCACTTCGATCAGAAGGAGCGAACACATGTTTAAAGTTGAGGGTTTATTACCGTCAAACAGCCGCGACATATTAGTTTTAATTGAATTCGACCCGCTAAAAGATCGACCCGCGAAACAAACCAGACAAAAATCAATGAATTCATTTAATCGGGCCGTGAAGTGGTTCCAGCTTCTCCAACAGCAGATGTCTTTTCTCTCTTTATGTCTTTGAAGCTTTCGCCTTAGTTTTTTCACAAAATACCAAATTTTATGAATTTTATTCAATTTAACCACCATTTTTCAGATTTTTTTTTTTTTTTTTACATTTATATCGTTGCAGATGGAGTATCTTTGAGAGTTTTGGACTGTAATTTCATGACATCACGGCCATCTTTAAGATTTTTTTGGTTTATTATTATTATCAACTGCAGCTTTAAACTGTCAATTGAATGTAGTTGAGTTTTAAGATGGTGGACAAACCAAACGAGCCACTTTGTCCTCTAACAATTAAACCGTTTTCACCATTTTAGACACATTTTTTGGTCTGTTTTCTGTCCATGTTGTTAAATTGATTGATTGATTGATTGATTGATTGATTGATTGATTGATTGATTGATTGATTGATTAAATCAGAGAACTCTCATTTATTCTAACATTCAATTACCATTTCAGTCATTTATCAAACCAAAGAAATGACAAACGTTCTCCGGCTCCAGCTTCTCAGATGTGACTACATGTATACATTTGAGTTTGGACTTTAAATAAAAATTAAAAAGTAACCCGACTTCACTTTGAACTTTGTGAAATCATATTTTTGTAATATTTTTCCAGCGACTTTCTGACACTCAGAGTTTGCTGATATTTTCTTTTTTACACATGATTTACATGTTCAGGTTTGATTTTCACTTTCAGGTGAAAGTATCACAGGAGTACTTTTTTTTTTTTTTTTTTTTTTTTTGAAGTGGCCAAAATCTAAGAGCGTAAAACTATGGGGGGGGGGGGAGTTGGGGGGGGGGCACTCGGATGTACACCTCACTTTTAGTACCACGGTGAGGCAGGTGTAGGTGTTTCAAAAACACATCCTCGAACCACACAGGGGCCCTGCAACTGTATGCAAGGTGATATCATCCACAAACATGCACCTACACACACACCTACACACATGCATGGCCAAAACACACACACACACACACACACACACACACACACACACACACACACACACACACACACACACACACACACACACACACAGTAAGTTAGGTAAGGCTAGCCAGCAACCTGTGAGCCCATGAGGCAGCAGTGCTAGAGGCTGTGTGTGTGTGTGTGTGTGTGTGTGTGTGTGTGTGTGTGTGTGTGTGTGTGTGTGTGTGTGTGTGTGTGTGTGTGTGTGTGTGTGTGTGTGTGTGTGTGTGTGTGTGTGTGTGTGTTTGCAGCGTTCCTGCATTAGCATGATGCATTCATGAGGCAATTATGCTCACGTTGGAGGCAGTCATGTGTGTGTGCATGAGAGACTGATCACACACACACATGCAGACCACAAAAAAAAACACACCAATCACCCCCCCTACCCTCCTCCTCCTCCTCCTCCTCCTCCACCACCCCTCCTCCTCCTCCCTCCACCCCCCTCAAGCGGCTAGGTGACTCCATGTATGGGTGATGCTGCTGCTGCTGTGCATCACAGAGACACAAAATGGGAGTGTTTTGTTGCATTATGCCGAGGCGTTACTGTGTTGTATGTAGCAAGCAGACGAGAGAGCATCAAAAGAAATTAAAAATAAAGAAATTAAAATAAAACCCACAAGTGTTCGCCTGTCTACGACACCGCAGCAACACAAAACAGACTAAATGAAGGCAGCAAAAATACACGTTTTTTTCCTTTGAGCAGGAGCTCCAGAGAGGATGCTGATCCTTATAGATGCGGCATCGTCACCCCCCCCCCCCCCCTTTTTTTTTTTTTTTTTTTTTTTTTTTGGGTGGTGGTGGTGGTGGTGGGGGTGAGGGGGTAAGAGACAGAGAAGAAATCATGCCCCGTTTAAATTGAATTAAAATATATATATAAATAAATCCACCCCGCACCCCCCCCCTCAATGGGCTCACCATTAAAGCGCAGTGGCACACATGCGCCTTAAAACCAGGGAAATGTGGCATCACTGACGCTGTAAGTTCATTTTAACCGTCAGAGAAAAACAATAATAATAATAATAAATAATAATAATTAAAAAAAGCCCGTAAGGTTGAGTGAAGATGTTTATCATGTAAACACTCACTGAACCCGTTTCCCTCAACAAATGTGACGAGCTTTGAAGTTACGCAGGGTTGGAAAAAAAAATAATAATAAAAACCCACCAAAATGCTACTTCCTAATTTTAAACACGCGCTGTTCATAAAGAGGATTATTATTTATTTATTTGTAATAATTGTTATTTACCTGCTTTCTTCTTCGTGGTCTTCGTGGAGGTCCGATTGTGATTCCTGGACTGTGAAGGCAAATGTGTCACCTACATTTTTCATTGTAATTCCCGGTCTGGTGAAAGGAAAACTGATGAGCCGCAGCGAAGCCTCGCGAGCTTGTTCTCCTCCAGTACAAAAAAATAAACAAACAAACAAACAAACAACAACAACGGCGTATAAAATCAGCGCGAGGACGAGTTTACAAAATGTTTGATCTCGCCGCGTTGCCGCGCTCTGGTCGGTGTGCGGTGAACGTCTCGAGCGCTGTGACCCCCCCTCGCGCGTGCTGCTTCCTTCCTCTCTTCACTGGAAGCTGCGCTCCGCGGGTCGCGTGCGCTCATTGGACAGTGATTGCCCTCTGTCACGTCGACGCGCTGCTAAGTTACGGAGGGGGGGAGGGAGGAGGGGGGAACGATCGGCCAATCATGGGGCGGACGGCTCCGGGTGATCGCGTCTGATTGGCTGAGGAGCGTTCGAAAACCGTCGGTAAATTCCCGGCACGCGCGCCACCTGTGACCGCTTATATTATAACGCGCTGACCGTTAACGTGGTCACGTTATCAATGCGCTTACCGGAGGGGAAAAAACAACAACAACAACAACAACAAAAAAAACCCGGTTAGCCGTCCTCGTCGGCTACGGAAACATGACGTCACTTCATAGCCTTTACCATGTATATTTTATATGCGACCGAACTAGCGGTTCTGGAGCGACAGTTCTGATCAACCAATCAGACAGCTCCGATAAGAACATCTGATTGGCTGAGTCATGTTTGAAACCGCAAACTTGATATATAAATATTAATGCGATTGATTAACATCAGCAACATGAAATCAGGTTATATATATTCTATATCTGACTAAATGAATAGTCTATATATAGATATTATTGATCTGAGTTTAATGCTAATGCGCCTCATGAGCATTTTTCAATTAAAATGTTTCATTCAGCTTTTTTTTTTTAAGTTAAAAAGTTAAATTTTTCAATGCTTTGAGCACCACGTACGAACTTATATCCGCATTTATTGAACAGAGCTGAAGGCAGCTAAAACTGGGGCATAATAAAACCACAGCTGAACAGATGACTGAGCAAGAGGCCGGTGAGAAAATAAATATTGTTTTAATAATGTGGGTGAAGTGAGCCTTTAAAAAGAAAATAAATATTGTTTTAATAATGTGGCTGAAGTGAGCCTTTAAAAAGAAAATAAATATTGTTTTAATAATGTGGGTGAAGTGAGCCTTTAAAAAGAAAATAAATATTGTTTTAATAATGTGGCTGAAGTGAGCCTTTAAAAAGAAAATAAATAAGAAGCTCTCATCACAATCATCTCCTGGTAAGTGACTTCACCGGATTAATTCCAGACTAATAAAAGTGTGAATTCGCCTCTGTGAATAAATAGCAGCTTGATATGAGTTTAGGTGGTCCTCCTCCTCCTCCTCCTCCTCCTCCTCCTCCTCCTCCACCTCCTTCCCCCTTTGCCAGGAGCTGCTCAATGGCTGCTTGATGAATGGGAGGGGAAGCGGGAGGATGGAGGATGCAGAAGCGATAATGCGGTGTCATCAGTTACCTTGACAACCGCAGCCTCTAACATCTAAATGCGTTAATTATGATTTGTTTTTTTAGCCAGAAAATTAGCAGACCCCCCCCACCCCCAACCTCCTCCTCCCCCCCCCCCCAACCTCCTCCCCCCCACCCTCAACCCCCCCCCCCTCGTTCTTGGCCCCGGCCCCTCTTCTTTCTTTTTGCCTCCATCACTCACTGCTGGCTTCAACAACAAGAGAGAGAAATATAAAATGTAAATCTCTCCGTCGCTGTGCGTCGAGCTCCGGTTTATATTCCTGATGCTCTGAACCGCGGCGGCGATGTTAGCTACTATTTACTTTAATTAAAAGAGGAAAAGAATAAAGTTATTTTATTTTAGACCTTTTTGTCCAAAGTGATCAGAAATCAGTGTTTTTAACGTCACTTCGTCCTCTACGTCACGCGCGTGGATATCGGGTCACCGTGGATACGCGTCGGCCCGGAGACGTTCCCACAAGGTTTAATTAATGAATTATGTTTTCTGAGAATTTAACACGTAATTAAATATTTTTTGATGCGTTTTGCCAGCGAGTCCGTCTGTGGGCTCGTCCTCTTCGGCGAACACGAAACGGGACCGAGCGTTTTATTTATTCATGTTTATGCAGATGAATACTTTATTTTAAAGGCGTTGTAGGTCTCAGAGGTTTTCTTTTGGCTGAATAAGTGCAACCATGAGTGGTTTCACTGTTGTTCCAGCGTTTTCATTTCAAATATGTTTCTTTAAAAAAAAAAAAAAGATTTTGGTTATTGAAAGTACATTTACTCGAGTAACTCTTCCTAAGTACAACTGAGCAGTGCTTTATTTGAGTATTTCCATTTTCTGTGGGAAATATTGCAGTTTTTGTGCATTTCTTTCACGTGTAATATATTGACATGTTAATGAAACAATAAAGTATAGATGATCAATAAAACACTTTCATTTGGACCATTTTACATGATGAGTACTTTTACTTTTTGATACATGCTGCTGATAATACTGATGTACTTTTACTTTGGTAAAACTTTGAGTGCAGGACTTTGGTTGGTCAGAATATACTTCTGAAGTTTGTCCTGCATCAGTCCAGCGTGTAACTTCTACTTGTAATTAAACGTGTTTTTCATTGTGGTATGTTGTTTCTTTTAATTTCGTAAAAAAAACTAATGACATACAAGGCCGGAGCCATCTTAGGATATAAAGCAAAGAACCTGGATTTAAAGATATAAGTTGATATAGGTGGTAATTATGATTATTATAGACTTATAGAAATCATAATTTCCACAGAAAGCATTAAGTGAGAAAGTTGCAAAACGTTCCAGTTGGTTGTTAACTTGCTCAGAAAAGATCATTTTTGTGTTTTTAACCTGAATATTTTGTGATTTTCTGTCATTGAAACTTAGACAATAACATTAAATATCATCACCACTTTCAGAAAGCTGTAACCGATATCAGCCTGAAAAACAGGCGACCGTTTAAATCCCCGGATCACATCTCGTCCCTCCAATCTGGGTTTTTTTTTTTTGGTTGTTGTTGTTAATCTCGTCTCCAACTGCCTTCAACTTATCGGCCATCTTCATGCAGATGAATATTTTATTTCCAAGTCTGTAGGTTTCAGCGGAGAGCGAGCGAGAAAGCGGCGCTGACCTGAGTTCAGCAGAAAGCGGCGTGTGGAGGAACCGCAGATGGAGGAGCTCCGTGTTGGTCTCTGCAGGAATAGCCAGAGGAGTTGGCACACATCGAGCCAGCTGTTCCCTCAACAAAGACGACTCCCATAAATCCTCTGATACATATTTCCACCGTGTTGTACGTTCATATCACAAAAACACAAAGACAGATCAGGGGTAGATGGACGTATTATTATTAATGTTTATAATAAGAGCCGAACGTATCGATAGATCAATAACCTTCAATAAACCTGCAATCAATCAATCAATCAATCAAAAACTGCAGGAGATCAATCTGAGCAGCACACTGAATTAAATAGGTGGGCGGGGCTTTGTTCTGCGTGCATGCGTGTGTGTGTGTGTGTGTGTGTGTGTGTGTGTGTGTGTGTGTGTGTGTGTGTGTGTGTGTGTGTGTGTGTGTGTGTGTGTGTGTGTGTTAAGTGCTCATAAGGAGGTTTTGATTTCAATCATTCGCCGTCAATTGTTGTCATTAATTATTTATAGCATTCATGAATAATTAATGACGAGATATTCACCGTTCAGGTTCTTTATAGAAGAGAAGCTGTCACCAAAACACAAAGAATTCTTCTGATGTTAAAATGTTTGATCAGGCGGTTGTTTGGTTGCTCGTGATGTTAAGTGTTGAACACACTTAAACACAATATTTAAATACAGTATATTTGAGTTATTTATCCGAGTTGATTATCCAGGTCTGAAAAATGGTTCTGATCCAGAAGTGTCTTCAGCTGCAATACCAGCGAGTGCCACTAGAGGTCGGCTCCAAAAAGCCTCCGGCTCCATAGACTCCCATTCAACTTCTCTCATCAAATCCAAAGTGAATAAAATGTGTCCATCAGTTATCTCGGTGTTGTTAGCTAAAGTCACTCCTTCTTCTTAGTTTTCTGGAGGTCCATCTGAAAATAATCCCTCATTCATTAGAAAAGAAGATTCAAGAAGACCTGTTTTTGGGGGCGTGTCTGTTTGATTGACAGGCCTGTGGTGCAGTCAGGTGTCCGCTATTGGTGGGAGTTTCCAGATGTGTCATCACACTAATTTCCAATGATAACATAATAAAGACAGAAGTAAAGAACCTGTATGCTGAGACAGGTTCACTAATCATTTTCTTTATGTTACAGTGCTGAAGGGAGTTTTAACTAAACTTTTAGCAGAAAAGTAACGTTATTTTTTGGTTTCTTTGCTCTGAGGCAGTTTATAACTTGTGCTGGAAAAAAAATGCGATATAACCAAAGTTTTGTTTCACTGTATAAACCCTGTAAGCAAATAGTAAAAAAAAAATAGACCTAAAAGTGATTTGAAGTTTAAAATGTAAAATGAGGTTTTATGAGTTGAATGTGAACATCTTATTAAAAAACATAGTTATTAAATCCAAAAGAGGTGATGATTTATTTTACTGGAGGAAACGTGTTGTGATCAAACACAGATCTTGGCTTCATTTCTGTGTTTTTAGTTTTGTTTTAGCCAAGCGGAGGAAGGAGGAAGTCGAACCTCCCACCAGGCGACGGCCCGTTATCGAGCAGGTGATCGGTAACGAGGAGTATCTTCACAGGAAACCGGAAACAAGCGCTTCGATCAGCAGAGAACCGAGAACACGTTCCTCTGGACGAAAACGTAAGAAAACACAGCGATGTTCTTTCAAGAGCAAAAATCAGAGCGTGTGGAGGAGGTTGATGTGGCTGAGCAGATATGATTCAGAGAGGTGGTGGTGGTGGGTGGGGGGGGGGGCACTTCTGGAAGAAATGAACCTTTAATGATTCCCTCGGGAGGCGAGGAGGGAATCCGCCGCCACTCTGATTAGACGAGGAAGGTCAAAACTCTCGGCCGACAGCGAACACCTCATTTGTTTTCTCCGGCCTTTCTGAAAATTGAATGGGAGTCTGTGGAGGCTTTTTGGAGCCGACCTCTAGTGGCACTCGGTGGTATTGCAGCTTAAGACACATTCATTCTTAGTTTCAGGTGGATAACAGCATAAATACTAAATTAAATTTCTGTCAATAGAACCTCATAAACGCTTCACACCGAACGTTTAAGCCACTTAAAGCCGTCTGAAGAATACGAGTTCGAAAATGAGGAAGAAAAAAGGACGGTGTGGAGTTAACAGCATCCAGGTTGCATTGTGGGTAATGTAGACGCCAGGTTTTAACAAACACGAAGGATGTCTGGCATTAATAAGAGTCAACGGTAGAACAACAGACCACCACCAGTTTGTCTGTTTTTTTTTGGCTTTTTTCACAGCAGATATCAGACGTAGCAGGAAAAAAAAAAAAAAAAGGCGTAGGTGTTACTATCAACAATGGTGGCTTTATTCTGTCGGTCCACTCTCGGGGGAGCAACTACGTGGAAGTCAGCCATCGCTCGTTTTACTATTTTACACCTTTTCTCCTTCTGGTTGACGAGTTGAAGAAAAAAAAGGTCCGTTAGATAAACAGCAGAGTTCCTCGGTGCTGTTCTTCGTTTAGAACCGGAGACTTGAAAGGTACATTCGGTGTCGGGGTTGGTATTCACCTTTAAAAGCTAGTAGCGATCCGACGGTGTAACGTCTGGTTCACGGGGAAGAAAGAAACGCTCTGGATTGTTTGTCTTTAAACCGACCGCAAGACGTCCAATGCAGCGAACGGTCTTTGCAAAATAGTGTGGAGGGAACTTGTTAGCCTGGAGTCGCCAGACCTAAATTCATTGCGTGAGTAATATTTGGGTCTGGTTGAAAAAACTATTTCAGTCATGTTTGAAAAACAATGATTTCCTTCTGTCCTTTAAAACATAAGAATGAAATCCAAACAGCCTCCAGATGAATCACACCTTCAAGAACGCTCCTCAATGTTCTTCACTTCATCCCATTTCGTCAGACCAGGTGTCATTTTTTATTTCAGAAAGGAGTTCAGTGTCTTTCATGTTTGACAAATTTCACAATTTCAAGGCCTCGTGCTCCGTCACGGAGTATCTGATGCTATTTTCTGCTCCTGCAGCTGCTCAGGACAAAGAAAGTCTTTTCTGGACCTTCGTTTCGGTGTCAGAAGACTGTTGACTGTAGGACAGCTTGTTGCTTTCTTTCTTTCTTCTGCTTTCCTGCTCTGATGTGATGAGTCATCGTTTAGTTTCCCCTGCAGGCTGTTTTCCACGTCGCTGTCCAATCCGGAGGCTGGAATAACGCAACCTCACCCTCATCCTCACCCTCATCCTCATCCTCATCCTCAACCTCATCCTCATCCTCACCCTCATCCTCATCCTCATGCTCATCCCTCATCCTCATCCTCATCTTCACCCTCATTCTCACCCTCATCCTCATCCTCATTCTCATTCTCACCCTCATCCTCGTGCTCATCCTCATCCTCAACCTCATCCTCGTGCTCATCCTCACCCTCAACCTCAACCTCATCCTCATCCTCACCCTCACCCTCATCCTCGTGCTCATCCTCATCCTCAACCTCACCCTCATCCTCACCCTCATCCTCAACCTCAACCTCATCCTCAACCTCAACCTCATCCTCGTCCTCATCATCTTGCTCATCCTCGTGCTCATCCTCATCCTCATCCTCTTCCTCATCCTCAACCTCGTCCTCATCCTCGTGCTCATCCTCATCCTCGTGCTCATCCTCAACCTCAACCTCATCCTCACCCTCATCCTCATCCTCACCCTCACCCTCATCCTCATCCTCAACCTCAACCTCATCCTCACCCTCATCCTCACCCTCACCCTCATCCTCACCCTCACCCTCACCCTCATCCTCACCCTCACCCTCACCCTCATCCTCACCCTCATCCTCATCCTCACCCTCATCCTCATCCTCATCCTCAACCTCATCCTCATCCTCACCCTCACCCTCACCCTCATCCTCACCCTCATCCTCATCCTCACCCTCATCCTCATCCTCATCCTCAACCTCACCCTCATCCTCACCCTCATCCTCAACCTCAACCTCATCCTCAACCTCATCCTCGTCCTCATCATCTTGCTCATCCTCATCCTCACCCTCACCCTCATCCTCATCCTCACCCTCATCCTCATCCTCACGCTCACCCTCACCCTCATCCTCATCCTCACCCTCATCCTCATCCTAACCCTCATCCTCATCCTCACCCTCACCCTCATCCTCATCCTCACCCTCATCCTCATCCTCACCCTCATCCTCAACCTCATCCTCATCCTCATCCTCACCCTCATCCTCGTGCTCATCCTCATCCTCTTCCTCATCCTCATCCTCTTCCTCATCCTCATCTTCATCCTCGTCCTCATCCTCAGGCTGATTCTGGATCTCATCCTTGTCTCCCATCTCGACTCGACTGTCTGTTAACCCCCCCCCAAAAAACAAACAAAACAACAACAACCCTGCCCTGTGAATCTCTGCGGGGACGTTAAGTGACCCCGGTCTGTTGCAGCGAGCAGCTGTTCTGGAGCCTTCGGCCGTTCGAGGGTTTGATGGCGGGACGGGGAAACTTTCTCGGGGCTGTTTTTTTCCACGACTTCTGCACCGACAGTCGTCTCCATAGTAACATGTATGAACGGATAAACATCAAGACGGGCAGAATGTAGGTCAACGCAAAGATGGCGTTCGCACGAATGCCGGCACGCTGCGAGGTACGCAACGCTCGGGAACCTGAGCGGGGGGAAGGAGGGGGGGGAGGAGAGGGAGGAGGGGGGGGAGGGGGAGGAGGGGAGGGAAGAGGGGGGAGGAGGGGAGGGGGGGTTCACGCTGCAGTCGTTGCAGCGCCGCTCTCAGTGGTGGTCCTGCCAGACCTCAGTACGCTCAATAGACAGGGATGAGTCAAAGTGTCCTCTGGCCAGCAGAGAGTGCGTCACTCACACACACACACACACACACACACACACACACACACACACACACACACACACACACACACACACACACACACACACACACACACACACACACACACACACACACACACACACACAACTCATGCAAAGGTACCAATCTGTCCAAAATGTCAACTTGTCAGAGATCCAAAAAGCTTTTTTTTTCTGTTCAGCCAGAAATAAAAACAAACGTTGAGCTCGTCGGGTTCGTTCGAGGTTTTACAGGAGAAATATTCCTCCGCGGTCACGAAGTCAAGACAAGGAGGGTTAAAGGTTCGACATGTGGGGAAATATTTTAGGAAAAACAGTTATTTGTTGGAGCTCACTGAGATGAGATGATTGACACCATTGATTGACACCTTAGCGTAGCATAAAGAAACGGCTAACCTGGCGCTGTTGAGAGGTAAAATAAATCAATAATAACATGCCAACCAGCGTTTTTACAAATTAACACATCATGTATCATTTTTGTAGAAAAAGTTAAACGTGAAAAAGATTTTGTGGCTGTAAAGTCTTGTCGTTGCCAGGAAGTAGGCGGAGTCAACTTGCTTGACAGGCGGGTAACAGTGTCGGAAATACAAAGACGCAGACGATAGTCGGGACTCTACTAATTTAGAGTACCGACAGACATCGTGACCACAAGAGGGCAGCGTTCGCTCTTCTCCAGCACACGCTAACGCGTGAACGCGGTATCGGCTGCGTTATTGGTTGAACTATTTTTTTTTTAGCTTCGGGGGACTGAAACTCGGGATATTTCGATTCCCGTTGACTTTAAATTTGTTTATGAATTCAAAACCTAAAAATAGACACAACGGCGCTTGTGACGTGACGTACGGTTGCGTACGCTTAGTCACAAGTAACCATGCCGACAGCTGTGTACTTATATATAGCTCAGTATCCCTCGCACACGCACAGCCTACTTCAGGACAATGTCCAGGCCCGGGACTTCGGGATGTGCCAACGCCCCCCCCCCCTCCCTCCCCCCTCAACCCCCGTCTGAAAAAATGTAAAAATAAACAACACAACTGCAGGCACTGACCCGGGTTAAGTCATGTTATGATGTGGTGTACAGGCGGCCAGTCATCCAAGACAGAGCGAGAGAGAGAGAGAGTCTCTGCAGCCGTCACATTTTGCGAAAAGCAAAACACGAGCATATGGCGGCACATCTCCATATGCCGCGCTGCAGTTTACGCGGGGTGAAAGCGTAAACAAACATCACTCCGGTACACCAAAGCATGCGGGAGTGTAAATAAGTGGGGCAGTTGCAGCCCCAGAGGTCTTTCCGGGTCTGAAGAGCGAAAGCAATACAGTGTCTTAAGCTGCAATACCACCAGGTGCCACTAGTGGTCGTCTCAAAAAAGCCTCCATAGACTCCCATTCAACTTCCCATCAAATACAAAGTCAAAACATTTTTATTCCATCAATTCCATCAGTAATTACGTATCAGGCCTCAAAAAGGCGTATGTTTGGGGGCGTGTCTGGTTTGATTGACAGACCTGTTGTAATAATAAGATAAATAAGTCATGAAAATAATTAATAATAAGCAGCTCTCACACATAAATCCGTGATCAAGTCTTTTTTTTTTTTGCATTTGTTGTACATATTTTTACACCTTTCATGTACTCTTTTATTTTCTAACATATCCTTCGTTTAAATCTGTGAAATTAGAAATTCTACACTTTGTGGTTTTAAGCAAAATGATGTAAAACTCCATCTGAACAATAAAAAGTAAAAGTATTCATAAGTGAAATGTTCTGTTGCACAGAATGAAAAAAACAAACCCTCCTGCAAACTGTATATAAGTGTAAATAATAAAAGTAGGTGTACTTTGTGCCTCTGCTGACGGGTCACCAACGGGCCAATGAGCAACAGCGATTAAAAGGATTTTCACCATCGACCTTGAAAAACAAAGTCGTCCGCTGCTAATGGGCGTCCCTGCAGACATTTCCTCCACTAAAGCTTCATAAAAGCTTTATTGTTCCATATACGGCGCCACATAATGCAGTCACATTAATAACACGGACAGGACAAGGCCGCCCCCACCATCACCATCACCCCCCCCCCCTCTAAACGCCGAGAGGAAGCAGTGACGGGTTCAGAAATCCTTCAACGTTTGAACTCTTCATATTTATGAATTTAAGGAGTTTCCACGTTCCACAAAAATGGCAAAAAATTCAAGTGAAGATTAATTTCTGCGAAGCAAAAAAAAACAAAAAACATTTTCTGGAGCTTTATTCCTCTTTTCTTTTAGTATTATTAATGAGCCATTAATATTGATAATAACACTGTTGTCATCAATATTAATCAGCCAGAATATATTTAGCCTGATATTTAAACCATCCGTGGTTTTGACTGTCGACTGCATATGAAAAGTTTTTGTAGAAAAATGGTTCTGATCCAGAAGTGTCTTCAGCTGCAATACCAGCGAGTGCCACTAGAGGTCGGCTCCAAAAAGCCTCCGGCTCCATAGACTCCCATTCAACTTCTCTCATCAAATCCAAAGTGAATAAAATGTGTCCATCAGTTATCTCGGTGTTGTTAGCTAAAGTCACTCCTTCTTCTTAGTTTTCTGGAGGTCCATCTGAAAATAATCCCTCATTCATTAGAAAAGAAGATTCAAGAAGACCTGTTTTTGGGGGCGTGTCTGTTTGATTGACAGGCCTGTGGTGCAGTCAGGTTACAGCTATCGGTGGGCGGGACGTAGTATCGCCATGGTTTCCAATCAGATCCAACGACTGGCTCCTCCCCCCAGGCTCGTCCAAATACGGTCACTTCCTGCTCCAAACCTGAACATCGGTTAAATAATCCCGGTCGTTGGACGAAAGAAGAATTAAGAGTCTTTAATCGGCGAACTTCACGTCGTGTTTCCGCCTCGTTAATCACAACACGGAAAAACGCAGATTTCTGAAAAGTAACTCTTTTATTAATATTTTACAATCCTTTATTCATGGTTATGTCATTATTTACTTTTTCAGCTCCACTTTGCAAGTGTCATTATTCCATGCTGTCTGACGACAACAACAACAAACAAAAGAAAGAAAACAAAAAAAAACCAAAAGGAGAGGTTTGAAGAATGAGTCTATACAACACTTTTGTCGAAGGGGGGCAGAGAGATTCACATTTGGGCTCTCGGTTCGACCTCTCATCCCTTCACGCTTATCAAAAAAAACGTAGTAAACAAACAAAAAGGTTAAAAGCAGGACTGTCAGTCGAGTGAAGACGTGTCGAGTTTGTGTGTCTGTCTGTTTGGCTATAAAAACACAAAAAACAAAAAGAACCGGGGTCCTCGTTCTCCTTCGGCTCTTTAAAATCACTTCGCCGTCACACAATCTACCGACAAATACAAAACAGGAAGATGATCTCGTCTTCGGTTCGGCTCCAAACATTGGAGGATATTTGTATTTGTGTACAAAAAAAAAAGAATAAGTGTGAAATGAAAACGGCCGCTGAGGGAGGAGGAGGAGGGGAGGTGGTGGTGGTGGTGGTGGGGGGGGGGGATTAAAACCGTTGTGAATGTGTTTATTGACAAAACGATTACAAGGTCGTTGTTGTTGTTGTTGTTGTGTGACGGGAAGCTGCTGGCGGATAGATTTCCTCATAAAATGGTTTATCAAATACTTCCTGAGAAATAAAGGAAATATCTACCTGGCATGAGGAGGAGGAGGAGGAGGAGGAGGGAGGGATGAAGAGGAGGAGGAGGAGGAGGGGGGTCTGGATGATACCAAGAAAAGAAATAATAAAAACAAAATAGTAACAAAAGACGACAAAATGAGCTGCTGGGTGTTGGAGGTGAAAAAAACATGACACGGGCAGAGAGAGTGTGTGTGTGTGTGTGTGTGTGTGTGTGTGTGTGTGTGTGTGTGTGTGTGTGTGTGTGTGTGTGTGTGTGTGTGTGTGTGTGTGTGTGTGTGTGTGTGTGTGTACTGTGGACTCAGTGGAAGCCGTCAGTGTGTAAACATGGAGCTGGAGGACGGAGGGAGACGGAGGGAGACGGAGGGAGACGGAGGCAGCGGTGCTGGTGTTGCTCAGTTTGTGCTCTTCGGTGCACAGAGAGGAGGTGGGGGGGAGGTGGAGGGGGAGGTGTGTGTGTGTGTGTGTGTGTGTGTGTGTGTGTGTGTGTGTGTGTGTGTGTGTGTGTGTGTGTGTGTGTGTGTGTGTGTGTGTTTTAAAGGACCAGTTCGCGCCCTAATTTGGACTTCCCCCCCCGGTCAGCTGATGACACGATCCACTGGAGTTAAATGAGACGTTCGATAGCGGTTAGCGTCGTTTAGCTTAGCTTAGCATAAAAAAAAAGAAAGACTGGAAAACACAAGAAATCCTGTTTGTTTACTCGGTAGAAGAATCTGCAGAGTGAAAAACAACAACAACAACAGGTTTCTGGGGCTCTTCTTGAGACAGGAAGTCGTTACTCGTCCGGCACTTTTTGTACAAATTAAACAAATAATATAAAAAATAACAGGCTAATAAGTAGCTGTGCTAGCTGCGTCCAGTCTCCGTGCTAAGCTAAGCTAAGATGCTATCGGCTCCAGCTACATGATCCAACTTTGCCAAACGATTTGATTTGAATATTATTTAAATGAAGAGATTTCTTTTCTTTTTAAAGTCAACATTATCACTGAGTAAAAAAAAAAGAAATAATAATAATAATAATAATAATAATAAGTGCGGTTTTAGAGTTTCAACCTGATAATCTGTCACCTTTTTAATAATTTGACGTTTTTTGTGACGAACTCATAAAATTGTTCAGAACGTTTTCCACGTTATCCAAATTGAAAAAGTCTCCCGACCAATCAGCACGCAGCTTTCAGCAGTCGTCACAGGAACTGAGATGTTTGTTTTTATGGTTTCTGTCGAGCCTCATTCACCTCCAGTGTTTCGGGTCAAAGGCAGAAAAACCTGAAGCAGAACCAGAACCAGAGAAAAATACAAAACATGGAGTTTTTATTTTTAACGTAATCTGGGTGAGACGAAGCCGACCGGACCGAATTTAAAAGGTTTGGATCCCGAAACGATGACGGAGTCGCAAAAAAACCCAACAGAACCGGTCCGAGGTGAAGTTTTCTGAGGCGGAAACGAACCCTCGCAGCAGCAGCAGCATCTTTAACACTGAAATCGGGACGTCAGAGGGAGTTTTTCTGGTAAATAAAACTTATTTAGAGATTAAACCACTTTTTAACGACAGGAAATCGACCACCGACAGATTTTACGTCGAGTTCTTTGGATCTAGATTTCAGTTTTACTCCTAAATGGTCAAATAAAATCTAACAAAGATTTAACAGAACAGCCGTCGTTCCAGAAGTTCAGTTTTTATTCAATCTTGTGGCAAATGTTCGAATTTAATTCAAGTTTATGACTGAAATCGTCGAATTAAAGTTGGTAAATTTACGTAAACGAGGGTTTCAGAATATTAGAAACACTTTTAAATAAAAACATTAAATAAAATCACCTTAAAGTTATGATGTCATCGTTTATTAATGTATATTAAACTGGACTAGATTGTAAAAATTTAATGCAGTCTGAGACAAGAGTCCTGAAATGAATCCCAAATTCATGATTGTTTATAATGTGACGTAGAAAAGTGCTGAGTCAGATCGTTTCTGAAATGGTTTTAAACTGCTCTCTAAAAAAAGTTCAACATCAAAACCTTCCATGAAGTTGGTTTTATATTTTTCAGGCTGTAAAGTTTCCGGGAGGTGTTCCTAATAAACTGACCACCGAGTGTTTATCCAGAACAGTTCTGGTTTATAAAACGAGGCAGAAGATACAACAGGAAGCAGAAAAGATCCGAGTCGGTTCACTTCCTGTCCGACCGTCTCCATCTAAAGACTTTCTGCTGCTGCACCGAAGTTTGAAAGCGCTGATTCTGGTTCCTTCGTGCGTTGCTACGGGCGACGGAGAGCCATCGGCCGACGATCTTTGGTCCTTAAAGGGCTGAAATAAGCAACAGTTTTTTTTTAATTTTTTTTTTTTTTTTTTATAAAGCCAACGCAGCGGAGGAACACGGATTATTAACACGCGTGATTTCATTCCGTGTTGTCGTTCCGGTCGGGAGAGGATGGAGGGGTTAGAGAGGGGGAGGAGGGGGGAGACGGGGGAGGGGCAGGTGTCAGTGCCAGGGTGAGAATGATGAGGTTCGGAGGGTCAGAAGGAGGGAGGGGCTTCACCCATCAGCTCCGCCCCCTCCACTCGGGCAACGCACGTCTCCGCCCCCCAGCGAGCTGAGGTCAAATCCAGGAATGTCGGCAAAGCGGATCTCCGTTCGTTCGTTTGTTCGTTCTGTGTCCGTCCGTCCGTCCGTCTCTCGTGTCCGTCTGTCTTCGTCCTCCCTGCAGGTCACTGGAGGTCTCGGTCTTCAAGGTACCGGTACTCAAACGTGAAACCTTCCTTCTTCCGCTGGCCCCATTTCTCGTAGTCAAAGTAAATGTACGTTCCCTTCAGAAAACAAACAGAAGATAAATAAATCTTAAAGGACACGCCGTGTTACTGTGGAGGAAACACGTACTGGATAATCAGCATCCACCTTTCATCCAAATTCAAATATTAAAATGCCAAAAGGAGCTTCAACGTGGGAAACAACTCCTGGAAACTTTCACTTTCCTTCCACGTCTTTCCGGTTTCACATTTGGCAAAATTAACTTTTTAACCTTGTTGACACGTTTATGTTTTTTTTATTTTTTATTGTTTATATGCTATAAGACAGCGTAGTGTGTGTGTGTGTGTGTGTGTGTGTGTGTGTGTGTGTGTGTGTGTGTGTGTGTGTGTGTGTGTGTGTGTGTGTGTGTGTGATGAGCTGCTGACCTGCTCGAACTCGTCCGTGATGGTCTTCGGCTCTTCGTGCCTCTGAAACCACATCATGTACTTTGTGTGGAACCTCCACGACTGCTTCTTCAGGGCTTTGGCTGCCAGATACTGGGCCTTAGTGCCCTGGGGGGGGGGGGGGGGACAGACAGGAGGACAGACAGGAGGAACGAGGTTAGAAACATGTTGTGATGCAGAAAACACAGTTCTGGTTCTTAAACTGAAGAAGTGTTGTTTGTTTTTAACTCCGAGATGAATCAAATGAAGATAAACAGTTTCCTGTTTTTCCATCGATGGAAGGATCTTGGTTCTGTATTTTATTCCCGTCTTTCCGCTGCACTATAACTTTTATCCTATTTTCTTTTACCCTGCTTTATTTTAATGTTTGAATCATTTGTTTTTAATTACATTTTTAAGTGTCCTTTTCTTTAGCCTGATGTTTTGATGCTTTTAATGTGTGCGGTTTTGTTGAATTATAGATTTTAAAAGGATTCAGAGCACTCACATTTACAGCCGACGGAGCCTTCGTACCGACGCCACAATTTGTTTTGTAAAACTACGATACTTTTTTTTGTGTAATTTTCTGGGTTAAAAAAAAAAAAAAAGTTTAATTAATTAATTAATTTTTTTTAAACAAAAGCTGCTGAAAAATCAAAACATTCCCCCTAAAAAACAAAACAAACAAACCACAGAACTGTTTTCTAGCCTTCAAAACGTCTAAATAAGCACGTTGTCGTGGTAACGGCGCCGATGACGTCACGTACCTCCAGGTAGTAGAAGATGAAGAACAGGGTCTCCGTGGAGAGCCTCTGGTAGAACTCCACGGTGTCGGAGTGGGGCGGCGGCACCTGGTGGTGGAAAGGCAGGGTGGGGCTGGGGTTCCTCATCAGGTACTGCCTGTCGGACCGACACGGAGGGAGGGTCAGTGAACGCCACACGCACAAGCAGCAAACAATATCAAACTCAGAAAATGAACCGATCGGACGAGATGCAGCCGATCAACGACTTCCACTTATATTCAGGAGTTGTTGCTTGTTTGTTTTTTAACAGGTGCATCACATCACCGTCAATATGAATAAGATGTTTATCATTATTTAGGCGTGAAAAATCAGCGTTTTTAGACATTTATCACACTTAATAGCGCTGAGCCATATTCTCATGGAAGAAACTCATATTTTACAACTTAATTACAAAAAAAAAAAAACACAATTTCTTCAAAAAGAGAGACGACAACAAGTCAACGACGTTGAACCGTCTCCTGTAACTGAAGAACACCGACACCTCGAAGAGCGGGTCAGTCGGTCGTCCACCGATGTTTTGTTGAAATTCACTGGGACACAACGAACCGATAGAAAAACACTCGTTCTCTCTGATGGATCCACACAAAGTAGGAAAATCCAGCACAGCGAGGTCACAGGCTCAGACGCACTTTTCCATCCGAATCCAGTATTTTTAGATCAGTGATGGACCGTTTGTCCTTTTTCTGTTTCCAATCAGGGCTGCGTTCAATGTCAGCATAAGTGTGTGTGTGTGTGTGTGTGTGTGTGTGTGTGTGTGTGTGTGTGTGTGTGTGTGTGTGTGTGTGTGCTGGAGGTGAATTAAAGTTGTTTAGAAACAGGCTGTCGTGTGTTTATTTCACTCGACTGTCGACGACAGTTTTAAACACAGAAGAAAAACTCCCTGCTGGCTGCCTCTCTCTCTCTCTCTGTGTGTGTGTGTGTGTGTGTGTGTGTGTGTGTGTGTGTGTGTGTGTGTGTCACCTGTGCTGTAAATCACAACAGGTACTGTGGGACAAGAGGGTTTGAGTGTTTGGATTTAAATGTCAATTGTATCTGTGTGGGCTGACTGCATTGTAGGAACATAACCAGTGTACTCTGCTCTGTGTGTGTGTGTGTGTGTGTGTGTGTGTGTGTGTGTGTGTGTGTGTGTGTGTGTGTGTACAGTATTAACAGGACTTTGTGCTGCAGCTGTTCCGTCTCTTCCTGTTGTGGTTGTTTTTTCAATTTTATTTATTTATTTATTTTTTAATGGAAACTTTAATCAACGATGGAAACTCACCAATCGAAGGTAAAAACGATCGTTTCCACGGATCGAAGTCTGCGGCTCATTAGTGCCGTTCCATTTGTACTTTTTTTTGTCGCCGATTAAACAAGCAGATCGTTCGAAGTTGATTTTAAACTAGTTTCATGTGTCATTATTTGCAGTTTACATCAACATTTAAACGAGGTGTTCATTGTCAACAAAATACCCCAAAAATAGTAAAAAACAAACAAACAAACAACTAGAAACAAACTATTCAACTAAATCCTTGTTGAAACTTTTTTTTTTTTTCTTTTTTAAATCAGATTCTCATTTTTTCAAATTAGAAAATAAAAGCTGATGAATTCTGGTGTTTTAATGTTATTTCATGTGGATATGAGTGGAAATAAACTAATTCATTCAAGTTTTTTTTTTTTTTTATTACAAAAAAATAGAGTATTTTTTTCCCTCTGAAATGTGGTGAACTACACTTTAATCATAGAAAACTAGTGATCAGAGTATTAAAATATAAGGCAGTTTTACAAAATAACCAATAAAATGTAAAATAGAAACCACCAACAATCATCCACTAATACATCATAATAATAATAAAAGACAGTGAAAGTTGTTGGGACATTTTTGTAATTTTTTGAACTAGGATTTGAATATTTATCCGTAACAGTGATTTTTTTTTGCAGACCGTGTGAAAACCGCACCTGATTCTCTCGGAGTCGGACGGGTGAGGCATGTGCGTCCACGCCGCCTCCTCCATGGCCTGTTGGTAGAGCTGGTCTTTGGACAGGGGCACCGGCCCCAGAGGACACACCCCCAACGACGGGGGGATGCTGACCTCCGACAGCGAGGGCTGAGGCGCCGACGGGGGGCCGGAGGGGGCCGCCGTGCTGCTGGGGAAGATGTCTGAGAGGGCGACGGGGGAGTCGAGGACGTCAGGAGGCGATTCAGGGTTTGAAGAGACGGAGGGAGGGAGGGAGGGAGGGAGGGAGAGAAGTTGAGTCAGGGATGATAATATCATCAGCAGCGTTTTTGTTCAGAGGAGGCCGAGAGTGGGAGGTGAGATGACATTTTGTTCCATTAAAACTACAGCTGTTCTATTTCTGCTCTGTGGCAACCCTCCTTTTATTAGGGTACAAAGGGGAGTGTGTGTGTGTGTGTGTGTGTGTGTGTGTGTGTGTGTGTGTGTGTGTGTGTGTGTGTGTGTGTGTGTGTGTGTGTCCTACCTGGGTTGAGGTGCAGGGAGGACACGTCTCCCTCGATCCCTGAGCTGAGTGCTGCTCGCTCGGCCATGGACTTGAGGCTGCACAGAGGTTCCTGGGGCTGATGGGGACAGACAAGGAGACTCATGTGAAAACAACACACACACACACACACACACACACACACACACACACACACACACACACACACACACACACACACACACACACACACACACACACACACACACACACACACACACGTATCGTACCTGCCCGAACGTGGGCACTCGAGTTCCCGCGTCGCTGAGGATGTTGTCATGGAAATCACTTTGACTTTGTATTTTTTTTTAAATTTAATTTTGTATTTTTTTTGAGGACACGGGAGCAAACAGAACAAAGATGTGATGTAACATCGGGCGAAACAAAGAATGACGAGGACCACGACTGAGCGGTTACAGTCAGGTGCGTATAGAAATTGTTTTCTGAGTTTCGTGTTGCCTGGCAACCAGCGGTGACGTCACCCGCTCGTTTGTAAACAAGCCGTGGAGTTCGGAGTTTGTCCGTCGCCACCTTTGCTCGTTCGGCGCAGGAAGCGACCATATTTGGACGAGCTGGGGGGAGGAGCTAAAGGTGGATCTGACTCGATCTGATTGGAAACCCGATGATACTACGTCCCGCCCACCGATAGCTGTAACCTGACTGCACCACAGGCCTGTCAATCAAACAGACACGCCCCCAAAAACAGGTCTTCTTGAATCTTCTTTTCTAATGAATGAGGGATTATTTTCAAAGGGCTTAAATCTCCGTAACGAAGCGGCCACTTTGGACAGCATTCAGACTTTTTATTAATTTTATTTTGTTGGCACACTTCCTTGTGTTTCAGTTTTTTTTTTTTTTTTACAATTTGTAATTATGTGACAATTTTTAGTGCGATCTAACATCCACTTAATGAGCCTGAAATGATGGATGACGCACGTGATTCCAGATGTTTCCTCCAAGAAACAACATGTCGACCTGCGTGGAGGTGAAATCTGGATTTTTCCCTCATTATTCTCTTCAGTTTAGTTAAAACTTGATAACGGTGTCTGAAACGGTTTGCCTGAACAATAAACTGCAGTAATGAGACAATAATCTTCCCCCCTTTGGATTTAACTGTTGGCAGACTTAATTAAAGGAAAAGAAAAAGTAGTTATTGCCGTGTTTGCAAGCAAATAAAGAGTCTGTGGAGATCTGGGAGGCTTTAAAAACATTTTGTTTACAAAATCCCAAAGACACCCGTTTATCAGGCTGAGATGGTGTGAAGGTGGAGGAGAAGGAGGAGGAGGAGGAGGAGGAGGAGGAGGAGGAGGAGGAGGAGGAGGGAGTGTGTTCGAGTGTGATTCTCACCTTGATGCTGTCGGACTGCGAGTAGGACAGCGGTCCGTTCAGCAGGCTGCCGCCGCTCACCGCTTTGGCCTCGCCGTAGGAGGCCGGCGACGGGGAGTTGGACGACAAACTCAGAGAGCCCAGTAAACTGGGACCCGTGTCCTTACTGGGAGACGAGGAGAGAGGAGGAGCATGAGGGACAGGTGAGCAGCATGGAGAGGACAAAAAGGGCTTTTAAAACACTCAGTGATTCAGAAATTTAAAGGGTTATAAAGTATAAAGATTTTTATATGCAACAACTTACGGCTGATTGGCTGTGGAGGTCAAAGACAATGGTTGGCTGCTTTGTGATTGGCTGGCACTGTTGAGGGCGGAGTCTGTTGTGCTGTCTGCTAACACAGCGCTGTAACCTGTAATGTAAACAGGAAACGGCCGGAATAAATTTCAAAATAAATGCATATTCTCAGTCGGTCGATCTCTTGAACTCACTAAAGGACACTAACGAGAGTTTTGTTCTCGTGTGGATCCGTAACCGCTCGCTGCTGCCTGTGCAGACGTCGGGACATCCGACACTCACTTGTGCTACCGTTCTGCTTCTGTCGGCTCGGCGGTCGGACCGAGAGCGACGAGTTTCCTCCCGTGACTCCGCCCCCCGCTGAGCCCGAGCTGCCTCCGTTGCTCCCGATCACTCCGACTCCGCTACCCGGCGCTAAACCCCCCACCGGGCTGAGCGACACCAGGGAGGACCCCTGCATCCCCGACTGACCGGAACCCAAACCCAGAATCCCGGAGCCGATGCTGCCGAGCCCCGGCGCCGCTCCGAGCAGCCCGCCCGGCGAGGACGTCGGCCCGCCGACCGTGAGGTTTCCGCCGCCGATGGAGCCCACCCCGCCGATGGTCGTGGCGGCGCTGACGCCGCCGAAGGAGCCCGGCAGGCCGGAGCCGATGGCGCCCGAGGCGGCGGCCTGAGCGTAGGGCGCCGGAGTGGAGCTGGACAGGAGGCCCGCCATGGTGCTCAGGGACGCCGGCATCCCCGACAGGCCGAGGCCCCCGGACATCGGGCTGGTGGTGATGGAGCCGGACATGCCGCCTTTCCCCAGAGAGAGACCCAGGCTGAGGCCCAGGCTGTTGGAGGTCGGCGTGGAGCCCGACAGCGCCTGCAGCTGGGAGATGGAGGTGAAGAGGCCCTGCGTGGTGGCGTTGGGCGGAGAGGACGAGGTGGAGGAGGAGGAGACGGGGTAGCTGCTGGTGGAGGTGCTAGGGTTGGAGATGGGCACTGAGGAGGGGGAGGAGGAGGTGATGGAGTTTTTGGCCTGCTGCTGCTGCTGCTGCTGCTGCTGTTGTTGCTGTTGCTGTTGCTGCGTTGACGGCTGCTGCTGGGTGGCGTTGCTGTAGCTGCCAGCGGAGGTGTTGGAGAGGAGGAGACTCCCCGGGTTGCCGTGATGACCGTTGCCCCCGGAGCCGCCGCTTCCTCCCCCGGCGATGGTCGCCATGGAGACCAATGAGGATGAGGTCAGTCCCGAGACGGAGGAAGAAGAAGAAGAGGAGGAGGAGGAAGAGGAGGAGGAGGAGGAAGAAGAGGAAGATAACGAGGATGAGGGGTTTCCGTTCTTCACGGGCGACTGGAAAAAAAAAAAAAGAAGAAAGAAACGTGAAGATGTAAAATGAACTTCCAAAAGAAAATATAATAACGAGCATGTTTTAGAAACAAGGTGTTGAGGCAACTAGATTGCTGTTATAAGATAAATCAAATCTGTGAGAATATTACAACATATCCGGGCGACTATATTATCATCATATTCAGACTATCGCCTTCAATATTGATCAATGTATTAAAGATTATTTTACTTAAATGTTTAAAAGTTAGTGAGAAATGCTCCAACGAGCTTATTAACAGCCCAAAAACTAAAATTCATATATTTATTTTAAGATGTAGCTGAACATTTTTTGCACGTCTTTTGTATTTGTGCTATCAGAACAATTATGACAAATAATCGTTTGCAGCTCTTCTACAGTCCTCGATGCAGATTCTCCAGGAGCTTTTTTAAATTTATTTCTTTTTTATTCTCTGAATTTCTCGCTGAGGAAGTTTCCGTGTCGTCACACTCACCTGACTGACTTCACTGTCTGTCGAACGTCCACGCTTCTTGTCGTCTTCCGAATTCTCCTGAGAAACACAAACACACTCGTGGCATAAGAGCACGAAGACAAAGAACAACAACAACAACAACGACTCAATCCAAAGAAGCCTGTTAGTGCAGATTTAAAACCAGAGGACGAGTTCTTGTCTTTTATTTGTATTATATGTGTTTTTATTGTCTCACCAGTTTCTTGTTCTTATATTATACGTTTCTTAATACATTTTACAGGCTTCATGGTATTTTGGTATTTTAACCTCAATTTAAAAAGGTCCCATATTTAAAAATATTCTGGTGTTTTATTTGCAGATATTTTTGTGGTTTTAAGTGTTAAAAAAACATCTCTATAAAGTTTTATATCTTGACTCTAAAGCTTGTCTCCAGAGCTCAAACAAAAACATGCTGTATTTAAAGCACATTCATTCTTCTGATTGGCTGACTTCTTTCTGCCGTACGTCTCGACCAATCACAGGTTCTCTTTGGTCTTATAGCTCGTTTGTGCCACAACAAAATGTCCACTTTGTGTAGTTGTTGGGTTTTTTTTGTAAAAAAAAAAAAAAAATAATAAAAAAAAAAAAGTTGGACAATGTGCCATGCTGAAGGGAGACACATGACATCAGCGTGGGTTTGTGACATCACAAACTACTGGCTGTCCAATCAACTCTGTTTCTCTGTGGACTGAGCGTTTTAACACTTTCATCAGAAGTCGATATTTAACCGTATTATTTTCAGAAAAACATTCCCGGGAAAATCTAAACGTTTAACTACACTCAGTGAACTTTCCTCATTTCCCAGGATTCATTGCAGCGTCCTTCACGGGTTCCCTTTCACAACACCATGCCTTCTATTCACATCCATCAGACCTGTAATCACCGCTCTCACTGTGTGCTGCATGTGGGCGCACGAGGAAGAACAGATGATATAAAGGCAGCGCGGCGGAACAATGAGAGCAGATGGCAGCTACAAAGGCACTTATCTTACTTTTATACTTTACATATCGACCCGAGGTGAACGTGCTACACTCTTAATAACATGCGATTACCATTAATGACAATGAAGAGATAATAATCTGATTAATTTAGGTGCCAGAGGTGAGAAGCTTCGTTATTAATTGGGATTGTCGCGTCAATCTTTGGAGTGGAAACAGAGAAACTAGGACGTTTTAAATTACTCTTGATACTTTTCTGTGAGGAGGAACCGTTTAAGAGTAGTTTAAGTTTTCTTACTGTAGTGCAAGTGGCCGGCGACGGGGGGATGGGCGAGGACGAGGTGGTGGAGGTGGGGGTGCTGCTGGAGTTCTGGAAGATCTCGTCCTCCAAGTGCGAGTGTCCCGGTGGGGAGGTGGCGAGCAGCGACTGAGCTGCAGGGAGATCAGAGAGGACAGTTCAGTCATATCAGTTCACGGCCTTCAAGCTATTTTTTACATCAATTTAAAAAACTTCTCTATAAAGTTTTATATCTTGACGCTTCAGCTTCTCTCTGGAGCTCAAACAAAAACGTGTCTGTGTCAAATCGTATCTTTTCAAAATGCTTCCTTGTAGTGCGTTTTTCCACATTTGATATATTATGTATTTTGTCTACTTACGAATGTCCTCCAGGTCCAAGTCGTCGTAGAGAAACTCGTTCTCCTCGAAGTCGGGATCCTGAGACGAGTCCATATAATACTCCACGTCATCCTGCGTAAACAATTAAGAGACGACGTTACAGGGACGTCAACTTTCTCCGTAAAGTCACACGTTTATGTTTTAATGTGTCGGTTAATAAATCTTTCCATAAAAAAATAAATAAAAAAAATATCATGTCTCTTCCACAAACCTTGATCTTCCTGACGGCATCCACCTGCACCGAGTCGTTGTCCAGCATCCTCAGTATCGTCTCCAGCATCCGGATGTGGTACCGATGCTTTTCGATAAACTTCTTCAGCTCCTCAATCCGGTCCTGCTTCTACATGAAAATGAAGGGAACAAATACGGGGAGGGAAAACAACAACAAAAAGAGTTTTAGTCTAGTCGGACGACAGCGAAAAATCACATTTCTTTGCACAAATTGCAAAATTAGTTCTCGTTTTGACGCTCGTTGTATCTCCGGTATAAAACTTTCCGTATTTACCGTGCAGAGATTAAAACCACCTCATCCCAAAACTAAATTATTTATTGAAATAGCAGGAAACAAAACCACATTTAGAAAAAACAACAACAAGCACTACAGTTTGCAAACATTGAAAAAAAAAAAAGAAAAGAAAAACATACGAGAGGCGCTGCTACATGTGCACTTCACGGCTTAATGCGTCACACAGCAGCACTTCTTATTTCAATATTTCATTCTTCATCTCTGAAGCTCTCGTGCGGTCTTAATGTCGCAGATTGTGGACGTCTTTTGTCTGAAAGTGCTGCTCGGGGCGGATTTGGACGAAACTAAACATATCCAGACGTCTCCGGAGGGTGAAGAAGAAAAAAAACACTTCAGGAAAAGAGTGCACATGTGACTGTCTGATGATGTGATTATAAAAAAACTCAGCAGCTGTTAAAACACTTCTGGATCGATACGTCGTCGGGCTGCCGGACGGCGTTGAGTGGATTCAGCCGAGTGGAACGAAGTAATGCGTTTCATCCGAGTACTTATTAATGCTGCAGCGGCAGCAGCACATGTCACGAACATGAAGCGGTCTGCTGAGTGCACGCACACGCACACGCACACGCACACACACACACACACACACACACACACACACACACACACACACACACACACCATCAAACAGTCCAGAAACTCCTCAGAAATATAGGAAATAAATCTCCTCTGTGTTCACGTACAAATCACAAGTTCAAACGTTCAGAAAGTGTTGTTGTTATTATTCTGATTCTTTTCAGTGAATAAACTCCAGATTTATTAAGATAAAATAAGAGGAAGTAGTCAGATTAAACTTGTTGAATTCTGTTTTGAAGCTAGAAATGGTGCACATTTGTTGTTTTGTTGAAATCCCACTAAAAGACTGAAAGCTCCCACATGGTGTTATTTATAAATAAAACAAAAACAACGATAGTTTTCAGTGAACATTACTGAAACAAGATTAAAACACATTTGGTGCTCTGGTGAGTATTTGGGGCAGCAGGACAAAATCAACTACTGTGTGTGTGTGTGTGTGTGTGTGTGTGTGTGTGTGTGTGTGTGTGTGTGTGTGTGTGTGTGTGTGTGTGTGTGTTCGTGTTCATGCAGGAACATGTCACCCGAGTGCAACAGTGCAGCTCGCTGGTGTGTTTTGAACCATTTTTTTTTTTTTTCCCAGAGTTCATCTGTACGAAGATTCAGAAATGAATCTGGATGAAGAGCCGGGGGCCAAAAAGAAATGTTTACGTGATGGGAAATTACACTTCATTAGAATGGGATGTATTTTACATTAAATTTACCTTCTAAATTGAAGAATAATTGTGCGGCTCTGAGTTGTTTTTCTACACTGTAAAAAAAAAAAAAAGTCACTAAATTTATCCTTTAAAACGTTAAAACAAAACAGCCAATCACAAAAAGAAAAGGTGTTCCCTCATCCGAGCGGAGGAGAGCGTCCATCTTCCTCTTCGTGTGGCTGCTGAAACACTTCTAATGAATGCCGACGTGCATGCGAGGCGTCGTGCAAGAAGCGAAGAGGGGAAACTGGATTTTAACCTCAGACACTTTGAATTCATCCAAAATAACCCAGTAAATAACCCAGAAAGTTGCGTTTGTTCTGTGTTAGTTCTTATTAAGTGCCAGCAGAGATCCAGTGAGAGTTTGTGTCAGAGGTGGTTAGTGATGTTTTCTTTTCATCCCTGCATGTTCATTTTTTATCTCCGCTATTGCATCCTGAAAACACAAACAAACCAAGACGTTTTTTGTTTTGTTTATCGCCATATTTAAAAACCTCTCATGTCATGACAGAAAATTCGAAGTCAGTGACGAGCAGGAAGCGCTACGTTTTCTTTGAAGCTCTCCGACCGAGGCGGTCCGACGCTTTACCGACTGACCTCTTTGTCTACTTTCTTTTTCCTGGTCTGGACCGACAGAGACTCCACTTCGCTCTCGAACTGGTCCACCTGCATGTTCAGCGTGTCTATCGTGTTCTGAGGACAGACGGGAAGCAAAAAGGGGGTCGAAACGTTAGGACGCTAATCGATAAGCAAAAGCAGATGAATTCACCTGTCAATCACCGATGAAACATGGCAATAAGTGTGATCAGCTTCTCGTGATAGACAGCCGTGTTTAGGTGGAAGAGGCTGGTGTTTTTGTTGTTGGTTTTTTAAAGTCGAGACGTTTTATCTTAATTTTGGTTCCAGTAAAGTGTCACTTTCACTTTTTCTAAAAGAAAAAATCTAAAGAAACAATCCCAGCAGAAAACTCCCTCATGAAAAAAGGTGACCTTTGACCTGTAAAGCTCCTCCTCTCGACAGATATTAATATCTTGTTTTTTGAGAATGGAAGCAGCGCATTTTCCACAGATTGAGTGAAAATATGAGGTTCAAGTTGGCGGCTGATATTTGAAATCCTCACATGCTCATCCTAATAATAATAATAATAATAATAATAATAACAATAATAATAATATCATACAAGAAATGCACCTCAAAGGGATTTCCAACAAGAAAATGACATGCAGTGTTTCACATTAAAACAGATATAAAGGAACTTTAAAAAAATATAGAAAATAAAAATGCATAAAATTAAACACAAATAAGAGTTTAAATCCAAAATAAAGCAATATGCATATAAAAGGTGCAGTAGTTCAAGAGTAGCTCAGTAAAGAGACAAGTTTTGAGCTTTCTTTCACTTCTCTGCACAATTTAAGTAACCTAAGAGTATAAATACACCGATATGACACTTTAGAAGAGTAACATGGAAAAAAAAAATGCTGCCGTTTCTGTCTTCTTGTACTTTGCAGCTCACCGTGAGCCACGTGCCGACCTCCTCCTTCTCCTTCTGGGCCGGGTCCACCTTCTGGGCCAGACCCAGACCCTCTTTCGAGTACGCTTTCGTCTTGGTTTCTCGTTCCACGATCTTGAACCGCTCCATTTGCTGCAGGCGGATTAAAAAAGAAAAATAGACAAAAGACAAACATCACTTAATACTTTAAGAATAAAAAAAAATTGCACATTTAAATCTACCATAAAAAGTTTTCTTTATTGCCACCAGGAGGCAGCGGAAACAAGTCGTGAACAGAATTGACGTAAAATCTGATTTTAAGTCGGGAACCTTCGAATAGCCATAAAATAAAAATAAATAAATAAATCAAACGGTCAAATGGACCGTCGTTTCATTTTCCGGTGTCTGCTTGTAATGCCCTACTACCGCCAGAAGGTGGCAGTAATTCACCTAAACTGGCTGTTTGCCAACCATCTCATGGTTCCCAGCAAATATCAAACAGGACTTTTTTTGCTTGAAATTGGCAGATTTTAAGTTGATGTAACCAACTTATCAGTAAACAGATGCTTATTTATCCAGTTAGAAAGGAGGATCACGCTAAAGCTCAAATTTCGCTTTTTACAAAGTTACCAAAAAAACCTTAATTTACATAAAAGCATAAACCGAGGATACAAAAAAAAAATCTGAAAAAAGGGGGAAGGGATGAAAAGATTTCTTGATCAAAACCAGCACATATCTGGAGGTATAATATATCATTTTCCACTCGAGTTAAGTTTCATGAACGCAGTAAAAAAAACAACCTGCATTCATGTCGTGGTTTGTCTTCCTTATCACAGCATTAAAATAAAATGTGTGGCATTATGTCTGCTAAGATTTTTTTAACTTTAAATAAAAATGGCATGACTCTTAAGCTCTGATTGTACTGGAAAAACATTAAATGAACAAAATTAGTCAGTTTAAAATCTGCGCTAACTTCTTATATGAAAATAAATGGCAAAAAAAACTATGTTTTGTGTCCATATTGGACAAATATCAAGATAAACATCAAAAACAGTAATTTACTGAAAACTTTTGACTGTTGGAGTCAAATATTATCTGATAATTGTTGGTAAATGGTTCTTTAAGTCTGCTAATCTGTGGCAGAAACACAATTACTTTTTTTTTTTTCATATACCAAGAAATGTTTTGGACAAAAAACTAAAACCAGTTTATCATATTTGTTGTTGTTGTTGTTGTTGTTTTTGTCAAGAGCTCAACACAAACCCCTTCCTCCCTCCCTCCCGAGCGACCGCGGCGTAAATCCTCTCCGTCCTCGGCTCACTCACCGTTTCTATGAGTTTGCGGTTCTCTACGAGCTGCCTTTTGTCTTTGATCTCGTTGGATGCCACCCACGTCTTGATCTGGTCTCGAAGACGCTGAGGGACCAGAAGAAGAAGAAGAAGAAGAAGAAGAAGAAGAAGAAGAAGAAGAAGAAGAAGAAGAAGAAGAGGGGGGGAGGGAGGAAGAGGAAGGGATGTAGATACATCGGTGAACTCTGTGATACGTGCAGAGACTCGTCCTCCAGTCATGGATGCTGAAATTCATGTCTGTGTTCAGCAAACCGGCCTGGCTTGGCTTGGCTTGGTTCTCATGACAACACGGAGACGGCAACACACACACACACACACACACACACACACACACACACACACACACACACACACACACACACACACACACACACACACACGCTGCTGTTTTGACTTAATATTGTTCTTCATTTCTTTAATCGCTGAATCGTTTCAGGTATCTGATTTGTTTTAACCTCCGTCTGATGTCACGCAGCACTTTTGCTCAACAAAATGAGGACATATTAAAAACATGACTCGACTAAACACATGAATTAGAAATATTTTGCAACTGCATTCAGGACCTCCGTGTGGATTTACCACACACGCGCACAATAATGCATATTAATGGTAAATATTCCAGGCTGAAATAAACTGGAAATATCATTTTTAACTAAGACTTGAGTGCACGTATCTGGTGGGGGGAGTTTTGGAGGGTATTGATCTCATCAATTCATTTTCTACTCTTAATATTACCGTATGTATGTAAATATTTCCCGAAATTTGGAAAAGCTTGAGTGGATAATAATTAAACGTCCAAAAAGCCTAAAGACAAAACCTGATAAAGACTTCGACTGGAGAACAACTAAAATATAATCTGAGGAAAGCCCTTTAGTGAGTTTTGATGTCGTCCACGATGATTTTAACTTCATTTGGCTTCGTCGGCGCCCAAAACAGAAACGGATGCTGCACATGGGCATTAAAATAAAAAGGTGTTGAATATTCATCGATATGAGGAGGATCTCGTCCGTCTGCAGTCACCTGGTTTCCATATGCAAACTGCTGCAGGTCACGTGAGGTTTAAAAACACAAACAACGGCGAGGAAACACAACGTGCATGTTTTTACTCGGGCAGATAAATCTTGGTGTGTTTTTTGTGTCGTTCCACTTCTTGGCTGATTTCCCAGTTTCCTCGTTTCACTGAACCAGTGAATTAAAAGAAAAACGAGCAGGTTTTACTGACTCAGTAAGAGGCTCCAAATGTTCCCCCGAGGACCCATCTGCACTTTTTCTTTTTTTCTTCTCCCCTCTGGGAGACAACCAAGCATTTCAGGTCTCAGCTGGAGTCTTAAAATTAGGTCAACTTTTCAGTAAAAAACACAAAACTAAAACTAAAAGTGTTGAAAAGGAAAGAAAGCTGCTGAGATCTGGGTGAAGACACTGCTGCTCCAAACTCTCTCTATTCTGGACAATATTTAAACTCCACATGACTTAAATATATAATAATTGCCTCTTTGAATAATTTAAAATTGTCCTGATATAGATGTTATCAAGTTTTAAATGCTGATTTGTCGTCACAGTAATTTAGTTTTGTCTCTGGGAGGTTTAAAACACCCTGCAGGGAGGTTTTTTTGTCACTGCTCTCACCTGTAGCTTTTTAATCTCTTTCTTGAGGTCTGCTTCATATTTCTCCTTCTGGTTCGCGTTGGCTGCGTTGTGAAGCTGCAGAGAGAGAGAAACAAATAAAAGGAAAACGGAGGGTTAAAAAATAAAAATAAAAAAAGGTTCTGGTCCAAAAAGACGAGCTCAAAATTCAACATATAATAATAATAATAATAATAATAATAATAATAGTAATGATAATGATAAAAAAAAAAAGATAATGCAGTCTGTGGAAAGTTTAATCAGCCTGTCAATACAACATTTGTTATAGTTTTAGGGGAAATGAAAATACGAGGGAAAAAAATGATAAAAGTAAGATGTGACTGGGTTATAAAATAAGATATTGAACTAATAAAGGTAACTGAGAATGAACTTGAGCATTTTATGTGGGTAAACAAGCTGGTGTAAAGTCAAGAGGGGAAGTGCCGGGGTTACCAAACAATAAATACACGATGTAATGATGGAAAAACAACAAAAAACAAAACAAAAGGGCAACTGGGATGTTTGTTAAGTAAAGCGCTGCCTCTTTATTAGTAGCAGTGATCTACCGTCTCCGTGCTGCTGCTGCCTGCTCGGGGCCGAGCGCCGTTTTAATAACGGCTGTTATTCACTCACTTTATTAGAAGTAATCGGGACTATCGTACTGCCCGTCGCCGTGACGATGGCTGTTGTTTAACCGCTGAGGCGGCAGGAGCCTCGAGGAAATACGAAATACAAACGTGGGAGAAAAGACGGGCCGATAAACAACCCGTGTGTGTGTGTGTGTGTGTGTGTGTGTGTGTGTGTGTGTGTGTGTGTGTGTGTGTGTGTGTGTGTGTGTGTGTTCTTGTGAAACTCGTCTGGATTTTTGTGCCCCCCCCTCCTGCACCACATCATAATGTGGTTGCGGTTGCTATGGCGACAGCGCATGAAAACGGAATCCTTCCATCGGCGACCAGACGCCCTCTCAGCTGGCCACGGCGTTGTTTTGGTGGGATGCCATTAAATCGAGGAGTCCAGTCGATTCAAAATAAACAACTGGCAGCTACTACCGACTGAGTGGGTTTGTGCGGGACATCCCGAGTCACGTACGCAGCGATTGTACCGACGATACCCACAACTTTTAGCCCCGTGAACCTCCCCCCTCCCCCCCCCCCCAAAAAAAAGAAAAATCAAAAGAAAAAGCGTCTGTCATGATGATTAAAGATGAAACAAACAGTCAGTTAAATGTTTAGACGGTTGAAGGAGAATCTACGAAGAACAATTTTATTAATCAATTTGTTTTGAGGGATTTTTTATTCTCTGGTTCCTTTGTTGTGGGACAATTTTCTTCCGTTTTATAGACATATTTCATTTTTTAAGTTGTATACCCTTGTGAACTGCAAAAAAAAAGGGTGCTGAGATAAAGATTGGAGGCATCTCTATGTGTGACCATCTTCTTATTTTTCTGAACACTAATCATATGACTCTTCACGACAATCGTTTCTTACCTTTTGCCAAATGTCTTCAAACTGTTCAACTCCTTCCGCTACTTTTTTCAGACATCGATCTATTTCACCTGAAGGACAAAAAAAAAGAAAAAGAAAAAGAGTAGAAAGTCAAAATTGGATTAAAAAAAATACCCAGAATATATTAAAATAATTCCAATAGAGACGGATGGATTTGTTCCCAAAGTGTCAAAAGGTTTGTTTTGGTGTTGTGTTTCAACACGCATGTGAATGAGTCATTAACAGAGGAATAGTAAAAATAACTGCCTCGTTGTTTGTTAATTTATTTGGTATGTGGTTATTAATATTGTTGATCTCGGCCCCGCTATCACTTGGCATTGGATTAAAACCACATTTTCACTGCCATCGCTGGGTACCAGGTTTGAGAGGTTTTTTATTTTTGCTCAGCTAAGTACCTGCTTTAAAATAAAAAAATAATACAGGCCATTGAAGTGCTCGCTTTTATATATCAGACACACAGAAAAACAACAACCACACCGCGGGGCACTTTACAAACTGTGGCTGACATCTCATGAAATATGCATACGGTAAAAGGCACATTATGCTTGTAAGCGAGAAGTCCCAAAATCTTCAAGCCATAAATAGTAGATGTTGGATGGGAGAGGAGTCAGAACCAGATTAGGGAGTGACAGGAAGAGACAAACACGTCTACATGTCCCAGATTTACATGTTACACGTTTCTGGCGTGACACAGATTTTATTTGCCGCTTGTTGTTAAATGTAAACAGGAAACGGCTCATTTCGAGTCTAATTTTATCATCTCTGACCGGGAACACATCACCGACACAGTTTTTTTTCTTCCCAGAGCTGATGTTCACGTCTTTAAATCCCAGATTAGATTATGATATGATCTCCTGTACCTCATCCAATTCTGATTTTCTGCCATGTGACTGCGGTAAAAAAAACAAAATCACCAATTTCTTGTTTGTTTTGTGTCATTATTCAAGGTCAGGGAAAAACAAACTCAGTATCATCATAACAAGGAGGAATGTTTTACGTATAAATGAGCATCACACCTCCTAAATTTATTGACCAGCAGCCGTGATTGACGAAGTCACAGTTTGCACAGTCGTCAGTTTGTCTCCGTCAGCAGCTTCATACGCAGGAAGACAAGTTGGAAAGAGAAGCAGCTGAAACTGGAACAGTTCGTCTGTATCACGGAGAGGACGTTTCACACACTTCAGAGTAACCTGGATTTATTCTGGTACGGACGGATGGGGAGGACCCAGGACAGACCGGGAGGACATGGACGGACCGGGAGGACAGATAGGACGTGGACGGACCGGGAGGACCGATAGGACGTGGACAGAACGGGAGGACCGATAGGACGTGGACGGACCGGGAGGACCAATAGGACATGGACGGACCGGGTGGATGGACCAGGAGGACCGAGAGGACGTGGATGGAACGGGAGGACGTAGACGGACCAGGAGGACCGAGAGAACGTAGACGGACCGGGAGAACCGAGAGACCGTGGACGGACCGGGAGGACGTGGACAGACCGGGAGGACTCAGAGGACGTGGACGGACTGGGAGGACCATGGACGGACCGGGAGGACCGAGAGGACGTGGACGGACCGAGGACAGACCGGCGGGGGACCATGGACGGACCGGGAAGACATTGAACAAGAATTGTTCTGACATGCAACTAAATGACAGTTTGAGATCCAGCAGAAGTTTCTGCAACGTCTCTCCAGTTTATTGAGGAAAAAACCAAACAGCTGTTTGAACCCCATATTTCTAATATCAACTTATAAAGCCGCGATCGATCCGACTTAACCCGTTGCGCAATCACTAACGAGGACACGAGCGGCGCTGAGGAAAGACGTGCGAGACCAGACCGCGGCTTCAAACGCGTCGTCCGAGCAAACTCCGGTTGGAGTTCGGCCTGAAACAGCCTCCACGTGAAGATTCTGCTGAGGGAGCGTTATTTTTAGATGAAAGTCGACTTCCTCTGTAATAATACATTACAATCTGACACAGCCGGGGAAGCGCTGCTTTGCTCGCTTGATCTTTCTTCGTGAAGACATCTTAGAGGGAGATTGTGTGTGTTTGTGTGCGTGTGTTGTTTGTAAGTAAAAATACACGCAAAGACATTTGGTTGCAGAACAAAAAAAAAATCTTTGTTTGTTTTTGATTGGCAAACAAATGGGAATTCTGTGACCAAAACAAACAGGATTTTGTTCTCAGTTCATATATTTTTACTTACAAACTGGATCTTTGATTGTAGCGCGAGACATTTGCTGTCAAAACTGTTTTGTTTATGCGTTCTAGAAAGTTTTAGCTGCTTTTCTACAAATTCTGTGAACACTTTTGAGGATTTTTCTGGAACTCAATTGATGCTTGAAAGAGCCCCCCCCCCCAAAAAAAAAGGATTTATTTCTAACTGCATCTGGAGCCAAAAAATAAATTTAAAAAAACCTCCAACCTGGCAGGACGACAGCTTACACAACACTGCAAACAAGCTACTTGCATGTGACTTTTGTTTACAGGTCTTCTGTTATGAAACCAGCAACTTCAGCAAAAAAAAAAAAAAAAAAAAAAAAAGGTGATATTTTCATGAGGGAATTTATTAATCACAGCAAAATGACACTAATGCCTTTCTGTGGTAAAATCACAGCCATTTAAAAATGTTTTTGTTTGTGTTTACAGTTATTTATGATGATTAAATTCCCAGTGAAGTGATGTCACTTTGGACAATTAAGTTTACTGCTAAACTTGAACTTGACACACCCGTCTACAGTGTTTGACAACCACATTTCACTCAATATATTGATATCAGAATTATTTTACTTCCTTATATCGGTATCTGCATCGTATGAAGGTATTTTTGTGTCTTTATTATGCAAAAAGAAACGAACATTTTGAGAGGAAATTTCTCACACGTGAATCAAAAATCAAGTTTGTAAGTAAAAATATATGCAAAAACATTTGGTTGCTAAAATAAATAAAAAAGTATTTGTTTGTTGATTGGAAAACAAAACTATAAGACAAAATTAGTTTGCAGCACAAATAATTTCATTCTAAGTTCATAAACTTTAGTTTTGATTGCAGGGGGAGAAATTCGCTCTAATTTTTTTTTCTTGCATAATAAAAGACACAAAAACACCTTCATACATTGGCCCCCCCCCAAAAAAAAATCCAGCAAGGATTAAAATGTGTGGTAAACCTCCCCCACCTGAAAAGACAACAAACCCTGATGCCCATTTGCATCAGCTCAGGTGTTTGAAGCGACACACACATATACACACACACTTAAACACACACTTAAACACACACACTTAAACACACACACTTAAACAGACACACAGAGCCAGAAACCTCACCTTGAAGTTTCCTTTTATCGGCCATGGCTGATGACTAGGATGATGTCTTCATGCCTTCTTTTACTGCAGAAAAAAAAAATAGAAAAAAAAAAATCGTATTTATTCATTGGTTTAATTACACTTGAATAAACAACCCGGATGGATGTCACATAAAAATACAAAATATCAAAAAAATACAACCGTTATTGTAATAATAAAAAGAAAAGAAGCTGGTTACATCGTGCATGTCATTCATTTATCGAATATTAAAATGTGTTCCCGGAGTCACTTTTAATGTGTCGTACACACTTCCCGCTCTGCTTTAATTTACCTCGTTATGGTTTCTACATTTTTCGACCTGTTTTCAGACAACCGACAGAGAACAAGTCTGTTCCTGTTGCGTGGGACGCCCAACTTCCACTGCTGCTGTGTGACGTGCTGCAGCCAATTGTGTGATCTCATTCATTCACACTATGGGAAACAGCTGACTTAAAAAAATTAAAAAAATAAAATGCACCGAAACGGAAAACTTAAAACCTGTTTTGCGGTTGTTGTTGTTTTTTTTTTATCCGTTTCCAATTTGGTGAACTAAAGCTGCAGCAAGGTCACCAAGGTAACCGTTAATAATTACCTTGAGGGATTAAACCCTTTTGCAGAAACCTTCTTCTTATTGTAAAATGTCAGCAGTGCAATAAAAGACCTGCAAACATACAAGTTTTCCACTTTAAAATGTCCTGCACGGCATTTTGTAGTTGCAATTGTTTAAAAGATGAAGAGAAACCTGTAGAAATGTTGATTTATTTACTTGTGTTATGGGTTTCATGAAGAAAAACATCATCAATACCAGCTGATGTTTTATCATCGCATCTTTAAACTATCAAAAATCCTGCATTCATCAAACTATACTTTGGTTCAACACCAACCGAGTTTCCATACCGAGCACCAGTTTACAATGAAAGCCAAAATAAGAGAGATTACTGTAACGGTAGTGTAAGTAAGAAGGAAGAAGTAGGTCGTAGGAGGAGGACATTTTAGGTATAATGATTTGTGAGCGTTGATTTCTGCTCTAAAAAATTCTCTCGTGTATATTATTCATGACTTTAATTGTTCGGCAGAAAACGGCACGTTATAGAATAAAGAGGCCGTTTAATGTTCCCGTTCTTCAACAGTAAACATGTAAATATAGAGCTTTTTTCTAAAAGCCTTTCTTTCCAACATTAAGTCATCATTGACAGACGAGTGCGAAAAGTAAAAAAAAAAAAAAAAAAGGACTCTTAAGTGGGTTAAAATGTTTCTCACGGGGCGTTTGAGTTTCTAATCTGCATATTCTCAGCATTTCTAAGAAGAAAGAACAATTAATTTTTCATTTATTCTTTAATTAATGCCTCATTTTATGCTTTTCCTCACTTTCTTTTTGTTTTTTTAAGCATCTTACAGTGTGAAATCTGTCCTTGATCGTAGCCTTGGCTCGCAGCAATAAGGTAAATAAACGCCCGATATGCCAGTAAGATGATGTAATTTAACACATTGATATTTCTTGAACTGAAACACTCGCCGGAGGGCAAAATAACCCATAAAATTAAACGCTAACCTCACCTAAAAATAAAAAGCTTCTCATTCACCGTCACAACATGCAACGACTGATTTTCACGTCATTATTTTTGATGTAATTTAAACAGGCCTCAACAACATTACACGCTTCACAGGGAAGTGCTTTTATTTTGAAGAATACCGTTAAATATTTGGTGGAATGCATCGACCTGCTCCTCGTGTACGTTACAAAGAAAGTGTGTGTTTGGATCCTGTTAAATAATCAATAAAAGAAAAGAGAGGACAACGACACCACAAGTAAATCTCAGAAATGATCATTTAAATGACCGTTTTGAATTTACGTCGTAAGTTCAGACAAAGTTTGTGTCAGTAAGAGACAGTAAGAGCAAACGCTCTGGCCGATAAACCAGCAGGTTATCATCTGATTTTGGATTAAAAAAAAAAAAAAGCTGCAGAAAAATGTGATCACTTAGTTCTGCGGCCATTTTTTTCAGGCTGTGGTTTGTGTCAAATGAATTTCATGCAAAGAGATGCATATATTTTAAATGATCAGAGGACCAGCGTCCGTATGGGAGGGTTCATAGTTGGGATGATGCTGCAGCAGCAACCGAGACACGTTTAATAAATGTGTTTCCTAAATGTCACATTAGAGCGACTCAGTTGCAGCTCGAGTGTCTCGTAAACTGAGTGTAGGTTTTCTTGTACTGATTTTTGAGCCCAATCTTGATTTCCAACACGGAGGGAAACTTGGCCTGCACGTCCGACGGGTTGAGGTATTTGTACTTTACTCGAGTATTTCCATTTTGTGTAACTTCATACTTCCAGTGCACGAAATCTCAAGGACAAATAACGTAGGTTTTTACTCCACTACGTTTGGTCTGAAGTTCACAGTGAACACCAGGTACATCCAAATGTACTCATTTTGAATTTGAATTATTTTTACGGCATGAACTGATTAGATTAGATGTTCCTTTACGAGTTGAGAAAATGTCTCCTACTTTTCAAACTCAATAATTATATATGACAGTAAAACACTGACAGGAAGCATTTACTTTCACTTTTGACAGATATTTAGCTGCTGATATTTACACACTTTTACTAATAGTGGAGTATTTCCAGTGTACTTTCACTTAAACGAAGGACCTGGATACTTGCTCCACCTGTGGTTTTGAACCTCCATCCTAGTCTGTCTGAGAGGTCCTGCCATTAAGAAGCTTTTTCCCAAACAGGTACACGCACACCTGGTGGGGGAGAGAGAGGGGAGAGGGGGAGAGAGACACACTTGAACCGGCTGAGTTTGTGACCCGAGGACACTTCCTCCGTTTGCTCCTCCGGTATCTTACACCGGTGGTGTCTCCAGACCGCGGGACGAGCGCGTTTTCCGGCCGAGCTGTTTATAAACAACGCGGGCATCGTCGGTGGCAGCAGCCCGGTGGGCACCAACCTCCGAGCACGTCCCCCCCACCACCACCACCACCACCACCACCCCCAAAAACAAAACTCCCGAGCCCGAGTTGAACAGCCGCACAACGCGGCTCCGCGCGGGGAAGTTTCCCGTTTTTAAAAAAGGCGGACTATAAGTTGGTGTCAGCGTCCGAAGAGCTGCAGCGTCCCACCGGCTGCGCTGTTTGATGTGGGAGACACAATTTGGAAAAGGGGGGAGAGAGACAGGAGGGAGAAATATGGTGGGGAGGGGGGAGGTGGGGGGAGGGGGGAGGTGGAAAGGCTTAGAAATTCATCACCTTAAGAGTCTGAGAAACATTTTACCTGGATTTTTTCCGAGTCACGATTGCTTCCTCGGTCGCCACAGTCCGGTAAATCTTCAGCGAGTCACTACAAAGGCTTCTTTTCTAAAAAAAAAAAATGTCAATTCTTCTCGCTAAACAATCACTCCGCACATCCAAGATGGCTACCAGGAACACCTCCTCCTCCGATGCCCTGTTGGACAGGAGTCCCGCCTACTTTGCTTTTGATTGGTCCACTAGGACCGTTCCCGCGCTTCTATTTGCCAACAGCAGCTGTCCGTCAGAAAAGACTGGTTTTACTACTTCCAGTGTGACTCCCGCTCTGATTGGACTGCTCCGTAAAGGTCAAAGGGTAAACTCAGTTCTGTTTTACGTAGCTTCTACGGCCCCTCCCCCTCCCGCTCCGTCGGCCGCAGGGATTCTGGGAAATGTAGTCGACCACTGCCTTCACGAAGCAGCTGAACAACACCACGTTTATTAAATCATTAAATAAATAAGTAACCAATTGTTTATTTGAGGAGGTTGTGGTTTATTTAATATCTTCATGTAGTGGAGCAGAGGACTCATTTCAGTTTCGTGTTTTGTTTTTCCTCAAAAATCAACAGCAAAAAAAGCTGATTTAAATTGCTTTGTTAATATTTAAAAATTCTGTACGAAGTTATGTTTTTTTTTTTTTTACTTTTACTTTTTTTTTTACACATCACTGCTTATTGCTTCTTCTTTTTTTTAAATGTAATATTAATTTAGCTTCTAAGTCAGAAACATACTGTCATGTTTTTTTCAACTTGCTCCCATCCTCTTGGCTGCTGTCACTTTTTTTTTTTTTTCCACATGGAGACATGATTTAGTGTTTCAAGGAAGATGAGATTCATAATTTAGTGTTTTGTTTTAACTCCTTGATGTCTGACCCTCATTATGATAAATAATACTCACCACTTTATCCTGTATCCGGCTGCTGTGATGGATGAAAACAGCCAGTTATTGATCAGCCTTTAAAGGCATGGCTGTGCTGACGACTGATCTACTGGATTGGATTATTGTTCCTGTTCTGTTTTTGTTTTGACCAATTTTTTTTTTATTGAGTTTTATAAAGTCCCATCCAGGGACATGAGAGTTATCAATCAAGTCGGTCAAAACTGATTTACGTAGCACAATTCAAGTCTATCAGAGAAAAAAAGTAAAAAAACAAAACAAAATATTGTTTAAAAATGGTGTGGTACATACGATATGCCTGCCCCTGCTAAAATAAACAATAACTAAAAGTGTATTTTAAAAATAATACCAAAATATACAGCACACACATGGAATATTTATCAACTGATGCCACGTTGTGTTGAATTGTGTGTTAAGAGCTAATAAAGTTGAAGCTTTCTTAGATGCTAAATCATAATTTCAGCTTTTTCTTTTGATCCTGCAGCAACGACTCTGATCTCAGCTGTTTATTCTGCATTACTACGTCCTTCCACTGGAGGGCGCCGCAAGCTGCAGTAAAGTACAGGCTATGAACCAGTTTTATTTTCAGCACAATCTGTCAGTTTCACGTAAAAAACACTTGTGCTCAGTGAATTCTCACCCAAGAATGAATCAGTCAGAATCACATTTAATTTAAATTAGTTCGACTGAATTTAAAGAGTTTTTAAAGCTTCTCTACAGGAGAACTGTATGTGCTGAATTCTTGAAATGTAAAATAAAGTTTAATGTAAATCAGGTCCGTCGTACTATTTTTCATATTTTCCGATGAATTCTGGACTCAAAAGTCTAAATTTATACTTTGATGTATCGTTCACACCTGCTGACATCTCACAACAGAATCCTGTCTATAAAAAAAACAAACAGAAATAAACAATTGTACATTTTAAGTCCTTTAATTTCTTCCCCAATATGACAATTCAATTATTTTTTTTTGCTGTCATAATTCAAAAACACCGGCAACATCAATATTTCCATGTTACAAACTTAAATAAATATATAACTTAGGCAGGAAATACAAAATGGATAACATAACGTAATACTGCTGTCATTCAAACAACAACAAAAAAGAATGAGTGACTTTAATAAACTCAAGGCACGTTTAGTTGAACTCTCCCTCGACTATCAGACTACTATCAAATAAAAAGTAATGTCCAAAGACATTATAATTCACAATATTCACCACATCTCCATTTAAATCTCTTCTACAGCTGAAAAGAGAGAGAAAAAAAACAACAGCTGCACAATAAATAAAGAGAAAGTTTACTTAAATCAGAAAATAAACTATATAAAAATTTGGATTGGCATTTGATCTTCTCACTCACATTTTTTTTTAATATATCTTCTTATTTCAAAGGCATAAGAGACTCGCTGTCTGTGTGTGGTGTGAGAACTCCCTCCTCTTTGTTCCTCCTCCTCAGTTCCTGAACCTGTAGGAGATCGGCAGCAGCTTGTGCGTCTTCTTCATGGTCTGGACTTTGGCGTGCGTCTGCTCGTCCATGGTCTTGTAGCACCGCCGGGCGTAATCCAGCAGCTTCTCCTTGGACGCCTCGAACTCGCCGACTTCTGTCACCTGCAGGAAACGTTAATGTGGAAGTTTAAACTTCCTTTTTTTTTTTTTTGTCATCATCTCGGTTTTATCATGAAAAGGTGAAAAAGAAACGAGACACTCAACCTGTTGCAGATTTTAAAATTAGAATTTGGAAAGCAGAGGAAAAATAAAAAAAAACATCTGTCCGTTTAATATCCGTTAGCTTCCTCCTTTCTGCTCTGACAACCTGCAGCCTGCTGTTTCCACCTCTGAGCCGAACCACAGAGAAACAAGGTGCTCTGTTGGCTTAATTAGATTTTTGCTGGTTCGGGATGGTTTGGAGCCGGATGTGACCATATTTGGACGAGCTGGGGGAGGAGCCAGTCGGGGATCTGACTCGATGTGATTAGAAACCTGGTGATACAACTTCCCGCCCACCGATAGTTGTAACCTGACTGCACCACAGGCCTGTCAATCAAACAGACACGCCCCCAAAAACAGGTCTTCTTGAATCTTCTTTTCTAATGAATGAGGGATTATTTTCAGATGGACCTCCAGAAAACTAAGAAGAAGGAGTGACTTTAGCTAACAACACCGAGATAACTGATGGACACATTTTATTCACTTTGGATTTGATGAGAGAAGTTGAATGGGAGTCTATGGAGCCGGAGGCTTTTTGGAGCCGACCTCTAGTGGCACTCGCTGGTATTGCAGCCTAAGGCCTCATTTTTCAGACCTGGAACACTTTCACATTCAGTCTGTTGTCTGGATAAAAACTACTTGTGATGAACAGGAACACTGAACTGAACTCCAACCTTCTCTGGCGCCACCAGCAGCAGCTCTGCGATGGGGGAGGTGGAGGCCATGGTGTTCCTGTCGACTCCGTGGACCTGGAAGGCCCGGGACATGCTCCTCACCCGCTGGTAGGTGGACAGGATCTTCTTGTACCGGATCAGAACGCCGTCCGGGTCTTTCACTGGGGCGGGACAAAAAAAACAAAACACTGTCAGAGACGCACAAAAAACATTCAGTGTTTCGGTGTGGTGCGTTGCCACGGTGATAATCAGGGTTCGGCGCAGCTCAGTAAGTCTGTTTAAATAATTTTTTTAATACAAATGAATTGTTGCTTTTGGTGTTTTTATGGGATTTGTTGAGGATAAGAAAATCCGTGTTGCGCGTCACGTGACCCCTCACCTCTCTGCCGCTCCCTGCTGTGAGTGATCCTGAAGATCCTCCTCATCTTCAGCCTCGGCTCTCCGCCGCCTCGCCCCCTGCCCTTCTTCTTCGACCCCTTCTCCACCGCAGAGTCCTCGTCTTCCTCCTCCTCCTCCTCCTCCTCCTCTTCCTCCTCCACGTACTCGTCCTCGGTGTAGAATTTGTCTTCTTCCAGATGAAACTCCTGCTTGACTACAGCCAAGAAAACACGAGGAAATCCTCTTTATTCAGCTGTTGTAAGCCGGACATGATTTTATTTTATTTTTTTAAAGTGCTTCTCTGCCTTCAAGGTGTAAATATTTAAATCTGTGCTTCCTTCTGTCTTCCTCACCGGGGATGGCGGCGCTGCGGCGGGTCCGAGGTCCCGTTCCCGGTCCTGTTCCCTGCAGACGTTTCAGGGTCATCCCAGACCGGGTGGTCATGGGGGAGTGAGGGGAGGGAGAGCTGGCCGGCTGGACCTTCACACCCCGCTGGGCGTCCGCACACCACTCTGTCATTTAACAATCACAACGAAACCAGAAACAATCATACGTAATGAAAAAGAAGTAAAGATTATTATTATTTTTTTTTAAAAGGGCCATCATGGAGCTTTCTCACCCTCGGGACTCCTCATGCTGACGATGAAGCGGTCCAGCTGGCAGCGCAGGAAGTTGCGCTCCTCCTCCAACTCATCGATGCGCTTCTGCAGCCAGGCGTTCTTCTCCAGGGAGACGTAGAGGTGAGCCCGCAGGTTGGACACCAGGATGAACGGGCTGTACGGAGGGTGAGGAGGCTCCTGCACCACGGCATCTGCAGCAGGAGGAGGAGGAGGAGGAGGAGGAGGAGGAGGAGGACAGATATACGGAGGAAAAGAAGAGAGGGTAGAAGAAGAACAAGAATTACAGTTTCATTTTGGACTTTTTTTGACACAGCAGATGTTACAGGAAACTCTGCTGCCTCAGCGCTTTAAAAAGCACCATAACTTGGATAAAAGCTGGTTTTATGTATGAAAACATCATATAAATCGACTGTTTTACAAGATTATTTGAACGGAGTGAAACTTTATGATTTGCTTCTTTAATTTGAGTTTAAAACGCAGCAATAAAACAAAAGTCGAGGCTGAATTTGGTTTTTAGTTGAAGCTATATTCAATGTAGCACAATGAGCTACTTTGGGACGTTGATTGCTGCGTTCAAGGCATCAAAATGAATTATTTCTCTGAATATTTTCCCTTAATACAGCTAAATGCAGGACAAACGTGTGCAAAATCACATATATAGGCTGAAATAGATTTTTTTTTATTCCATAAACTTTCATGCATTTAAGCAGATGTTTGAAAAACAACCAATTCTGTTTTTATTTTTTGTTTTTTCTAAAAGTTTGGTAGGAATTATGAATCTGGACGACAAAAGAACATATAATCATAATAAATATCAATTATCAACCAGTTTAAGTTCATTAGAATTTACAGAAAAGGTCCTTTGATTTTTGAACAATGTGTGTTTCAGAAGTTCAATCCTCATTTGGACTATTTTCATTGCATGAAATTTCCACCCACTCAGTTCCTGACACGTGATAACGGCGGTCGCGTGACGTACCGTCCATCATCTCCTGGCCGTTGTGCAGGTGGTAGGCGACCGGTCGCTCCAGACTCCCCTCCAGCGGGAAAGAGACCTCGTAGGCGTCCAGATACAAACCTCCACCTCCACCTCCACCGACCGAGGACGAAGGCTGCGGCACGTAGTGCTCTGAAAGACAGACGGAGAAGATGTTAAGATTCATCAGCTGGTTATTTCCTTCATTAACTGATGAAACATGAAGTCGATATAATAAAGCTTTAGAGCAGGTGGAGGCCACAACATATATATATATATATATATTTCACATTGTCCATTGTTATCATCTCAGATCTACCAATTAAAATGACAATAAAAGAACTTCCTGAAGGAAACCCTCTTAAAAAAAAAAAATTTGAAAAAATCATAACTCCCCAAACACAAGTTAAAGTTTTCAGCTGTTTTAATTTGTCCTTCTAAATATTTACAATGATATGAAATGAGAAAAGCAGCAAAAATTCACATCTAAGAGTATTTTTACTTGATAAACGTCAGAAGCTTTGCAGATTTATTACTTTTGTTTCAGCTCAGTGAAAAGTTAACAAACTTATAATGTTCACAAGGTTATTTATATTAGAGTTTTACAGACTTTAAAAACTCGCCATATATGGACACGAATCAAGAAAACAGATCATCAGTAAAACAGTCATAACACAGAAAAGAAGATTAAAACTAAATGAGATATTAGGACATAAAACGGAGGCCTGTAATTGACTGGACGTTCAATAATGAGCCACGTTGAGGTTTCAGCAGTTTAAAAGCAGAAAATGATCCGAAGAGCTCTTTTTTCTTTATGATTTGCGGCAATTATCAAAACAAAATACATCAATTTCTTCGGGGCGGAAGCTTTTTATAGGCGGTCTGAACAAATATTTGCCAATTGTTGCAAAAGTTTTGAGGTTATCTGAATGCACTGAATCATTGGATTCATAGTGCTGTTGTTACCTGGCGGGTTTGCATCGTCTCTGGTGGTTGGAGAGTTCATGACTGGAAACTCTGTCAGGTAACTGATGAGTCGCCTTAAAACCTAAAATGTCGGGATGAACAATGATAATTGGACTCCAGAAGTGCTGTGAGCAGTTATACTTCTGTAATACAGCCTGACGAAACCCAAGCTGCTGCTCCACCGACGTGCTCTCACACTCCGGCGCAGGAATTACCTGATTATAAGTGGCGTCAGGAGGTGCAGCGGTTTGGTCGTTTCACACATGCGCAGAACCGTTTCAAGGGAGTACACCGTTAGAGGACAGCCCCCCCCCCCCCCCCCCCACCTCCAAGAAAAAAAAAAGAAAAAGAAAAGTGTTTAATATGAAAAAAAAAAAAAAAAAAAAAAAGATTTCTATCAAACCACAAAATGTTAAAAAAAAACAACAAACAACAGTCACTAAAAAGGAAATAACAAGGACACAAAAAAACAAAACAGTAAAGAAAGGCAATTCAAGCAGCTACGTATTTAAACAAAAATGACCATAGTATTTCATTCTGCATTTAATGTTTGTTTATTCGACGTTTGTTCAAATTTATGAAGAAGAAGAATGTCTGACGTCATCAGAAGAGGCTGGGCGCAGGTAAATACGGAAGAGCGCCACGCCAAAGAAGGTAAACACGGAAGTGAATAAAAAACAGGATTTAAACGGCAGGAACACGTCCAGTGAGGAGTTTCATGTTGCCGAACAGACAGTAAGAACAAGTAAGTCAAAGCGTTTGTGTTATTGGCGTGAAGTAGAGTTTAGAGATTAAGCTTATTCCACAATTAGTAAAATATGGTCAGATTTAGACGGACTCTGCAGTGATTGCAGGTTCCCTGCGAGAAATAACTTGTAGATTATTCAGTGTTTGTTTTTTTTAAACATTAAATGAAACTTTCCAGAAGTCCAGATGTGATAAAGTCTTAAATTAACTTATATTTGTATTGAATCGCTTTCAAAGCTGATTTCATCCATTTTATTGTCACTTTTATGTTTCTGGATAACTTTTTTCTGAACTTTTAGTGCATGCGTTTTGTTTAAATAAATTAATAAGTACTGAGAAAAAAAATAATTATAGTAAGTAACATTTTCCAAGCAGGATTTCTAGTTCTAGTTTATCTTCAATGTTTGGTCCGGGTACTTTTACTGAATGATTTGAGTCCTGCAGACTGTATGTATCAGTGTGACACCTGAAACCACAGCAGCTGCAGTTTTAATATGTTTTTGTGGAGCTGCAGTTCCTCTGTGGTAATACCCATCTTTCCTCTCCTCCACCTCCTCCTCCTCCCTCCCAGTTGCATCATGGGCCTTTGCAACGGCCTGTCCCCCCCCCCCCCCCCCCCCCCCCCCCCCCCCCCCCCCCCCCCCCCCCCCCCCCCCCCCCCCCCCCCCCCCCCCCCCCCCCCCCCCCCCCCCCCCCCCCCCCCCCCCCCCCCCCCCCCCCCCCCCCCCCCCCCCCCCCCCCCCCCCCCCCCCCCCCCCCCCCCCCCCCCCCCCCCCCCCCCCCCCCCCCCCCCCCCCCCCCCCCCCCCCCCCCCCCCCCCCCCCCCCCCCCCCCCCCCCCCCCCCCCCCCCCCCCCCCCCCCCCCCCCCCCACTGTAAACTGGCGCTGGCCTTTGCCGTGCTGATGGATGTCCTGGGTGGAGCCGCTCTGCTGGTGGGCGTCTTCGCCCACCTGGAGATCAGAGGACAGGACTTCGGAGACCTGCTGGTCTACACGGGTATGTTTGTTTGTCCCTCCCTGAACTTGGAATCACTACTGAAGGTGGGATGATCAGTGACTTATCAGACATTTAGTTTAAATCAAAGTCTTTGATTTATTACTTTAATGGAGCAGAATTGTCTTCTGAAGGACTTTTGTTTACTTCAGTGTAATTATTTTAACTGTGATGGTGTGAATCAATATAAAGTCAAAGTAATAACAGCCATTCAATGTGTCTAAATAATTGTATTAATCAGTAGAAGAAGGTACAGTTTACACATTTGTGTTTCAAATTAAACATCTTACAAACTGAAATGTAAACAAGATAAAAATGATGGAAAACAGAAGAAGTGCGTTAAAAAACAAAAATATTTACATTTATTGTCTTTTAAGTTTCACTCCCATCAATGACGACTTTGCACATTTGCTTTGTGAATCAGTGTTTGAACATGTTGAATTTTGTTTACAGGGTGATAGACATCCATCCAAATGTTGCCACGGCAACATATTCTCAGTGTTGATGTGAATTCTTTTGAAGCCGTAATAACACCCGGTTGGTGTGTTCAGGGGCCCTGTTTGTGCTCATGTCCCTGGGCGGGTGGGTGCTGTGGTACAGCGGGAACATCGAGGGCCTGACGTCCAAGAAGGAGCTGGGACACATCAGCAGCGCCGTCGACCGACTCGCCCGCAACCTCAGCCGCAAGATCCGCTCGTACCACAACCGCTGAGCCAACGAGCAGGAAGTCAGGAGTCCCTTTCAACTTAAAAGCCTGTGTTTGTCAGTGTTGTTATGAGATGCAGACACAGAAACAAACTTGTGTTAAAACAAACCAAGTGTTACAAGCATGTCAAAAACATTTCAGCTGCCTGAATGTTGCTGTTACAAATTTAATGTTTTCTTAAGAGTAGTATTTTTATTCAGTGTTTAACTGTGACTCATAAAGCAGTGGTCTTCTGTTGGATTTCAATAAAAAAACAAACATTTTATAAATCATATAAATTGTCTGTTTTTCTTACATTTTTAACAATAAAAGATCAAATTCAAAATAGACATTTTCATTAAGAAGAAATTTACTCAACTATTCAAACAGCAAAAATTAATGAGAATGGAGTCATCGTTGAAAACATACAGTAGCTGTACGTCTAATTTTATTTTGATGGTACTTTATATCTTTTATGATATATTACAGGCATTAATAACTTTATTTAGGTAGAATTCATGTTGATTTCATAGTTGTACTTCTGCTTTTTTTGTTGTGGTTTTGTACCATCTAGTTTTCTCTGTCAGGAGATCAATAAACAGTCAAAAGAAGCAGTTAGTAATCTCTAACCTGCACTGGCCTCTGCTGGTGGCAACTGGGAACTACAACTACATCAGTGGACTGAACAAGAAGAACAAGATTTGAGCAAAGAGGATGAATGAAACGGTGAAAAATAAATATTTTTGTGTGCTCCATCAGAGGACAGTCAGAAGTTTAAAAGGGCGGGACTTGAATTCAGAAACCTCAGCAAGAGAACAGGAAGTCACTTGTGCAACCTTCAAAAACGTTCTATCTGCAAGTAAATACCTTAGTGTTGTCCATTACTGTAAAACTCATACTATGGACTTTTTAGCTGCCAAAATTTACGGTTAGGCGTCATACGGTTTGGATTTTACATCACGTAGGAACCAGGAAAATAAAAACGATGCTGACGTGGGCCAATCAAAGATGGTGCTGCCCAAATTTGGCCATTGGGCAACTCGGCTCAGTCCAAACCCGCAGTCATCCCTCCTCCTCCTCGACGAGATGCACGCTGGAAGCCATTATTTCTGCGTCCAGATTAAACTTTCTTTAACCGAGAATAGATTCCTGAAGGTCACTCAAGGCTTTGATAAAACCTCTCAGCCACGTTCAGGTAACCTCCCATTTTCCATTCCCATGATGGACTCTTGTCTGCTTTGCACTGCTGCCAAATCCTCCTTACGCTGCCAAACGTCCCCACCTCCACTGTCGTTTTAATCCTCCCCCTTCTTTCAGCCAGAGGATTCCCTTCCAAGAATCCAATCTAAACCAGGTTGAGGGTCAGAGGTGAGATTGCAAGTGTAGAAAGGTTTGATTTGAAAAGACAAAGAAGACAGAAACTGCTAATCCAGTAAATCCAAGACTCTTTAGTATCTGGAGACCGAAAGGGAAAATCCTCGTTCTAAAAGAGGAAAGACAATAAATGGAGGATGAGGTAACACAGGGAGCTCCGAAAATGTGTCGACTGCCAAAAACCACGACAGGAAAGCCAAATACAGACGCGGAAATACAGGCATTGACTTCAAGTTCAGGAGTAGAAGGCAAAAGTTGCACATTATTTACCTTTTTGGTAAAACAATGTTTATGCGTGGCTTTGGGAGAAATACTTTGTTCAATCTGGGGGGAAATATATATATATTTTTTTAAAGGTGGCAGACCAGACTAATGGTGCATTCATGAAGCTGGGAAGTGGGAAAGTTTCAATCTGGTAACCTCCGATTCAGACGTTCATTATTATTTTTACACGACACTTCCAACCCCGCATCACGGCAAAGCGTGAAATAGACACGCCCATCCACTCAAGCAAAACGTGAGATTGCCACGCTGGGCGCTGTCTAAGCGTGAAAGTTACATGTTTTCCTGTAGTGGACAAAAAACAAAACTAACTGCATGCTTTGAGCCATGTGATTTACAGGACAATTTTACTTTTTGCAAAAAACATGTGGTTGGAGTTACAAAATACAAGAAACAACTCAAGAAAAAATTGCGCAAAGCGTTGCTATCTCACGTTTTGCCGTAGCGGACGGGCGTATCTATTTCACACTTCGTCGTTTTTAGCAGATCACATTTAAAACAGAAAGCAAACTAACGGCCACACTTGTCATTGTCTGTCAATATAGTAATTAGTATTATTTAACAGCACAATTTTTTTTTCAACCTTATTCTACATTTTAAGGATTGTTTTGGGTGGTTGTTGAGAATTTAGGCCACTTTTTGTAACATGTGGGATGTTAATTGATCTAAGGTGTATTTTTTCTCTTTTCATTTGAATAAGAACGTCTCACTTTAAGAAGCTTAAAATTTTTAAAAAGTGATGTTGGTCCTGCGTGGCAGAGCTCTGCAAAGCCGCGGCAACCAGGAGGTAAAATCCAATTCACCTGGTCGACGGTGCCAAGAGGGAGGGCGCTGAAGTTTGGCCTCTGCACGTCAGCACAGGACTTAAGTTATTTTACTTAATAGAAAAGACAGATCAGCTGTCTGTAAGAGAGCTTACTGTGATGTGGCTCTCTGACCGACTAAAGATATCGAAGCAGCTCCGTCTGGAAGAAAAGGGAGTGGGCGGAGAGGATGTCCTCTTATGTCTTCTTAATCAGGTTGTATGTAAACACATTAGGAGCTGTTGTTGTTATTGGTGGTAGTGTTACACAATGGAGCTCAGTTTCCAAATTTATACCTCAACTGGAAGCATCCATCAACAGCTCAGAGTTAACTTACTAAAACAAAACAATACTGTGACAAAAATCAGGAAAAACATAACTTTTTGCCGTTGATTTATAAAAAAAATGTTTGGGCAAGCTGGGGAGCGAGAAGACACCATGCCCCGCCCACTTATACCGCCAAGCTGACTGCACCCAAACTTTGCTAATGACACTATAATAATTCGTGGAAAACATTTATTGACTTTGTATTTGATGAAAAAAGTTGAATGGGAGTCTATGGAGCCAGAGTCTTTTTATTTTTTTTTATTTTTTTAGGCCATCCCCTAGTGGCCCTCAATGGTATTGCACGTTAAGACGTTTCCACACTGGCTTCACTTTTCATATGTTTTGTGCAGCAAAACTTGTAATTTTTTAAGGCTATTAAATAATTGTAGTGGAGTTGTACAGTTTCACAGGGAGCGACTGGTGCGCCTCGTTCGCAATAATGCAGCTTTGCATCTATTGAATACATACAGAGGCGAGAGAGGGGAGAGCATCAGCTGAAATGGTTTAAGAGCGTCGGACAACAAAGGTCGTGTCGGTCCAGACATTCAGGCAGGTTTATACCCGTTGAGAGGGAGATGTGGGCTTCCTTCTGTGCAGGTGTACTGGTTTGGATGTACACAGTGGAGCAGATGGACGATCAGCAGTCAAGACTCAGTTAAGCTCATTTCAATCCCCCGCTGAACGCAGCCTCCCTTCACCCACCTCCACCCGCTGGATTTAAACGGCTAAGTCTTGACCCGCTTGAAGGTTCCCTGGCAGTTTTGGGAAACGACTTGCTTTTACTTTGTCACTTCTCTCGATTGGGTTTATTTTTACAGTTTAAAACCTTCAGAAACAAACAAACCTTCAGTGCCAAGTTCGGTCAGCTGACTTGTTTTCGGGTCGAGGGTGGAGATGAGCTGCGGGGAATCCATGCAGTCCTGCAGATTTAGCCTCAACTCTGACCCGAGTCACGTGCCAGACCTCCATCTTCCTCGTCACTCTCGCTGCACATGTTGTAACCAATAAGAATGAGAATGAGAACTTTATATAAACACTTTTATAGTTATTGAAAACTTTGATATATAATATTATACTAAAAATAACTTTTAATAAGCAAAAATCTAATTAATTCCAGTTTTATTTGTTCAAAAGACTGATGAAATCCCCCTCTGGTTTTATCAGACCATAAAAACAGAAAACCTTGTGTTGATATAATTTAATAAAGCAGCCTTTAGTAAATATCAACTCTATGAAATTTACACTTTAATTATTCACACTGCTTCAGAGAGATGTTACACATTTTTGAGGCTGTAGTTTGGGTTGTTGTTCAACCAGTTTTTCTTTGTGTTGTCAATAGTTTTTTTTGTATATGTTGTAAAAAGAAATTAGAAACCCATTTTTTTATAGAATGCATTTCATAAAACCACAAGCCTCACATGATTTAGTTCTCACAAGACTGTTGTTATGCATTTCAGTAAAAGTCATTTTTATAATTATTAGAAAACAAAAACAAAACTGACTGCATCCAGGACAACTGGGTACTATGACAACCAAAATTTATTGAAGCTAAAACTGAACAAACAAACAACCAAATAAACTCTACTTTAAAAAAAAAAAAAAAAAAAAAAAAAAAAAAAGTTTTGGCTTTTAAGGGAAAATCTGTTCAAAATGTCCAAGATAATTTCCTTGCTGTGTCTATTTTAGTGTCAGAAGTTGGTATTGTCATATCACTTGACATTTTTGCCCATTTGTCCTCTATAGGACTATATTGGAATGACATTAGGTCTGAGACACAATGAGTGATTCATGGTGAAGTAGAAATGCATTCAAAATATGCTGGAAAATGCCCCAAATAGTACAGATTCAGTAATAGTTCCATCATATTGATGGTGCAGTTATGTCCTCTCGATTTCCACATGACCAGAGCTTGAACAGATACTCATCAAACCAACAAATTAGTTTGTATCAGGTTCTGGTTTGTTTTTCTTGCCTGCACAAGAGATGCGCAGTTGAGTTGAGTTGAGTTGAGTTGAGTTGAGTTGAGTTGAGTTGAGTTGAGTTGAGTTGAGTTGAGTTGAGTTGAGTTGAGTTGAGTTGAGTTGAGTTGAGTTGAGTTGAGTTGAGTTGAAGAAGACAGCGACAGTAAGCCTGTTTGTGAAAAACACTATAAATAAATGTGATTAATGTGACCACTTGATGAGGAAGGAAAAAAAAAAGAAGCAGCAGCAGCAGCAGCAGTCGTCACATGGGCGCTATTGTGGCTCCGCCTCAGGATGATCGATTTTAATTGACTTATCTCAGCAGGTGGAGGCTGATTTTCCTCCACTGCTCACAGACAGAGCATCACTGTTTGTCCTGGACTCCTCCGCCGACCACTCAGGTAGGACACAAACCAAACTGTGATACACGGACAACATTAAATATCACTATCCTAAAGATTTGAGACACTGAAAACTGTGAATGAGCATCAGACAACTGGTGTTAGAAGTATTTGATATAAAACAAGTTTACATGAGATTCTTTTTCTAGTCTTGTGGTTAAGAAGCATTTTGAGAGAAGAGAGCACTTTTAATTGATGAGACGTTGCGTTGTAGTTTTTGGTGTACTATTGTTTTTATTCTAGTTTGAACCCAAACTTCTATGTGGTTTATCAAAGTAGGAAGTGCCTGCCAGTGATGGTTACTTTGTATTAAATTACTTATTTAATTAAGTCTATCAGAATTTTTTTATTTATTTTTTATTTTTTATTTTGTTGTGGTTGAATAGATTATGTTACATTTTGTATTTCTTCCGAAAACAGTTTCATGTGCAGTTGTGCTGTGACAAGGACATACATTTTTCTTTATGAAGTTCTTCTTAATTACTTTAGTTTCAGTCAGTCGGGCTATCAAACCAGAATTAAGTTAAGCTTTAAGTGCATTAGGTTTTGGCAGTGGAACACAAGTGACCTTGAACCCTCTGAAGATCTGTGGCCATGTTGTTCTTAAATAAATTGGAGTCACTTAAAGAGGGATTCAGAGCTATTACCTCATAATTGGGGGCGTGGCCACTACAGTAATTGGGCCACCATGTTTGAAACCTTAAAAATAAAAATGATAATACAATTATTAAAGTTTTGAAAGCGGCTGTATTACAGCAGCAAAAAGAGAGTCCGTCTTCAGACTCACTCTCATAAAAGAAAAGAAAAAGCTCATCAATGCTTATTTGATGCACAGAAAGCAGGTTAGATGGAAAAAAAAAATACCTTGACTGTCATTCAAATTATTTCCTTTGAAGTTTTATTTGACCCCAGACTGATAATGAGGAAAAGCACATAAAAAAAAAGAAGAAAAAAAAGAAAAGCTGAACAAGTCTGGAACAATCAATATTTTTAAGTGCCAACCAAGAACCTTCCTCAACTTCAGGGTCATGTCGCAAAAATCTTCAGCGTCGGGTCGCTGGAGTGCGTTTGGACGAAGTGCATTTCTTAAAACGTGTCAGGCAATCTTATTCAATGGCTCTTTAGAATCTATTATTTTTGGTAGCACGGCACCGACCTATGTGGCTTGCATGCTATTGTAAAATGGGATTAAAATCCCCTTCTCCCAAAAAATATTGTCGTGCGAGTGACTATGCCTACTCCAGTCATCAACCCGGCTGGCTGATAATTCTAAAATAGTAAAAGGGGTGGCGTGTTACCAAAATGTCTGCAGCACAACACTTGAAATGTCAACAAACAAGTGCTTCAGCCGTGACCCGAGGTGAACCTTGTCCGTTACACTTCTTGCTGGCTTTGAAGAGGGTTGATTGGCGTAATGAGCTTACCAAGTGGCTTCTGCTCTTTTCACAGCATTTGATTCAGTCAGGTGAATTGCAGGACAGGACCAGGAACAACCACACTTCAGGGATTGCCTTCTCTTTACCACTTTGTCAACGTAGTGGAGGCAACTCCCTAGGTTGAAGTTGTATTGGTCCTGAAAGAGCAAAAGGGCCGCAAATTCCCAGGCTGATATCGCTCTACAACATCGCCAACACCACCAGCAATGGGCAACACCAAGAGCGGCGCTGTGTCCAAGGAGATCCTGGAGGACCTGAGGCTCAACACCAAGTTCACGGAGACCGAGATTGTCCAGTGGTACGAAAACTTCAAGAAGCAGTGTCCAACAGGCCGCATCTCGAAAGAGGAGTTTCAGACCATCTACAGCAAGTTCTTCCCAGAGAGTGATGCCAACACGTACGCCCAACACGTCTTCCGTTCCTTCGACACAAACGACGATGGCACACTGGACTTCAAGGAGTACATCATTGCCCTCCACATGACATCGACAGGGAAAACCACCAGGAAACTGGAATGGGCCTTCTCGCTGTTCGATGTAGACAAGAACGGATACATCACCAAGTCGGAGGTCAAGGAAATCTGCTCGGTGAGTTTTAGAGAAAGGGGAGTGATGCAGCGTCCTTGCAAACAGCGAGTCATGGTAGTTGGCAAACTCTTTGACTTCCCAAATATTTGGGGACTGTTTATAGGAACGTTTGATTACTTTGAATTTGGAAAGATGTTATGTTGAGGCTCAACATTAGCAGGAGCAAATTAAAGTATAGACAATCGCATCATCTGCGTAGAGGTTGATATTATATCTTTTAGAACAATTTTTAGATTAAGAATGATAATATGATGGTATTGCAAATACGTACTGACCTGAATTTAGTTATGGAACATTTCGGGGACTTTTAAACACCGGATTAGACTTTAAGTGATCGTGATAAACAGTTTAGGATAAATAAAGGCCTAAGCCATCAGAGAGTTTAGAGTGACGATAGGATGACAGAGTTTATATATATAGAATTAAGGGAGAATGACGACATCTAAATGTCTTCTTGGAACAAATCAAACAATTGTCTTCCATTTAATATTTAATCTGTTAAGATTTTCTAATTCTATTTTGAAGACAAATAGCTACAGACAAGACTATCATCTGCATACAGGGTGATTTGGGACAAATCACTTTGTGGCTTTTAGGTGTGTCATTGTTATTTTTCAGACATGTCTGCAATAATAATGTGTTATATCTCCCCACTTTGACCACTATAAACTGTAGTGTGAGCACAGCTGGTCTCTTTATAATGACAAACTAATAATGCCACTGCTTTTCCTGCTTAAACCTAAACCATTTAACATGTTTGAGGTAGAAAAGTGTTGAAAATAACAACTACTTTTCCTTTCTTTATTTTGTCCACTAAATAACCACAAAAGATTGAGTAATGTTAAGAGTAAGAGACAGTGATAAGTATGATTTGAGACAAAAAAAACAAACAGATCCTTGTTTGGTCTGTTTGCAGTGTGTCTGAATAAGACAATTTGTCACTGATTTTCTGGCCTTTGTTTTTTCAGCTTACGTCAGCTTTTCTTTAAGCCTTGCTGCGATGAAACGTGTTTGTAGTTTCAATGTTCACTGCACTTCCATATGTGATTAGATCATTCTGAGTCTTTGCTGAAATGTAAAATGCTTCAGGTGTTGATTAAATTTTTTGTTGACCCACAGAATACAAAAAGAGACGGGCACCCCAAATTCACTTTTAAAGGGCTGCTTAATTTTGATGTTAATTCTCGTAAAAAAACAAACATAAAAATACTTTATTTTACCTATTTTATTTTAAAAATTGTACTTGCGGGCCTATTTATAGCAAAAATGTTAATTTATAAGATTAGAGTTCATATAATCACAAAACAAAATCCAGATAGGCAAAAAGAGCTGGTTGGTTAATCCACGTCACCGCAGCAGCTCTTGCTATTTTTGTTCGTAGATGTGACAAACAGTTGTGATTAAAGGAGGGTTTTCAGTGTTCGGTGTTTCGGTGGGTTTCACTCCCCTGCACTGTCACAGAAGTAGAATATACCAAAGTAGAATTCATGTTGATTTCAGCTATGACACCTGAGAAAAGAGTGAATAATAATGTAAGAAATGGGACAAATAAAATCACTGCCAACCAAACTGAAACCTGAATTATTTTGTGTTCTTGACCCTTTTTTCCTTTTTTCTTTTTCCCAACAGTCGATTTTCAAGCTGATTCCCAAAGATGAATTGGCTAAACTGCCTGACGATGAAAACACAGCTGACAAGAGGGCAGACAAACTCTGGAAGTTCTTCGACAAGGGCGACAACGGTGAGACGAAATCGTGTGAATAGTGAAATGATTAGATGAGGCTCTTCCTCGAAGAAATAACTGTAAATACAACCAACATTTTGTAGCTACTGATAGATGGAAGGATCTGATGTATCTGAGGTACGCGACAGTCATATGGTTTATGATGCCGACATAGATGCTTTATAACAGACACAAATTCAGATTTAGCCCCAAAACAAATTATTTTAGCGCCCACCCAACACAAGCAAAAACAAAATATTTGAGAGTCACAGTTAAACAATAATGATGTTTGAGGATCCTCAAATTCAATGTAGTTATCTTCAAAACAGAGAAAAGATGTGGGACATTTTCATTTGTTATAAAAGTATATTTTTACATTTTAACTCTTTCAAATCATTTGAAAGTCAAATCCATTAAAATGAATGCAGTATAATGAAGTATTAGGGACCTCATTAAACTGTTTACATTGTTGTTTTTTTTTATCAGCAATAGATGCTTGGTTGTGCAGTTAACCCATCTGATTGTAGAGCCAAAAACTTCATGCCGTGTTGTTATGTTCTGGTAATAATCTAAACTGATCGCATCCCTTTCTGCGTCCAGATCGGGTGGCGGAGGGGGAGTTCATCCAGGGAGTGTTGGACAATGAAGAAGCTCTTCGTCTGATTCAGTATACGCCTGCGAAATAACCCTTCAATCCAACAGATTCGCTGTATCTCTTATCCAGTCCTGTGTTTTTTTTTTCCGCTTTACCCTTCACTCTGCATCACACAATGCCACCCGACGGCACCTTCACAAAACGTGACCGCAAACATCGGGTGTGATGTCGCCGCCTCATCGCTCCAAATTCAGTAACGATACAGAATCCATTACGGGTTTTGTTTTTTTCTAACATTTATTTACCAACGCATGTGTGCAAGTCTGAGCTGTTTGCACTGCATACAATGAGTGTTTAAGCAACAACAACAACAAAAAAACAGGAGAGATTGCGGTTACCATAGCAACCGTTTCCAAATTTCAAAGCTTCACAGGAAGTGCTGTTTAACCAGCGTCTGTCTACCGCGAAGAAGACGCCGATATTCCCTCATGCATGTGAGAATCGACACGACGAAAATAAAATGTGCACGTTCAGCTTTTTCTGCTTAGACTAGCTTTTTTCATCGAAACTGCGATAGATGGAGCACCTACATTATTTAGTTTACATCTCTTAAAAAAAAAAAGTAAATTATGAAGGTGTACTTTAGTAAGTCAAGCACACATTTTAAAATGATAACATGTCACATGCATTAGTTTAATTATCATTAACCATGATATTTAACCACCACTGTTGTCTGCATGGTAACCAACGCTGTTTAATCACCGACCGACGGTGTAACTGCAGTAGGTGCACGTTCTTGTCTAACTTTGTGTCTTTTACACTCTTCAGTTCATCCATGTGGCACAATCTTACACGTGTAACGTTGTAGTTAAATGGCGAATGAGGTGAAATAGATTTGTTCCATGTAACAACATGTAAACCTAAGTGTTTGTCCTGGATTATTTTCCTTTTCAATAAATCAAAAACAATGAAATTGTAATAAAAAAATGAAGTTGTCAGAAGAGGTTTTTTTTTTAATTTCAAGAGTGATGGAAATTGCAACTGGAAATGGGGTTCAGTAACATTTTATATAAATCCAAATCCAATTTCAAGATGTACGACTCAAATCCGAATCTTGTTAGATAATTTGCTTGGACCAGAATAGAAACATTTATTAATTAAGAGAGGATTTGTCGGACGTGAAGCATCACTAATCCAGTTATTTACCAACTCAAAACCGGATAGGTTTTAATTGTTAATTGTTAGCAATCAATTAATAGTTTTTTGAGACATTTTAGAGAAATTAGATTTGAAAAATGTACACGATAATTAATTTCAACACAAAAGAAATTCCCAGTATAATACTGCGGTGGCAGCAACTGTTTTGTCTGTTGTCTGAATATGTTGACCTTCAGACTATTAAAAAAAACTCCCCACTTATTAATAAAGTCTAAATCTAATTTGAACTTTTTTTTTTTTTTTTTTTTTGGTAAACAACCCTGATTGTGGGATCAAGAGTGAAAAGCGTGAACATACTGTACATGATTATATGGGTAAAGAACTGAAATTATTATTTAACATGTTTAAATTCTCCTTCTTCAATATATGAAGTTCTTTAAAAAAAAAAAAAAATTCGGGTTTTGTTCCTAGAAATAAAAACCAAACCAAATCTGCCGATGTTCTATTTAACAATGACCGCCAGCTTGAGTTACACAACACAAGCACAGATAATTGTCTCTTTAAAATATCCTTTCGTAATAAGAAAGACCTGGTTTACTTTCTCGTTCCACTTTCTGAGAGACATCTGCTTTGTTTTTTCTTGAGCACACATGCTGCGTGTTTCATTGTGAAGTCAAAAGGAGTTTCAGGGTAGAGAGGAAATTTATTTAATAAAATAAAATATTCACCTCTTAAGCAAACGGCACTTGTCAAAGATATTGCGGAGGCTTTCATGAACACAGTGTGCTGCAGTAAATTTATTATAGTTTTAGCAAGTAAATTAAATATAAATGAAGAGAAGATGTGAATCAGAAGCTAACATTTAACAAATCTATTATAAAACGTAAAATACGCTGTTAAAAACGTTGTACCGGCCTGTTTATGATTAAGAAATGAATTTAACCCTTCACCTTCCACATGGTTGTATAATTCAATCTCATGATCTATATTTTTAATTCCTCTCCACATACAGTTCAGTGAACCGACAGCCCGTCTGTATTATGTCGATCTCTCCCTCCCGCTCTCTTGTTCTCCTGACTGGAGAGATTATTGACATAATCTTCTGTCCAGCATTTGAAAGCATCTGTCTTCACATGCAAATCTCTCTGTTGCTGTAATCTTCGAGCCAAAGTCAGTACAATTCGTCTTCTGGGAACCATGAATACTTGGACATAAAAATTTAATGGCAATATATCCAACATACGTGAGCGTTTCAGTCTCGACCAAAGTGCTTGACCAACAATGGATTCATTAAGCCGGGCTCAGATAATTCAGCCCGATTTAGTCTTTGCCGACAAATTTCCCGAATGTGAACGTTGGGAACGACAAACCGGTCTTATGAAGTGACGTAACTGAAGACGGGGACACCACACAGCACCGTGATGAAAAGTGCTAACACTGTTGACGTATCCTATGACGTCGACCGTCAGGATGACGGCGTTCCCTTTGTCAAGTATTTGTAAATGTGGCTGTTCGGACAAAGCGGCGACCGACAGTGACGTCACCCGTTGGTTTCCGAACGGCCGATATGAGTTCGGAATTTTGAACCCGGTTTGGAACCGGTTGTGACCATATTTGGGTGAGATGGGGGAGGAGCCAGTGCTGGATCTGAATTGAAAACCTGACCATACTACGTCCCGCCCACCGATAGCTATAACCTGAATGCACCAAAAGCCTGTCAATGGCATAGACACGCCCCCCAAAAAAACGTCTTGTCGAACCTTATTTTCTAATGAATGAGGGGTTGTTTCCAGAAAACTAAGAAGAAGGAGTGACTTTAGCTAACAACACCAAGATAACTGATGGACACATTTTATTCACTTTGGATTTGATGAGAGAAGTTGAATGGGAGTCTATGGAGCCGGAGGCTTTTCGGAGCCGACCTCTAGTGGCACTCGCTGGTATTGCAGCTTGAGGCACTTCCTGATTTTTTTAGACCCGGAAGCTGCATCCACTTTTATATTCATTCAATGGTTTGGAAAAAAATGCCTCTGCAGCCATGATTGACAGCTTCTTGAGCCCTCCTCCCTGACGACGTGCATGAAGGTGAATAATGAACGGTCCAGGTCGTACTTGTAGTGTTGCCACTCTCCCGATGAAGACACGGCAAGAATTGTTGTAGTTACTATCGTGGAAAAAAACAAATATATCGTATTATTATTATATATCGGAACAGGAAGAAACATCTGACAGAACCAGAGTCATACATATGCAGCCATGTGGTTCGACTGGGCTTCTGTTTAGGGTTTCCTTCGACCTGGCCTGGCTTCCCCGGCACCTCCGGAAACCTATCGGGACAGATTACAAGGTCCTACTTAGGTAGGTAGGTCCTGATTAGCTAAAATGTATAAAGGTGATAATGTGTGACGATTGCAGGTACTCTGTATTAATAGGACATGCAACAAATGTGGTTTGTGTTTATTTGTCACCTTACTGAAGTGTAGGGGTTCATCACATGCACAGAGTAAAAACAACAAAAAAACGATATTATGCAAATAAGAACATTTTCATATGTTTTTACAACTTTTGAAATGTCTTTTTGAATACAGTCACATCCTGTCATACTCCTCATGAGTCGTGAAATTACATGCAATCCCTGAAAAAAAAAAATCCCTGTAAGACTGGATTTACTGGAAAAAACCAAAAACAATAACTGACATTTGTTTCTCTATTTCTGGTAATACCGGGCCGTTTTTAGCAAAATAGATGTTGTGAATTAATCTTTGAAATTCAAAAGAAAATTGTCATTGCGTAGCATTACAAAACCAAGTTGTTTTATCCCCTGATTGCTGCGTACATACAGCCTGGAACAGCTGGTAGTATATTCATTGTGGTGGTCCTCGATATGTTCCCTTAAAATGTCCTGATACAAATATTATCAGGGTTTCCAAAAAAACTATAAAACCATGTCGGCAGAGAAGCAAGTACTCTCTTTTTTTCAATGCTGCTTTTACAAATACTTTCTGAAAACTGTGTTCAATTGTTGTCTTTTAAATCTCCAGCGATCAATCTGTCACTAGTGGTGCTGAACCCACTGAGAACAACAACACCCAACTTTTTCAGCCCATCGCTTTTGGTTCTTCTGCTGCATACAGACTGTAGAGTTTCAACCGGTCACCAGCCTTCAGTATAAAAATGGAGGTTTTGGGACTTACATTCATCAAGTGGCCAGAAACACGACAGCAGCGGGATGATAATGTTGACGTAGCAGCTTACCTGGTAAGAGACGCATCGGAGGCTGTGTTTCCGTGAGTTTTTCTGCCCCCTAGTGGTCACAATTAACGTTGACACTGCATATATACAAATAAAAACACAACGATTTTTGAATGTGTGTGTGTTCAAGTGTTGTAGTCCCAGTTTTCTGCACCCCCCCCCCCCCCGTCCTCCAAAAGTCTTAACAGAGTGAGTCCTCTCTGTCGTCCTGCAGAGCGTAATCTATCTCGTCCATCTCCCGTTCACAGTCCTCACATCCTTCAGCGCAGCATCCCTCCACGACCACCACGCCACGAGGGTCCACCAGCCTTCCAACTCTGCCACCTCCCATTGCCCCCACTGTTCCTATACCCATTCCCCCAGCTCCCACTCCCACTCCCATCCCGCCTATCCCGACTCCTCCCATGGCACCCATTCCCCCGACTCCTCCCATGGCCCCCATTCCTCCTCCTCCTCCCATGGCCCTCATTCCTCCGACTCCTCCCATGGCCCCCATCCCCCTGACTCCTCCCATGGCCGCCATTCCTCCCATTCCAACTCCCCCCATCCCGACGCCAACAGTTCCCATGCTTCCGACTCCAATTCCTCCTCCTCCTCCTCCTCCGACGAGCAGCGCTCCCCCGCACGCTAGCGGCCCGACAGCCGGTCCCACTCCCCTGGGCCACAGTGGGTCGACGAGCGCCCCCTGCTGGCCGAGCTGAATCAGCTGGCTGACGGAGTAAACCCCCGCCCCGCCGGCTCGGACCACCTCCTCGTAGGAGGGGGCGCTGGTGGTGGCTCGAGCCTCATCCAGCTTCACACGGGCCCGATGCTTCATCTCGATGAGGGTCTTGGTGTAGGAGTTGAGTGTGGCCACCGCGGCCGCCATGCAGCAGCTGAACGAAAGCCACGCCATGCTGGGTGGAGCGAAAGATTTAGGAAAAAACAGGTTTGAACTTCGTTGTCGGACAACCGGCCGAAAGAATTTGTTGGTTAAAGGTCTTGTCGAACCAGAAAGGGGTTCAGTTACGTTCTTGTACATGTTCACGCAGTATAGCTGGTTGCCGTAGCAACTACTTGGATGGCTAATTTCCTGGCAAACATCTGGGAAAATGCCAGTCAGTCCCAACCGGGGTCACACAGCTTATTATATATATATATATATATATATATATATATATATATATATATATATATATATATATATATATATATATATATATATATGTATTTGTACCATTGACTCCTGTCTCATAATATTGTAGAGCAGTCTATAGCAGTCATGTGACACATTTTACAAAATTTGCCATTTTAAATGCCTAACTTGAAATTTTATTTGAACTTTTTGGTTTCATACGGGATAATTGCTTTGGTTTGTTAGAACTAAAACTCACGTGAAGGACCATCCGTAGTCCCAAGTCTGTGGCCTCCAGTCTTTAGGTCCGATGCTCACGGTCATCTGAAACACCGTGGTGTACATCATGTGAGCGACCATCCCCATCAAACCTGGCCGAAGGAAAGACAGAGAGAGAGTTAAAACAATAAAAGAGAGCTCAGGTCTTTTATTTTGGAGATAAATTATCGGAATGAGTTTCTCTCTTTAGATAATCGTGTTTAATGGATGTTTAGGGGTTTTTGAAGTAAATCTCAGCATTACCCGAGAGGACGGTGCACATGGCGGCGAAGGCGTTGATCTTGAGGGCGTTCATCTCCCTCTTGGCACAGAGGCACAGCGCTTCCACGCACATGAGCAGGAAGCCCATGGCCAGGAGGCCGATGTACATGAACTCACTGATGACGGACAGCCAGAGCACACCTTGGAGGCGAAGACGTGCATTTTGTTTGATTATAAAAAAAAAATTATAAAAAAATGTCAGGTTTTATTTTGTACATTGTGCGTCTTGCGAAGTGAAGAACTGGTGCGGCGCCAAACCTTGCGTCTCTCCCGGCGTCAGCTCAATGAAGCTGCGACACTTCTCTTCCTGGTCTTCACCTGACAACGAGACAATCCCAACAGAAACACGAGTCAGCGGGTTCTTGGAGTCGAGACCATCTGTAACGTTTTGAATGTCTTTCCAACGGTCAACATTGATTGTTTGTTTTTTTTTGCTGTAGAAAGACACATGTCATATACACATATATATATAATCTCTGGCCAATGCTAAGAATGTCAACACATTATTAATCCTGGAAACAGAACAGAGATCTGCTTTAAGTCCACTTGATTTGACCTGCTGACAATCAATCTGTCAAAGTTTTATAGTAGAAGAATACAAGCCGGCGATTACTTTTCGTTTGCAGTATATCAGCCGGATAGTGAGTCACGTATTATGTTTAACCGACACTACAAACAGTCCGCTGGTCAGCTGTTTCTGTAGCAACCCCTGAATTACCCCAACTGCCCTCCCGGTTATCGGAACAGCTTACGGTGGATATAAAACGCGTTGTTTTTTTTTCCTTTTCTAAATGTAGTACATGTCTTGTTAAATCAGTGAAGATGTTTTCTTAATTCTCTTCCAATTTAGAGAAAGAACTTCAATTTTGCATGAAGATCTCCATCTGTGGCGATTCAATCATCCATCATCGTCGGTAGAAAGTCCCTGCGGTTTAAAACGATCTCGCTCCGAGAGCTAACCTTCATTGTGTTTCTCGCAGGACAGCCAGAAGCCGGTGTGAAAGTATCTCAGCATGTACTTGTCCTCGCCCGTCTCCCAGAGGTAGTGGACGGCGTTTGCCAGCTGCTTCCTCTGTATCCTGGCCAGCTCCTCCTTCTGCAGCGGGGAGAGCGTCACGTTGGGGTTGGGGTTCCTGGGGTCCGGGCTCGGGGCCTCTGGACGAAAACAAAAAGAAGGCGGGACAGAGAGTGATGAATGCGATGCGAGAGAAAAGGCGACACAAGGGAACAAAAGCACAGGATGGAGCGATGAGAAAGCGGGTTTGAGAGTCCAGATAACGTAAAGCGTCGAGATTAGCAACAAAACTGAGATTACGGGAATCTCTGCCGGTCAAGTGTGAAATGCTGAAACCCCAGAAAAAAAATACCAATGAAATATTATAGATCATCTTCAAAACAGAAGTTGGTGAGCGGCAGTGTATGAACCTAAACTCCATTTCCCATTTACTCTGTTTTTATCGTCAGCTGACAATTTGAGTGCCCAAAAAATGCAAGAAACTGCACAACGTTTCACATTTTACTTCCCAGTAAAGACAACGAATATTGCAGCTGTACGGAGTCACATGTGCTGCAGGAAACAAGATATTTTTGAAGCCGACAGCGTCCCCGGCCCTCACCTGTGGTGTACGGCTGGCTGTTGTTCTGCCCGCAGTTCTTCATCTTGACCGGCGACAGGCAGAGCGGCTTCACCACCTTGTGCGTCCCCTCGCACCAGTAGGAGGTGCAGAAGGCCGAGACGGACAGCGTGAGGGCCAGAGACGTGAGGGACAGGGACAGAAGGGAGCGGTTACGCCGGGACATGTTCTCCAGCATGTTTAACGTCTCGACTCGACGACTGAAAGGAGAAACGAGGGCGGTCGATGTTTTTTGTGTGTTTTTTTTGGCGAGCGTGCTTCGGCCCACGACTTCGAGACTGATCCCGGTTCAACAAATGGCCGCGAGGGGCCCGAGAGGTTCTGCTGACCAACCGGGACGGGGATCAGAAGATCGAGGGGCTTTTCCGTGACAATACGGCGAGCAGTTGTTGGGGTGGTTGAGCTTGGCTCATGGACGATGGTCGAAAACAGAGAGAAAGTGAGGGAGGGAGGGAGGGATGGAAGGAGGGGGGTGGGGGGGATTAGCGATGTTTGCGAAGTGGAACGGAGGTCAGAGGGGAAGATGAAAGGTCGGGTGGAGAGATGGGCGGAGGGCGGGGTCAGAGGACGGCGCGGTGGAGAAAGGATGAAGCGCTCGGATTTAATCACGTCCAGCGAGAAAGAGGGAAAAAGAGACAGATGTGCGGGCCAGAGGTTGCAGGAGGAACTCCGGCTCTTCCTCCCGCCGCCGTTTCAGTCAAAGATCATCGGCATGACGAGGGAGAGCGAGCTCCTGGGCGTGGCGAGGCGTTTGACTCGACACGTCTTTACCCCATGTCTCCGCTCGCGTCTCATAACTGTCTCCGTGTCCCCGACGGATGAAGATAAATATCTAAATCTTAAACCCGCGGCTTTTGCGACTAATCAGCGGCGCTCTCAGAGCACATCCCGTTCCAGAACCTGTTCCTCCACCTCATCGGGAGGGATTGAGCTCGAAGGAGTGATTTAGTTGAGTATCTCACGGCCTACCTCCGGGTTTGGTAATCTGTGTTAATCTTGCCGGGGTTAGGTGGATGAGCTCTAAACCCAGTGACTCTCTTGTGGTGTTTGTCTGGACGAGCACCTAAGAGGGACAAAAAAAAAAAAAAGACAGGAGACAGAGGCAAACATCTGGATTAAGAGTCATCAGGAAAGGTTGAGCCACAAGTATTAATAAATTGCACTAAATTCCTGCCAGGTGTTATTTGTCATTATTGTTTTTTCGTTGTTTGTACTCCGTACGATTTTAAAACTTTGGCGGAAGCGTTTTGATTTTTCTCAATTTCACGTGCTGTTTCATAATAATAACTCTGTTTCTATTTAATTAAGACAATTAAACTTCACTTGTTGCTTTTGGTTAAATAAACAGTGGAGGCCTCCCTTTGGATTTAGAATAAGTACCTGCACAGCGAGTATTGATGGATTTATGATTAATTATGTAATTAAACCTAAAAAAACAGCAATTTCAAGTAAACAAAACACTCATGGAGATATTATCTTGGCCTTCCTGCAAACGTTGGTTATGACATTGTTCAAGCTCAATATCTGTATTTTAAAATTGAACCACCGAGCCTTTAAAATGCATGTTGCTTATTTTATATTTGAACTCTATTTGTGTTTAATTTTAAGCATTTGATCTGTTTCTTATGCATCTCATTTCTTTTCTATATTTTTAAATGTTCCTTTATATAAAATTTCAAAATTTTCAAAATAATTAAGGCAAAATTTTGGGTAAAAGTAAAAAAAAAAAAAGTGAACTATTTCCAAACAGTCTTCAGTTTCATATAATATAATATATAATATTCCTCGCTGAGAACTTAAAGCTACCTGACGTTAGAAATTAAAGGAGAAAACCAAATGTGAGTTTGTTTTAACCACAAACAAAAAAGAGTACATTTAGTCTAATAAATAAATGACCGATTTTTTAGTTTCAATACATTTTGACACCAAAAATGAATGTTTCTCACTCAGCTGTGAGGTTTTGAAATCATATCAAAAACAAAATATTTATTTTAAGTTGCAGCACATTTATCTCTGTGGCATCATTCCTGCAATGTGTCAGTTTCAAAGTGCTTTACAGACATGTAACTTAAAAAAGGATCGAAAGTAGAAGAAAGTGGGAACGTACAAACTAATGTGGAGCAAATACTGAAATTAAAAAATAAAGATGTTAAAGGAAAATAAAAGTCTGTCAACAGTCCACAGGTGAAATAATATAATAATATAATAACGTCTGTGTATATTTAAAAAAAAAAGTACAATAAGTAAACACGAGTGTTTGGTCTCATACATATTAAATCTGATGATATTGTGATCAATGATGCAGTAAATTTGTTCCAGTAATGAACACAAAGCAGTTGGAGAGTTTTTTTCTCCCAATAAAACCTCTTTTGATCCTTTTAAAGTTTAAAAATCAAAAATCACATCATTCTGTTTTCTCTATCAGATTCTTCCGGCTCCCAAAATTCCCTCTGATATGTTGATTTCTTTGCCAACTTTGCTTTAATTTTCCATAAAGTTCTGCATGTTTGAACAACGTTTGGTGGCACAGCATGAGTTTTTTTTTGTTTTTGTTGTGTGTGCACTCCAACAGGTACGAACTCGTAGCATCGTTTTTTATTCAAATCACTGCAGTCATAAACTCATTACGTCACGGCTCGCCGGTTTGATTTAGTCCATCAAATCAGCGCTTGGTGTGAAAATATGATCCATGTTGTCAATAACGTCCAAAGATTAAATGATGAACACAACACACCTGCAGTCAAAGTGGTTTTTAGCGGCTGGTTTTCGTCAAAAATTCAAACAACAAACACAAGAAAATACTGAATGTTAAATACTATACAGGAAATTATCACGACGTTCACAGTGAATAAAAGTTGTGATTTATCGCGCTGCCTTGTAGGAACATACCGCTCTGTGTCATCTCATCATGATAAGCTGAAATCTTTCCCTTCATGCTTGTGATTGAAAAAAAAAACCTGCCGCTCGCCGTTGGCACTTTTGATCAGCTTACGAATCTCACAGCAAAAAAATAAAAAATAAAAAAAATATATCCCCCAAAAAAGAGAGCGCAACTCACCGTGTCTCGCAGGGACCGACTCTTCAAGTGTTTCCTCCACCTTCTCTTCTTTGAAACAACGCACTCAGCTTTTCTTTTCTTTTCCCTTCACCTTCCCTCTCATCACTCCCTCCTCCGTCTTGGGTGAGTTTCCATCAGAAACCCACCCAGATTTCCCTCTAATCCTCCCAAGTCCATCTGTTACTTTCCCTCCCTATACAGCGCCTCCTCTCTCCTCTCTCCTCTCTCTCCCTCCATCTCCCCTTCCTTTTTTCTTCATCTCTCTCCTCTTCTGTCACTCATAACCTCCATGACCTCTGCTTCTATAGGGATTAAACCGACAGCATAGTATAGAGCGGCTCGGCTCGGCTCGAGATGAGTGCGATGGTGTTGTAACCTCGTGTTACATACAGCTCCTTAAACTTCAACCTCTTTGTTAACGCACACACGGGGAAATGACTGGAAAGATGCTGGGATTGGAAAAAAAACAAAACCAGGGAAGCTTGGAGCAGAATTAGAAAAAAAAAAAAAAAAAAAAAGAATCGACGTGACAGTTGCTCAAGATTTGTGAAAGTCATGTAATCGTACAACTTGACCTGTGACATTCAGGGGAGCGTTTAGAAACTGTTTGTTTGTGTTTCTATATCGAGGGCATAAAATGTCCAAAACAAACCACGAGATTAACAAGAGACGCTTTTTCTGAATCTCCTAAACCGAATTGCACACTAATGCTTTTTACTTGAAGTTCATACTGTAAATACCCTTAAAAAAAAAAAGTACTGTACTGTTGCATGTAGTATGTATACAATGGGGACATAGCACTTCATCACAGAAATGCACTGTGACCTTTGACCCTCTCGCATTTTACTCCAAACGGCCCGTTTGGAGTAAAATGAAAACCAGGTCTTCTTGAATCTTCTTTTCTAATGAATGAGGGATTATTTTCAGATGGACCTCCAGAAAACTAAGAAGAAGGAGTGACTTTAGCTAACAACACCGAGATAACTGATGGACACATTTTATTCACTTTGGATTTGATGACAGAAGTTGAATGGGAGTCTATGGAGCCGGAGGCTTTTTGGAGCCGACCTCTGGTGGCACTCGCTGGTATTGCAGCTTAACACACTTCCACAATGTCTAAAATGACTTCATGTGCTAACAAACTCCGGTTTGTTTACATTTGAATATTTCACTCCCATATATTCATGACTTCAGTCTGTTCAAATTGTCACATTTACACAACAAAGAGGACTCGAGTGTGAACGGGTTGTAAACTTTCCTTCCAAGAGGAAAGAGGAGGAAAATAACAAAGTTACAAAGATCAGTCAGGTGAATACAATAAAAACTAAACACAAGGTGTCGCTAATATTTAAAGAGCTCTCTGTATGTTTCTGTTACTGCACTAACATGTCGACGCTGCGACTGCATCCTTTTACTAATCCTGTGACGCCTCGCTGATCAGTCCGATTTAGAGGGATTATACCGATTTATAGAGACACAGAAGTCATAATTAGGAATAAATATAATTATGTTGTGTCAATATATCAGTTAAAAACAAATGTAAACTCAGGATATATTGGCCTTAAAGGTTTCAATACGTCCCACATTTGTGTTCTTAAACTAAGAATAATGTTTCATATTGTGACACTTTTTTTTTTTTTTTTTTTATCACTTAAAAGGTCTTTGATCAGCAGAGCATGAAAAAAAAAAGTATTTATAGTTGCAATTATTTTGAAACTGCGCCGCTCTAAATAAGAAGGTTTATGTAATCTGTGAATGAAAAGGCAACACAAGGACTCGACCGGCCGTCGTGTCCTAATGTTACACACTAACTTGTTGAATTCCCAATCCCCCCCGCCCCGCCCCCCCTCTTCCTTTCTGTTTTTAGACTCTTTAAGCCCCGCCCTCTGAGACTCAGATCTGGCTCAGCTGTCAATCATACTGTTCCTGCTCTTCTCACCAAATTCTGTTCAGTTAGCATGAGACATTTTAGAGTGGAGGGAGACTGTGATGCACCAATTAGGAAATGTTTCAGTCATATCTCTTGATATATTTTGCTTTTAATATGCAAATTGCATCAACTCCATGAAGCGTTTCACACACCGACTGTAATATGTTGCGTGCAAACATGTGTGTTCATGGCCCTCTTGTGGCGGCAGTGAGGAAGTTCGTACTGGTTGGAAATCAAAGGGAATCTGCAATTTCATAGAACAGAAAATTTAGCAAATCTTGAGAAACAAAAGATGTAAAAATGAGACACAGAAAAAGTCGGCGGTGAGAACAGTAAGCGTGTCGCTTAGTGTGCCATTTTATTTCTCAAATGTACTGTATACTGTCACAGCTTACAACACAGCGTTAAATTCAAATACACGGCAAAATAAAGCCATTTCATACAAAAATTAAATCTGAAAAAAATCATAACAGTCGCGCGGACTGGTCGTCATTCTGATCCCTCAAACAACTGACGGACGTCTCTAGATCCATTTCCCCGCCAACGTTCGGGTCCGTGAAACACAAACAAAGCGAACGATTCAAAAACTACGCGACCTCGACTCTGACTGCTTCCAGCGTGGCTTCGGTTTACTGGTTTTTCTCGAACTCGTAAAGTCACGATTCATCCGGCTGCTGTTCACCTGAATGAAACGGCGGCTCCAACGTGGCTGCATGAAGTAAAAGTGAAGCCTTTTGTTTCCCTTTCAGTCAAAGTGTGAGTTGAAATATTTTCAGTAATCGCTCGCACAGCGAATAAATGAGGGCAAGCGCACACACACGAACGACTACAGGAGAGCGATGCGCTCAGACGGCATGCACGAATGGACGAAGGTGAAATGTTCGTGTTCGGTGTTTATTGAAGCTCAACGTCGCCCATGCGATCAATACCAGGCGATTACGCTGCGACGAAAGTTGACCTGAATTCATCTTCGTTGGACTCCGAATGCTGCGTCGATAATTTAATCAAGCAATAAATCAATAAATAAATAGCTCAATAAATAGTTACTCCTGATTGTAACACTCTGATATACAGTATATTTCAAGGTTTATCTGTAATTACTTCCACTATTTACATCAGCACGATACATACATATATATGTACACACATATATATATATATATGTACACACATATATATATATATACATATACATATATGTTTATATATATATATATACAGTGGTGTGAAAGTGTTTGCCCCCTTCCTGATTTCCAATTTTTTTTGCATGTCTGTCACACTTAAATGTTTTAGATCATCAAACAAATTTTAATATTGGTCAAAGATAACACAAGTAAACACAAAATGCAGTTTTTAAATGAAAGTTTTTATTATTAAGGGAGAAAAACAATCAAACCCACATGGCCCTGTGTGAAAAAGTGTTTCCCCCTCCTGTTAAAACATAACTTAACTGTGGTTTATCACACCTGAGTTCATTTTCTCTCACCACACCCAGGCCTGATTACTGACACACCTGTTCTCAATCAAGAAACCACTTCAATAGGACCTGCCTGACAAAGTGAAGGAGACCAGAAGATCCTCAGAAGATAGACATCATCCGAGATCCAAAGAAATTCAGGAACAAATGAGAAAGAAAGTAATTGAGACCTATCAGTCTGGAAAATGTTCTAAAGCCATTTCTAAAGCTTTGGGACTCCAGAGAACCACAGTGAGAACCATTATCCACAAATGGAGAAAACATGGAACAGTGGTGAACCTTCCCAGGAGCGGCCGGCCGACCAAAATTACCCCGAGAGAGCAGCGACGACTCATCCGAGAGGTCACAAAAGACCCACGACAACATCCAAAGAACTGCAGGCCTCACTTGCCTCAGTTCAGGTCAGTGTTCATGACTCCACCAGAAGAAAGAGACTCGGCAAAAATGGCTGCATGGCAGAGTTCCAAGACCAAAACCACCGCTGAGCAAAAAGAACATTAAGGCTCGTCTCATTTTGGCCAGAAAACATCTTGATGATCCCCAAGACTTTTGGGAAAATACTCTGTGGACTGACGAGACCAAAGTTGAACTTTTTGGAAGGTGTGTGTCCCGTTACATCTGGCGTAAAAGTAACACCACATTTCAGAAGAAGAACCTCATACCAACAGTAAAACATGGTGGTGGTAGTGTGATGGTCTGGGGCTGTTTTACTGCTTCAGGACCTGGAAGACTTGCTGTGATAAATGGAACCATGAATTCTACCGTCTACCAAAACATCCTGAAGGAGAACGTCCGGCCGTCTGTTCGTGACCTCGAACTGAAGCCAACTTGGGTTCTGCAGCAGGACGATGATCCAAAACACACCAGCAAGTCCACCTCTGAATGGCTGAAGAAAAACAAAATGAAGACTTTGGAGTGGCCTAGTCAAAGTCCTGACCTGAATCCTATTGAGATGCTGTGGCATGACCTTAAAAAGGAGGTTGGTGCTGGAAAAACCTCCAATGTGGCTGAATTACAACAACAACTCTGTAAAGATGAGTCGGCCAACATTCCTCCACAGCTGGAAAAGACTCGTTGCAAGTTATCACAAACGCTTGATTGCAGTTGTTGCTGCTGAAGGTGGCCCAACCAGTTATTAGGTTTAGGGGGCAAACACTTTTTCACACAGGACCATGTGGGTTTGGATTTTATTTCTCCATTAATAATAAAAACCTTCATTTAAAAACTGCATTTTGTGTTTACTTGTTATCTTTGACTAATATTTAAATTTGTTTGATGATCTGAAACATTTAAGTGACAAACATGCAAGAAAATAAGAAATCAGGAAGGGGGCAAACACTTTTTCACACCACTGTATATATATATATATATATACATATATATATAACACACACAGCACACCCGCTGCATGCACACAGGTCACAGCATACACACACAGCTGGCCATGTATAAATGTAATGAAAACCTAAAAGTCGGTGCTGTGACAGAATCAGACGACACTCCAAGAACACACAGACTCCAAGTTAGGAGCTCTGCTTCTTCAGGCTTGTGCAGGAACAACAACAACAAAAATCCAATAAATCTATTCCAAATATTTCAGTTTATATGTTTTGCTGCATATATTGAATTTATTGGATATTTTAATAGATGGACGTGTGTAGATCTGAAGGACTGAGGGGAGGTGGGTATAATCTGAGGAGCTGGAGGGTTTAATTAAAGGACCAATAAGTGGTTTTGCATGTTTTTGCCCTTAAAAGTTGTGTATTTATCACCGTCCATCATCTACAGCGTAATATATATTTTTCACATTGCTTCCTACCTTTCAGGAAGCCACCGATTTCAGCCCACCGAGTCAAAAGTCGGACTATTTTATGTTATTTTAAAAAGTAAGGTCTTATTTTTAAGTTAATTAAATTTAGTCTGATCTTTTAATGCCGTCAGCGTTTCCCCACGTTTTCCCTTTAAAGATGTATAACTATTTGATAAACATCCCTAAATAAGGTTGCAGCCACTCTGAAGGGCGGACCAATCAGCGACCACGTTTGTCCCGCCCCCGCCTTCCCCGTGATTGGATGGCTGGTGACAACGACGAGTGCAGCGTTGATATTTTTTTTACTCCGACTGACTGGAAAGCTTTTTTGGGGGAAAATCGCTGAACATTCAGCTCAGAATAAACGTTCAGCACCTCGTCAAGCTGCAAACGATTTAACAAATACGCTGTAATCAGGGAAAACCGTTTTGCTGAACACGTAGGTGGCAGAGTGTCGGCCGGTTTTCGGCCCAGTAGGGTGGAGTTCTATACATTATGGAGCATGACCAGACTCATATTCATGCAGTGAAATAAGTCCTGGTTCATGACATGATGAACAGAAACCAGTGGCGACCTATGAAGCTACAGAGTAAAGTACACACTACAATAAAGGGCTAAAACATGTGAAACTTCTTTGTGTGCTTTAACTAGCTGCCCAAAATCCAAATCAAAGACACGTTTGATTTGGACGAAGGAGAGAAACTTTACACTTCAAGTTGTCAGAACAGGAACGGGTTGTTGTTTTTGTTCCCCGTCTCGTCCAACCTGCTGCCTGGAGGGACTTTGCTCGTAGTCGGAGGAGTGGAACCACCGAAGTGACCCGCTCCTGCTGCACGATTCCCCCCGAAGGAACTGGACTGAACCACTGCTGGTCCCAATAAGTAGGAGCCTGGATATCCAGACTGTACCATTCCCACTCCTCCACAGGGGGAGGTCAGGTTAAGTCCCACTTGCGGATTCCAGATTCCAGAAAGGGGTTCCACCATTCCCGTTTGTGGAGCCACCTGAGCTGCCTGAAGCACACTGAAGGCAGAATAAGACGCTCCCAGAGAGTGTGACGGGGAAGGATTGGCTGCTCCAAATGTGGGAGAAGGTGCGCCATGTGAGGGCACGGGGGGGGCGGAGCCAAAAGGATTGCAGTGCGGAGCTGGTGTTCCAGCAAAAGCCCCTGATCTTAGCACAGGACCGGGTGCCATGCCCCTCGCTTTGAAAGCGCCTGGGAAACGAGGAAGAGTGTGACGGGAGGATGGAGGGATGAAGGAGGAGGGGGAGGGGGGGGGGGTACAGTTCAAAGTATTCCAGCAAAGAGAAAATGCGCCAAAGCAGAGCAGAGAGAGGGGTGAGAAGAGTTATACTGTACATCTGCTGGTTAATAGACACGAGAGTAACTTCAATAGGTCACTAATGCTCACATACACAACATCTACACAGCACAGAGACCACGGGGGAGGAAAAAACACACCACCACGATAAGCTGTTCCATACAAACCTAGTGGTAAACATCTACTCGTCAGTCACACCGTCTCCACCCCCCCCCCCCCCCCCACCTCTGTGCACTAAAGAGTTCGGCTGAGCAGTCGAGGAGTGCATTTAAAACATCCGCAGGAAGTGACTAATGCTTAAGTGTCTCGATGGTTTGTCAGTCTGTTGAGGGTTGATCATGCATCCGTTGGACTCAAGCGCACCACAAGTAATTCCACACGAAGCCTTCGCCAAAAAAAAAAAAAAAAAGTTATTTTCCACCCATAGCGAAGCGTTTTTTCTGTCCTTACCGAGGGCTTGTGTTCGGGCGGCGGGCGGGTCGACGAGGGGGCGCTGTCGGGGTTTGGGGTCGGAGGAAAACAGGTCGTCCAGGTCGACCAGCGACGCCCCCGCCGAGCCCAAGAACGAAGCCGTCTTTCTGTACATCTCCTCTCGCTGCACTGGTCGCTTTCCTGCAATAAAATAAAGGTCCGATTCTGCTCTAAAAGGTGTTTTCTTTTTGGAGGGGGGGAGAAAGGGAGGAGACAGGTCAGGGAGGAAAAGAGAGCAAAGCGGAAGAGAAGGTTAATCGATTAAGACTGTTAGCCCACTGCTGGCTGATGGGAGGGTGGAGGTGAAATGGAGAAAAATGGAGGGAAATAGTCGCACAAATGCGAATGTGCTTTCATGCAGAAACCCAGCGGCAGGAACACGGTTCCGTTTTCAAGAGTTACCGTTTTCAGCCCGACGCCTAGTGATTAAAAACAAGCATTAACTTTAGCGGACGAGTTAGAACAAAGATTTAGTTGATTTAATAGGCACGAAGCGTTTTGTTGCAGAGTACAAAGCTGACGGTGATGGTTGGCTCATAATGGATGAAGGGATGGATCATAGAAATACGTCCTCTGATAAGACGGTCAAGGTCGATTTACCTGTGCCGTTGCCACTTGGTGCACCCCAGGGATCACTGGTTTTCGACGCCCCATCTCCAAAAGGGTCACTAGATGGGAGGGAGTCCGAGGGGGGGGCTGGCGTTCCCCATGCATCGTCTGTACTGACTGGAGCTGAAGCTAGGTTGGTAAATAAATGAGGCACAAACAGGAGACAGCAGTAATGTACAGGTGGGAATAAAATATTTGGTTTGGAAACCGGAAATCTCTACGTACTGCTTATTGTTGAGTGTGCAATATACAGGGAGGAGCGAATGAGTGAACAAGGGGGCGACTGTGGACATTGGCCCGGTCGGGGACTTTGACTCTGGTGCTCTGATCACTTATTCAGCATCTTTTCCATTCGAATGGCTGTTTTTATATCGTGATTTTTTTTTTTTCCCAGGGTGTCTTTTAAACAGACTGGGACACTGTCTTGCCTATAGACCAACCAACCTTCTTCTTCCGAGAGCTTCCTCAGGTTTAGTAGCGTTTATTCACATAGCTGAGCTCCACCCAAAGCAGCTGTCTAATCCCAAGTGAACCTTAAGTTTGGAATATTTTGTTACGTTAATGTGTTCTCGAGTACCAAGAATGGCCATCTAACGTTCAAGCATTCATTTATTTTGTATCTTACCTGGAGCTCCCCATGGGTCGCCGTCTGGTTTGGATGAATCCCCAAATGGATCAGAATTATCCAGGGGTAAGGAGGCACTTGCTCCATTCCCCCAGGGGTCTCCACCCTTTGTTTCCTTTGGAGCAGATGGTTCCCCCCAAAGATCGGACCCGGTTCCGAGTGGAGAACTGGCCGGAGCTCCCCACGCATTTGCGCTGCCTTGGGGGGAGCTCGCTGGAGGGTCATTGAAGGGATCTGACGCATCATCTTTCGGTGGACTGGACGGCGCTGCGAAGGGGTCCTCTTTAGGGGGCGTTGTTGGTGCAACAAAGGGTTTGTCCTTTGTAGCTTTGGATGTTGTCGAGAAAGGATCTCCTTGAGGTGATGTCGTTGGTGCGGCAAAGGGGTCGTCGTTTGTAGGCTGGGAAGGTGTCGAGAAAGGATCCTCTTTAAGGGGTGTTGTTGGTCCAGCAAAAGGGTCGTCCTGAGCAGGTTTGGTTGGCGCAAAGAAAGGATCTTCTTTAGGAGGTGTTGTGGGAGCAGTGAAGGGGTCATCTTTAGACGATGCTGGTTCTGCAAATTGGTCTTCTTTTGGGGGTGTTGATGCTGGAGCAGTGAAAGGATCGTCGTTTGGGGTGCTAAATGGGTCATCTTTTGGAGCATTGAAAGGATCCTTCTTTGGAGCATTAAATGGATCCTTCTTTGGAGCATTAAACGGATCATCTTTTGGAGCATTAAACGGATCATCTTTTGGAGCATTAAACGGATCATCTTTTGGAGCATTAAATGGATCATCCTCTGGAGCATTAAATGGATCCTTCTTTGGAGCATTAAATGGATCCTTCTTTGAAGCATTAAATGGATCACTATTAGAAGAACTGAAGGGATCAGGTTTATCTTTTGGAGCCGCAAATGGATCCTTGGTGTCTTTGGGTGCATTGAAGGGGTCTGGACTGTTTTTCGGGGTGTTGAAAGGATCGTCTTTCGATGCACTGAAGGGGTCGGGTCCGTCTTTTGGTGCCGCAAAAGGATCTTCTCCATTCTGAGGTGCCACAAATGGATCTTCTTCAGTTTTTGCTGCTGCAAACGGATCATCTTCGGTTTTAGTCGGAGCCCCCCACGCGTCACTGCTGGCTGCCGTGTCGGTTGTGTCAGGTCTTGAGGGTGTTCCCCATGGGTCCGTCGCCTCTTTAGGTTCACCCCATAGGTCTTTTGTCACTTCCTCCTCCTCAGCTTTGTCTCCTCCCCAAGCATCATCTTTAACATCGCCTTTTCCCGCATCCTCCCATTTTAGTTCGTCTTCACTTAGATTGGCCTAGGATATAAAAATTGCAAATTGGTATCCAGAAACACTTAAAGAGTTTATTTAGTGGTGTAACTACACCTTTCCCGTTAGAAATACAACTGCACTGATTTGTCTGAGTCGAGTAATCAACTGTACTTAGTTCATGACTTCTAGTATTTGGTAGTAATCAATTAATGAACAACGCTGTACACTCACCCTTCTCGCTACTTCTTTCTTATCATTTTCCTGTTTAATGCGCTCCTCTTTACGGGCAGCGAAGGAGGCAGTCAAGTCAGCCACTGAGGGTATGTTGTCCAGGGATGGAAGCCCCGAGGTCCCAGGAACATAGCATGGCCTGTAGGTAGGATCCTTGACAACATCGGAGGATGAGGCTGGTTGGAAGGGATGGAAATGAGATTTGTGTGAGAGAGATGTAAAGATACCTGAAGAAAAACTGTTGAAACGATGGGTATTTAGTGCTGATAGTTTCAGACAGAAGGGCTCACCTGCTGAACCTTTTGATGTCTTCTCTCTGGTTTTGAAAGCAAAGTCTCTCTCTTCCTTCAGTTTGTCATCGTCCTCCATAAGGACAAGGACAACCTTGGCCTTCTCTCTCACATTCAGACCCTGGGACAGATATGTCTACATTACACTTTGATTTGGCTCTGACCATTGGAACATAATCCTATCAAAGCCTAAAACAAAACATAGCCCCGAAACAAAACCCAAATGATACAGGTCTGGCAAAACGAGACCAAACCTAGCTAAGGTCTAAATTCTGAAAAACTCTGGCAAATGTGAAAAAATAAGGATTATATTCAGTGACCGTGGCCTGAAGGTTAAAGGAGTGATGATGACACGAATATTATAACGGCAATAGCGGGTAACCTTAATGAATAGCATGCGTTATTGGGACATTATCATGAAGCTCGTATCACCTGATCTTTGCCATCCTTTTCTACGAAGCGATACTCTGCGAGGGCTTTGACGATGTAGATGTTGTCTTTCATTTTCAGAAGCACACGATCATCGCCGGTTTTTAACAGGTACTCCAGCAGTGTCAGCGACTAGAGGGAGAAACAAATTTACACAAAACAAAAATGTGTCAAGCTGGACTAAAATAAACTATCGGTCTATATTGTTTTCACGATGCAACTTTGTGTTTTGTTTTCTTTTGAAATGGGGAATTTGTGGGACAAAACAGCAGCGGTGAAAAGAGGAATAACAAAATCTCCTTCTATTCATCGTTCTAGTAGAAAAGGATAAATCGTAACGTGCTGTAGAGAACAGCTTTGATGGTCTGTGCTGTTACAGAGGTGGTGATACCCGTCACGTTTACATTTCTATAAAAGTGAAGAACTGCTTTACCAAACTTTACAAAGTGAAGCTTTCAATTTCAAAACTTTCTGATCAAGAATATTCTGTTAATAGTCAATTATCGTAACTTTTGATTGCAGCTTTTAAAAAATGTCTGCAGGGACCTAACAAGCTGATGCTGGGCTTTGGTTACACACTGGTCATAGGCCATTTTAGAAATGATACTTCTGACAACAATCAAGCAAACCTCCAATGAAATTTGTATTTCTCTGCTTTTTGGTTAATGTTACTGTTTCTACTAAATAAGTCCCTCATTTAAAAAGGTATATTTTATTGTTGTTGTGTTCCATAACGTCTACACAGGACACAATACTGTAGAAACATACTTTGTATTGTTCAGCAAATAATGGTTATTTCTGAAATGCCGACATAAACGTATTGTCTGCTGATTGTTTTGTTTTTTTTAAAGCCTGGCTCAGTCCACGTATGTGATGCCAAGTAGAAGGAAAAGACGGACGGAGAGTGTTTGAAATTGACCTGTTTTCAAGAAAACGCTGACATTTTGAGATGAGCATGACAACCATAGCAACGACGGTGAAGAAGCTCATAAATTCCAGGTCTGAAGAGTCAGAGTTTGTCCGTCACCTTGTGGATGTGTCTCCAGTTCCGGTCGTCTTTCAGCCGCTTCCAGAGCATCGTCATGATCTCGTTGCAGGCCACCGCGTTGTAGGTCAGGTCGGAAATGTCCGCCATCTGAGTGCTGGACGGGCCCCATGGGTCGTTGGACGTCGCCTCTCTCACCTGCAGGAGAAGCAAAGCGTGAACTGTCGGCGTCTGAAACAAGCTACAGGAAGGATGAGGGGGCGGCAGCCCGAACGTTGGAAACACCAGCCAACGAAAGGAAAGCTGACAGGAGGATTTTCATGGACTAGGAGCAGTGAAGCATCTCCTCTCATCCGTCTAGTGGCGATCAGTTCTACCAGGATATTATTTCAGCATTTTATAACAAGGAATTAGTCCCCACTTTTACCCCGATTCAAAACATGAGAATGGCTCACTGTGTTTCAAGAAGTCTGCTGTTAATGTTGAACGGATATTTTGTGTTTTGTTTGATCTTTAACATCTTTGAACCAGTTATTTGGTCGATGTATCCTGGCAACCTCATTTTGAACAGACAAAATCTGTTCCACATGTTTTTTTTGTCAATAAACAATGTAATATTCCACATACTGTATCGCTCAATATGAAATGATGCACGATACATCTACAAAATGCACAATACATGCACAAGTATTGACTTTACTGGTTAAGGTGATATTAAAAAAAAAGAAAGATAGGGAGCTTTATGGTTCTTGTAATCACACGCAACTTGAACGCGTCGTCTCCTACCTTGACCTCTGCCTCAGAGTAGTTCTGGACCAGGTTCTTCAGCTGTCGGCGCAACATGGAGGACGTCATGGTGTCTGTTCGGGGAACCAAACCACGAGATCTGAGTCAGAGAAAAACATGTGAACCACGCAGCTGTCTCCAGGAGCAGGCAGACAGAAATAAACATCCACCCCAACGCACACAAACAACACACGTACGGACCTTTTTAGTTAAAAAATAATCAGCCTCTGTCGTAAAAGTCTAACGTGTATTTGTTGCTGGGTCAGTGGGCGTTCATCCTGCTGCTCTCTCGTCTCCGGACGTCAGAAACCAGATCCTACAGCTGCAGGGAGGAACCAGTCAACACACACAAAAAGAGCCGAGTCAACGGCTGGCACTGAGCGGACAATGACAAACACATCATTATGACTGCAAAGCTGCACTACACCTGCTTTAAGTGACGACGTCTGTCAGTCAAAGTGACACAATGCGACAAAACAGCGGATCCTCACCGAGGTTAGCCAGCTATGTGGCTAAGCTACAAGCTAGTTAGCCGCCAGCATCCTGGGGCTAAAAATAAATAAATAAATAACAAAAGGAAACGTGAGCTTTAAAACCCAACGGGACGGTCGCGTGACCTGTCCCAGCCGCCGGTCGTCGCGCCGGTGTCTGTCAGAAGAGACGCTTCGTGTTTTCAGGACCTCGGAGAGCGACTGAAGACAACATGGCTAACGGCCCGAGAGCTCACCGCGGCGGGCGGAGCGACCGGAGGGGAGGGCGGCGGGCCGCGGAGCCCCGGCGGCTTTCCGTCTCAAGTAACACCCGCTGACCTCGCGTCGTTTCGTGTGATAAACACGCGTATTTACAGCCACACAAAACAACAACAACAACAACAACCAGAAAGCACGAACCGTGAGTGGATGTTTCAGGAGTCTTCGGAGGAGAGGGTCCGCGGCTTCCGCTTCCGCTGTTTCTCCAGCGCCTCTGAGACCACGCCCCCTCGGAATAAATGTTCATTTTATTATTTTCCTCCACAGTTAAATATCCATTTATTTAAACTAACACCGCGTATTTTACTCTAAAAAAAATAAAATAATAAGTAGCCGTAAATTTAATATTTTATCTATAAAAATATTTTAAATAAAAAAAAATATATATATATATATAAAGGAGTTTCACGAGAGTAAAGTACGTTAATAACATTTCTGTTGCATTTTGCGCACCCTGTGGTGGTTAGGGACGGATAGGACCACACAGACACACACGCCCCCACCTCCTCCCCCCACCTCCTCCTCCTCCTCCTCCCTCCTCTTTTTAAAGAAAAGAACCGAATAAATGAGTCACAGCCACAACTCCCACATCAATAACAGTTGGAGCAAGATGGCGGCCGAGGGAGAGTACGAGGCGATCCTGTGCGTTAAACCCGATGTCAACGTCTATCGCATCCCGCCGCGAGCTTCGAACCGCGCGTACAGGTGAGGAGGAAAACAGGCTGTTTATGATGTGGGTTTAACGGTGTTCCGGTGGCGATCCGGTGTTGTTGTTGGGTTTTCTTTTTTTTTTTGGTTTTTTTTTTTTTTTTATTGGGTGGGAGGGGGGAGGGGAGGAGGAGGGGAGGGGAGGAGGGGGGCATCTCACGTCACGCTTTCAAACACACGAAGAGGTGGACACAGTGCCGGCTTTATGTTCAGCTGTGGTGGGGGCGGGGGGGGGGGGGGGGGGGGTGAAAAGATGCAGCTCCAGATGTTTCTACAGATAAAGACGGTTAAAGGCTTCAGTGTGTGTGTGTGTGTGTGTGTGTGTGTGTGTGTGTGTGTGTGTGTGTGTGTGGCTGTCACACACAGATGTGAACAGTGGGGGTTATTTGTCATCATCATCATCACGCCTGGTCGATAGGACTGTCCCACTTCGTCCTGAGTGACAGCTGGGATGTCCCTCTTCACGCAGGCGCGCTGACCAATAGCGAAGCAGCGTTTGGACTTTTCACTGTTTGTCTTATCGATCCTGCATGGCCGGATTAACCCCTTGAAGGGCGGCCAGGGGGCAAAGATTTGTTGTTGGCCCCCCCCACATGCTTACAAAAATGCCCCAGATTCACAGATATCAGCTTCTAGAGTCACTATGTGGTAATTTATTACATCTTTTGCTTTCTGACTGTTGGTTGGACAAAAAGGAGAATCTGAGTGTGGTAGGTAGGTGTAATAGGTGTACTTTATTGATCCTGCAAGGGGACATTTTTGTTGTTACAGCAGCATGGAAGATACGGCAAAAGCAATAAAAAATGACAGAATAAAAATGGAGGTAGTAAAGGTATAAATGTAAAAATGCAGAGTATATACAAATAAAAGCAAAATAGCAGACAGAAGGATCGAAGTTTCCTCAAGAGAAAGAGTCGACTCGTCACCTTTTTTAAATGTTTAATTTCTGTCACTTGACTGTTTATGATATTATTAGTCAATGTTCATCAAATTAATGAACAACTATTTGATACTTTAAGTACATTTTTGAGCAAATTTGACCTGAAATCGCAGAATATCGGTGTGTTTTGGTGTGTTTATATCTGACCAAGCAAAATGTGAAGACCTTTGTGACCTTTGTATTGTGAACTAATACTAGAATTAAACTCACTGTTGATCTGATGCTTTGACAGAAAAGGCACCAAAACATCAAAGACATTTTTCCAACCAAAAAAAACCAAATAGACCTAATTTCTCAGTTGCAACCATTGTCCTGCTTTTCTTTGTCTCATTTGAAAGTTAATTGATGATCTTTGGACTGTTTGGTGGACACCAAGTAATTAATGTGGAAAATAACCGGCGTTTTGATCGTGATCACCGATTTAATTATCAGTCGCAGCTCTAAAAAGGTTTTTGAATCGTCTCTGCAGGGCGGCCGACTGGAAGCTGGATTCTCCGGACTGGTCCGGTCGAATGAGGATCACAGCCAAGGGCAAAGTGGCGTTCATCAAACTGGAGGACAAAGTCTCAGGTACCACACGACTGCTTCTTTTTTTATTTTTTATACTTGAAGCTCCAGTAAGTGACGAGTTTACAGTCACACCGACTCCGATGATGCCGATCCGTCGGCTCGTTCTCTCGACTCTCCGCCGTTTCGCTGTTTTAAGCGTTTGTCACTCGTTTCACAGGGGAGCTGTTTGCCCAGGCACCGGTGAAGGAGTATCCCGGCGTCACCGTGGAAACGGTGAGCGACTCCAGCCGGTACTTTGTTCTGCGGATACAGGATGACAACGGTGAGAGTTTTGAATGTTTTGTGAAAAAAACGGCGCGGTAAAAAGCTTCAAACCATTTTCTTTAAATCTTCCCTCGTAAATCCGACGTTCACGCGAGTCATCGTCACGTCTCGTCTGCAGGCCGCAGCGCTTTTATAGGCGTCGGCTTCGGAGACCGAGGGGACGCCTTCGACTTCAACGTGACCTTGCAGGATCATTTCAAGTAAGCAGGATGTAAAATGTTGATTATTTGTTGTTCCTGAAGAATATAATGGTTATAATGTTTGTTTCATTTCCTCGAGGGAAAGTTGTTCAAAATTGGCGCAAACGTTCACCTGGACTCGGGGATGCACTGATAAACTTTTGGTGACCAGGGGTCAAAGGTTACGGTGACCTCCATCCCGTCCCTTTATCGTCTCAGGAACATCTCAGAAGTCTTCACTGCATTATATGAGATTAGACTGTTTTCTTATTAAAACTCATCAAAAGCCAGTTTTAAGGGATCCAATAAAGTAAAATTCTCAGACATTAGACATCCGTGCTTCAGTAACTTTCCTCAGTGAATATTTACTGTGTTGACTCTTTATTTATTTATTTATTTACTGCGACCGTCTGCAGAACGAGCAGTCGGCACCCAAACAAGGCGACGCTTTTCTAAAGCTGCGTGCTGCGGTTTGTCCTGGAAACTGCTGAGGTTCCTTGTTTATTCCTGTACCAGTGCTGATGGTGTGTGTGTGTGTGTGTGTGTGTGTGTGTGTGTGTGTGTGTGTGTGTGTGTGTGTGTGTGTGTGTGTGTGTGTGTGTGTGTGTGTGTTGGCTTCCTGTAGATGGGTGAAACAGGATATTGAATTCAATAAAAGCGCCCAGCTCGGGGATTCAGGACCGAAGCTGGACTTGGGCTTTAAGGAGGGGCAGACCATCACACTCAACATCGGGGTGAGGAGCAGATAGTCGAACATCAAAATATCAAATTTTTTTTTTTTTTTAATTCTTAAAATGTTTTCTAAATAAACTGAGTGGTGTTGAAAGAAAGAGGTTTTATCGTTGAATTATCCTGCGTTTACTTATAATAAATCAGAAATTATCCAACTTTAGGAGGCTCTTTTAAAATAACTTTTTAACAAAATTACAAATAAAGTTTATTTGTAGTTTACAGATTAGAGTTGTAATTTTATCCCATAAACACATTTTAATCACGTCACTCCTTTCTTTCTTTTCTGTCAATATTATTTAGTCATTCACACAATGTAGCACTATATAAGCTACAAAATAGTACAATATAATATACGAGTTAAAACAGTCAAATATGTGAAAATCATGAGTAAGACAATAATAGTAATTTGTGTAAACTAACCCTTTATACCAGCTTCTATAAAAACTGGTAAATGTAAATGTCATGTGAGGAAACTTCTTAAAACTAAATTATAAAATATTAATGTGCCCAAAGCACATTTTATTCTTCTTATCAGCTGAACTTTTTCTTTTCTCCATTCACAGCAAGGAAAAAAGAGGGATAAGCCCCGCCCACAAAGCTCTGGTGGGTTTGGACTCCTCCCACCTCCGCCCGGAGGCAAGATAGCCCCTCCTCCCTCGTCAGGCCTGTCCAATCACAACATAGTCCCGCAGACGGGCGGCACAGTGACAGGTACATGAGCTGCATCCACCTTCACAACAGCTCAAATATAAAACCATGAACATTTAATTGAGGCAGATTAAATTTGCGGTTTTGACGTCTCTGTTGTTTGTCGGCCTGGAAGCTGTGAGCTCTTTCTCATTCTCTGTGTGACAGGCTGCCTGTTGGAGCTGGACAGTAGTAACTCTAACACTGTGGTTCAGTCGAACCCTAGTTCAGATCTTTGGGGTGACTTCTCTGCTCCTGCAAGGTAGGCAACGACCTCCCTGTGATAAACATGTTGTGGCCAAAAGTATGTGGACGGCCGATCATGCTGTGACTCTGGGAAAGACTTTGTGTGAAGTTTTAGTTGCAGCGACTGTCTGATATGACTGGTGTTGGATGGCTGGTGTTAGATCGGATCGGCGGCAGGGACGCTCCTCCTGTGATTTGGTTGTCAGGTTGTGGGCGGGTTACGTTGAGGGCAAAAACATCACCCATAGGTTTCCTCAAATCATATCATAATAATAATAACAGTTGAATTGATGAACACACTTTAATATAACAGATAATTCTCTAAAAAAGGGGATTTAAAATAGTGACAGACTTGACAGTGAGAGGAAGTGTGGGCGTCCTTATCCTTCTGGCTTTATAATGTTCATGTAATGTTTTGAATCATTTTATTGAGTAAAACAGTCTCACTCATACTCGTCTTTTATAACTCATTATAAATACAAATAGGGAACCAAATTTAAGTTTAGATGTGCATGTTTTACGGGTTCTTACTTACTTTAATAGTTTGTTTTTATTCATAGTTTCTTAATATTTACTGAAATGGAAAATTAAACAAGCTTGTTTTCACCCCGTTTAGTTAATTGTATTAATTGAACTTTTCATTTCTGTCGGTCACTTTCACAGGATCCTATTGTAGCTTAAATTATTGGTATTAACAGCAAAGTAAGAAATGTCATTTCAGCATTTTTAAAAACCCTGGACGTGTCCTTTAACAGCTGATGCAACGTTGTAGGAATACAACAGAAAATGAATAATATTTGTCGTTATGTTTTCAGCTCTGTTCCACCTCCATCGCGACCACAGAACGGCACCAACTGGATCCAGTTTTGAGTCGGTGGTCACGTCGGTTGTGTTTTGTTTTTTTTCATCTCGCCTGCATCTGTGTCCGTCGCTTCCTGTGCATCACACCCCCTTCCCCTCCCCACACACACACACACACACACACACACACACACACACACACACACACACACACACACACACACACTGGTCCCAAAGCAGAGACACGAAACACCACCGAGCTGTAGAATAATTTCCTTCAGACGCGTCCAAATATTCCCGACGGGAAATGAAGCGTTAAGCCATCACGTGATATGAGCCATTTCTGATGAAACCTATAAGGGCTACGTAGCAGCAGGTGTTCCCTCCTCTATGTGTCTGCATCGCCTCCCCAGCAGGGGGCTCCCCGAGCAGAGCTTTTATCTCTGATCCGGAATGATATTGTCTGTGCGACAGCTCCCCCTGCAGGCACCGTAGAGTTACTACACCTCAAGGAAACACACCTGCGCTTTCTGCAGCCTGCACTTCATCATCAAAGAGCTACAAACTCACTCAGCTTAAGGTCGAAGGCTGCATGAGCTGCGAGGGGAAATTCAGACCAAGATCAGCACTTATATCGTATTTTTGTTTATTATATGAAAGGAAATTACAGCAGTGGTTGAGATTTAAGTCCTGTGACACATAATGATGTTTTACCTCGTTGGGGAAGAGGCTGAACTGAACTGGAGATTACGTGACTCACTCACACTGTGAAATACGGAGCAGACTTCAGGCTAGAGGCAGTCAGACAAAATTATACATCTCAAAACCTTCTTGTGTATTACTGTATGTATTTATAGCAGCTGGGCCTGATGTGCGCTGTGATTGCGTATTGATGAAGTTGATTTATAGATGCAATTTTCCAAGCACTGGGGGCTCAAATCTTCTGAATCTGAATTTAACTGTAACACATCATCGTTGTTTCACCACAGGAAGCAGGAGCTACTCACCGTCCAGTATTCAGTGTTTTTGGATGAGATACTGTCGGTAAAATAATGTCAAAGGCCACGTTAATATTCCTTTCTGCTGTATTAAATCTACAAATTTATGTTTACAATGTAAAAAAAAAAGAAAAAAAGATCATGTTTGTTTACTTCTGGGTGCCTGTTATCAGCTCTGAGATCAGTAGCCAAACCCTGACATGCTTTCTTCACTGTTGTTTCTTTACATGTTTTACAAACATTTTTAAAGAGGGAAATAAGCCAAAATGAATTGAATATATATCTCTGCGTAGTTGCCATCAGACTGCTGGTGTTTGTCTGTAAGTTAAATCTACTTCAATACCGACAGGCCTTCTGCAACCCAATCAAGTGTTTGACCTTGTCTTAAAACTAAGGTCGTTACTTTCCTTGAGGACTGTTGTTGAGATTATCAGAGGGAAGCGCTACTGTGGGCGACGCTCATTAAAACATGCAGTAAACCATTAACGTCATCCAGGAAGCAGCTTCCAAACTTTTCCCTCTCAACAAAATCAGTTATATTAAAGAGAAATAAGACGGAAAGAAAGAAGGTTGTTTTTTTTAGTTGTTTTTTTTAATGAATGAACAGTGGGAGGAGTGTGATCGCTACAGAGCTGCTCATGCAATCAATCTACCTGCTTTTTCATGTTTGTGAAATGACCATGAGGTGTTTCTAAGAGGCACAAAAAAGGGAAGCTGCAGTTTGACAGATCAGTCTGACAAATTTAAAAAGGAACAGTTTGACAATCTGGGAAATGTTCTTATTCACTGTCCTGCTGAAACGGTTCTCGTGTGCAATTAAAATGAAGCTGGAGCCAGCAGCCAGCTAGCTTAGCTTAGCATAAAGACTGGAAACGGGGGGAAACACCTAGCCTGGCTGTGTCAAAGTTGCACCTCTAAAACGCACTGATTGTTTTTACATTTCCCAAAATGTCAAACAAGTTCTTTAAAATCCGTTGTCTTTAAAAAAAAAAAAAAAAAAAACAATGATTGTGATACTTCATGTGATGAATGTCTTAATGGCAGCAAATGAAATGTTTCTGTTTAGCTGATGGTTAAAAGTGTTTACAGGACTTCGACAAAAACGTTTCTCGACTGAGTTCATTTGTCTGCGGAGAGTTTTAATGATTTTGATGTGATCGAATCACATGACGTGTGTTTTAATTGGCTTTAAGATATACAGGGCTGATTGAAATCATATGTTGACACGTGTGCTGTGTTTACATTGCTTGTATTGCTGGCTAAAATATATATATATATATATATATACATATATATATTAAAAAAAAGTCCCATTTCTCACTCATTCCACTCTGGCTGTGAAATCAACACTAACACTTTTGATTTGTGACCAATTTAATGAGAAAGAGGCAATAAATCCTTTTAAAGGACGTCTGAGGTCTTGTCATTATTTTAAATAGTTGTGAAAACTACAAAGTTAAAAAAAAACACGTTTAAATTCTATTTATATCGCTAAGAAGGAAACTGTATTTCTCTCCAGTATAATATGAATTATTTTTATTCTGCTTGACGTTAATTAGCATTTTTACTCGACCCTTGAATCATCGTAAAAACAATGAGCTCATGAAAGGAAGAAAGGAAACCTGGTGTTCGCTTCATATTTTGGGATGTTTGAAGGTTTTGTTTTATTGCCCAGTTTTTGTTCTGACGAAATCTGAGACATCAAAAACACTTTGGCTTGTATCCTACGACTACTCAGGAATTTTGTTAGATGTTTACATTTATCTGTGCACTCGTCGTTACCGTGACAACACAGAACCTGAGAACATTATAGAGAGGAACCATCAGGTTATTCTGACCCATCTTGCTCGTTCTTGCCCTTTCATCTTGTACTTGAAGTCTACTCCACTTCTCCTGCCGACCTGCAGCGTGAACTGTGTGCACGTGAAAGAGTTTTAAACTCTGTAAACTCTCAGGAAATGAAATCAGCACCAGGAGGACGCTCAGCTTCTGGCACGTCGTTGCCACGATTAAAGCCCCGATGTGTCACTTTGATGGACTCACTTTGATCGCAGCCAAACACAAGTTGCAGAGAAATTCAGACTTGGTACGCCTGAAGATTCAGTTTCCTCTTCCACAGAACTTCCCCATCGATCATCCTCAGGGTGATGAGGAATCACATTTAAAAGGTTGAACCTGTAACTCAGATATAAACTGTGTGAGACACCCAACAGCTCCAATACAAAGCGGGACATTTTGTTTAAAAAAAAAAAAAAACCTGCATTTTGCTCTGTTTTGGTGTTTGTTTTTTCTGTTGTTGTTGTTGTTTTACATTTGGATTCTTGTTTGTAATACTTCTCTAAGTTGTTTCTTTGTTCTCTTCCAGGTACAAATATTTAAGGTGGAGAGAAATTCAGTTTTCTGTTAGAACAGACAAAAAAAAGAAGAAAGACTGATGTGAATTTGACTGAATGTGTTGCTGAAACTGAAATAAAAAACAAGTTAAAAAAAAAAAAAAAGCATTTTGTTGTTGATCTCTGAAGCTTTTTTTTTTCAAAAAGAAAAATTCAATCTTTGGATCTTCACATTCTTCAACACAAGATTAGGAATCACAGAAATGATATCAGCTCTGTGACGGCACATTCAAATTGGTGCTGAAACTTTCTAACACCAAACATAACCATAAAAAAAATAGGATAATGCTGGAGTCACTGAAAGTGGTCAGCATACTGCACAGACTGTTTAATTTGGCGGGAAAAACTAGCATGGGCACGAGGTCCTTTTTGATTGGATGGAAAGAACGCGGCACTTCCACATGACAGAGCAGTGTGAGACTCCGGGAAAAGAAAAAGTACTTTAAATAGTTTGAGTAAGTAACTTACATAATATAAAGCCTCCATCTTGACGGACACAACTTGACTAGGCTGCTTGTTGTGTTGCTGCTGCTACCTGCTGAACACCTGCAGACTTCATCACCAAGTTCCTGTCGTCTATCTTTTATTCATCGGCGCTCACGTCTTGCTGTTAACGCTGTGCTCAGCTCGTACACCTCGACTTACACCTCGACTCTGATAACGACCTCGTTGTCTGCGTTCTGCTTTTGGGTCCGAAATTGAACCTGCTGCTAAGAAAAAGCCACGACCTTTTTTCTGCCTCTAACCACGTGGTTATAAGTGCTTAAACCTAAAGGACCTTCGTGTGTCTGAGACTCTTGTGAGAAAACTTCAGTATTCGATTTTCTCCCAGTCAGTCAGACCGACGAGAGGCCTCCGAGTCTAATCTTAGCTGTCTGTCAGCACTTCATAAAATAGACGAGTACATTTCATTTGATCTGGCTGAAGGTTATGAGGAGAATTCAGAGGCGGCTGCCAGAGACGCCGTCGCAGTCAGAAAACATGACAGCAGATCCGTTCGCCTCCTTCACGTCCAACTGAGACTCAGGTGTGCGTCCGCATGCTGGTTCAGAGTTACTGTCGAGTTCAAGCTGCAAAACATCACCGCACGGATTTGCTTCTTTTTTTTTTAATTTTCAAACCACGCTTTGAAATGTCAGCAGATTAAAAACATCTCCAGCAAATTTTGCATGTGTTTGCATTCAAACTTTTTAACTAATTCTGTTTTTGGTCCGGAAAACAACTGAGTTTAAAAAAAAACACTAATTTGCCTTCTGATCTCAGAAATTAAGGAAGTTAAAAATGTCAGGTTTTTAAAACTGATGACGGCCGAAAGGTAAAAAATGTTTGTAGCTGTCGAGCATCCTCAGTGAATGAAAGGTGGTGAGAAAAGGCAGCTGTCACAAAGGGGTTAAATAATCTTATTAAAAATAACATTTTCCAGACATTAGTGAAGTTTAAATCCAAATGTGACACAAACTTTACCTTTGTTTTCCTCCAGTCAACTTTCCTGCTTTTCTAACAATTTAAATATGCTGCAGGACCTGCCGACTGTTTGTTTGTCGTCTCAACAAAATTGTTTGTGGGAGTGAAAACTAAATGTGATTTTTACATCTTCATTAAATGTCATCGAGAGCCAAAGTGAAACCGGAACTTTCGTGACTGCAGAAGCTTTCTCAACAAAATGGTGACGCGTTTTGTTTTAATGTTAATTTTAATAATTGGGTATCAGTTATTTAATATTTCTGTCTTGTTGCCAAAGCACAGAGACGTGCTGTCGTTTCTTGATCTCACAAAGTAATAACTGTGTGAAAATAACACCATTTTCAACATTAAGTTCTGCAACGGATGCACAAATATGAAAAATGATCTTGTGGCTCTTGATTAGACTGTTTATGCATTTGACCTGTAAGTCTTTTATTTCCAGCAGCGCCTGAATGCACCACTACCAGCTCCTCACGTGAAGCTGCGGGACATCATTTTTTAAGCCGGGGGCCGATTCTGTGTCTTCATGTTCCCCTCAAACGTCGTTTCCTGTCATCACCACCTTTTAAAATTATAGAGACATTTATAGTTCGCCCTCCTTCCAGCTCGTCAGCCAAATAGACAAAGTAACACAGTCCCGGCATACTGAGGACACATAGCGTTAATGCAACATATCAGGTGAAATGTCAGGAGAGGGAGTCTGGATGGGAATAGTTTGGACCAAATGATCAAACCGTCTCGTCTTAACGAGCTCGCTAATTCATGAGTTTTGGCTCCAGACGGTTGGTGAGATGACGTCGAGGTGTTAGAGTCACTCATGATTCAGGGAAACTCGAACTAACACCTCTGGACGGGATGTGGAGGGTCTGTGTGCATGTGTGAGGTGAGGCCTCAGCACTACAACATAACAGCTGACAGTCCTGATTCATTCATTTATTCAAGATAAATAAAAATGTCAAAGTAAACTGTTGATTTAAAAAAATAATAATAATTCTGTTATTTTATTGTAATCTTTTTGTCTAAAACTTACACACTGACCTCTTTGCACCGCTTTAATTACAGACCAGACTGAACAAACCACCGACACCCAGTTAGCTCAAAGACTTACCTCTTTCAGCTGAGTCATGCTGAGTCACTCCCGACTGAAGGCTGCTGTCTTTAACTAACTTCACTAAATTTATGGGAATTTAACATTAGTCAAACCAACAAGCTGAGTCTTCATCTTTGAAGCCTTGTTATCTTGTAAAACAGAGAACTGCCTGTTGTTTTTTTATATGAATTGGGGTCATTGTGGCTGCTGCGGTTCTCACCAATCATAAAGTACCAGCGGGTGTTTTCTGCCTTCCAGCCAGAGGGGGCAGTAACGAGCTCGGTGCGCCACAATGAGGCTCGGAAACGTACTGAGCCACTCAAAAGCGAGATTTCTTTCAGTTTTAAAGGACTTTGAGGATGAAACATTTCTGGTAAAAAAAAATAATTTTGAAAATATTCTATTACTTCCAATAGATTCCTTAAAACTCTACAAAAAAAAAGCACAGTTGCTTCTTTGAGCAACATAATGTTGAGAATTTCTGTAGAGATTTCTGATAGGTTTGACTCACTAAAACAGTTTTCAGGAAATTAATATGAAATAAAGACCTAATGTTGAAATGTTTCTGTGTTAAATTCCTGGCATGCGATGTGGTTTGTAGTAGTTTTTACATCCTTACATTGGCTGAATGCTTCAGTTTTAGATTGTTGTTTTCACCTCCGCTTGTTATTTACAACTGCTGCGGTTTTTATTAGCCCTGGCAGCGGTTCAGCTTGTCCTGCGATCTCCCGCTGACCTCACCCTCCTCTCGCTCTGTCAATGCTGCTGCTGACTTTCCCCTTTTTCCACTGAAGTGTGGAAGATCGAATGTTTTTCTGGCGAACGAATCGTACAGTAGTGCACCTTCCCAAACCAACCAGGATGCCGTTGGCTGCTCAAAGTGTGCAGATGGAGCAGCCAAAGAAGAAGCTGAAATAGTGTTTGCATTGCTGAACCTTTAAACTGGTAATTGGATTTCCACTTCTGAGACGGGTATTAAGTCCATGTTCGGTGCTGAAATGCAGCTTTGCATCCAGCTGGTTGCTCTCGCATGAAGAAATGTGTTCGGTGTGTGACTTGGCCAGACGGAGAGGTTCAGGGTTCGCGGCAACTTCACGGTGCTGAAAGGTTGTAGTGTCGGATTTACGGCTGTCGGCCTATTTTTAAAAAACACCTGGGGAAGCTCTCCAGAAAGTCCTCACAGTGTGTGTGTGTCTAATCTTACGATGACATTACAGAGATACGATCGAAATAGGTCATGTTTTTTAAGGTTGACTTCCTTAAAATCATTGTAATTTTGTTTTCTAATATTTATAAAATATTGTGGTAAGTTACACAAAAGGAGTCTTTTAAAGAAAATATGTTTTTTTAATTGCGCTTTCATGTGCACTTTATAAACCGTCTGGTACAGTTACAGATGCACACAAAAAAGTACTTTACAATGTACAATTACATCACGTCAATAGTATTCGTGTTATATAATATTGAATTTAATACATTTATACCATTTAACGAAACATTTAACTATAAAAATAAGAGAAAATTTAGTTTATGTACAAAGTGCTACAACAACAGCTAAAAGCTAATGTCTCAAAATGCAAAAATCCCTTCAGCTTATTTTCAAAAATATATTTGTACTTTCCTTAAAGAAAAGAGAAAGAGTTTTTATTTTCTTTAAATCCCACCGTGGTCACATCCAAACTGGACCTCAGCCATGTTTACGGGCACCTCTGCAGTCTACACTTCACAGCCCACTATGACGTATTCATACACACCTAAATATAGATGCCACGCGCTAAAGACGGTGTCTTTTACAAGGACACGATAGTATTGCAGCACTACTAAACACAAACAAATCCCCAGAACTGCAGCTGTTACACAATTGTAAGTAATGTTCAATGTTAAATTAAAAACAGTCCGTGTTATAAACGCTTATAATTACTTTAAGGTGATCGAAGCAGCTGTTGGACTCAAACAGTTTCCCACAAACCACGTTGTTGTTGTTTTTCTCATTTAACAAGGGGGATTTTTTTTATGTTGCTCTTCTTGAAGAAGTTAAACGTGGGAGGGGATTTTTTTTTTAAAATTTTACACTCAGTCCAACAAATACCATCACTGCTTTCTTTTTCCTCCAAAACCTCCAGCCTCACAGATATAAAATGTAAAATAGAAGTTGCCATGGCGGCTAACAGTTTGCTAATCAATGTACCCATCGGTGAGATTATGATTTTTCCAAATCTTTGTGATTTAACCAAAGCTGAAACTTGTCATGGTTCGTAGCTTCCTGGTCTGAAAAACTAGGCCGAGGCAGAAGCGCCTTAAACTGCAATACCACCAAGTGCCACTAGAGGTCAGCTCCAAAGAGCCTCCAGCTAAATAGACTTCGATTCAACGTGAAAATCGTTAAGATGCGCTACCCGACACTTTCAGTTAGAGTCCAATTAACAAAATGCTTCAAAGAGTTTAGTTCTGTTTGCAAAAAAAAAAAAAAAGGATCAACACCTCTTCAACCAAAATTAAATAAATTTGCAATGACATCTAAAAATCAAATATTTTGTGTTTTTTTGTTAATAAATGACTTAAACAATCAGTGTAGGCATATTTAGAGGAGCGTGACCACGATGGCTTTTTGAAAAGCAACAAAACACATGTTTTCTAAAGTAAAAACAGCCGTCGACAGATATAGTAAAATAAACTTTGCTATGGAGTTCACCGGCGGTCAACAGGCCACCGCTGCTGTCTCTTTGATAAACCGTCTTTTCTTACCGCTCTCCTCTCCCCTCCATCTCCTTCACGTTTCCGATCGCTCCTTTCTCTCTGCTCTTCTTCCTCTCCTCCTCCAGCCGCTCCCTCTCCTTCTCCATCATCCAGTCCCCGCCGAGGTACCTCAGCGCGTCCTCCGGTCGCCCGCGGAGCCGCGGCCTCGGGTCGAGGAGCGACTGGAAGAAGCGGCGGGCCAGATGGGTAAAACAGGCGAACTGTGGCGCTGCGGGATGGAGGTCCTTCCTGCCCGACACCGCTTCGCTTAAACCGGTGTCGCCCTGCGTGCCGGCCATTTGAGGCTCCGCCCACACGTCCAGGTCGTCATCGGGGCCTTTGGCCGCGTCGAACCATTCGCGATACTTCAGGTATGAGCGGCAGTCGCTGGCCGTCTCTGCCCAGGGGTGGCCGCCGGTGAGCATGGCGTACGTCAGGATGCCCAGCGCCCAGCTGTCCGTACTCGGCTCCACGGACACCCACACTCTGCTTTTCTTCTTCTTCGTCGTCTCGTCATCCTCCTTCACGCCGTCATCGGCGCCATTTATGCTGCTCCAGCTGTCCTCGTTTTCTCGAGCGATCTCGGCCTCGGGGGTGCAGTAAGGGGAGCTGTGCCAGACCTCCGGGACCCTGGTTCCCCGGGCCTTCACCTGGGCGACATATTCATTTATTTAACACCTTTTGCCCGCGCACAGTATTTTCTGGTAAATTTCCTCGATACTGACCATGCCGAAGTCTCCCAGTTTGACCCATCGGCAGGCGGAGTCGCACAGGAAGACGTTCTCCGGTTTGAGATCTCTGTGGACGAAGCCCAGCGAGTGCAGGTGGGACAGAGCGCCGCACAGCTGGGACACCACCCGCTGGCAGCAGTCCTCCTCCACACCCACCTGGAGTGGCAGTTAACACGTTTTTTATTATTATTATTTCTCTCATGCAGATCTCTAATCCACGTCATTATTCACATTTCACCAAAAACATCTGTGTACCTCCGGTATGATGACGTCGTAGAGATCCCCGAAGAGGCTGGCCTGCTGAGCGAAGACGTAGTGCAAAGGCGTGGAGTAGATGATGCCCAGAGCTCTGGTGAGGGACGGGTGTGTGCAGAAGGACAGAGACAGGTTGTACTCCCTCAGGAAGGAGAACAGAGAGGTGGACTCACGAGGGAAGAACTTCAGAGCCATCGGAGTACCTGCAGGATCCCAAACATACTCATGTAGGTCTGTTTATATTCTGGTGTCTTGCAGCCATCGTGAACGCCTTAAGTTTCCTCCCTCACCTCTCTTCCTGTGCACGGCCAGCATGACTTTCCCGTACGAGCCTTCGCCCAGCAGCTTGAGGACCTTGAAGTGCTCCGATGTGTCCATCGGCGTCAGAGACTGAGCTGTCAGATGGCACATCTCGTCCAGAAGCTTTGTGGCAGCCTGAGACAAAAGTAAATCACATAGATGGGATTTCTGTGGGTAGAAACAAACTACTAGGAAACAAACTAGTAAATTAGGATTTGGACTTGAATCGGTACTAAATATGTCACGATACGTTCTCCAGTTGTCCTGGTTCTGAGACGGGTGCAGACAGTAGACTGTTGTGGTCATGGGGCGTGGTTGAGGGAGTGGTGACTTATTTTGGTGTTGTTAGCTAAAGTCACTCCTTCTTGTTAGTTTTCTGGAGGTCCATCTGAAAATAATCCCTCATTCATTAGAAAAGAAGATTCAAGAAGACCTGTATTTGGGGGCGTGTCTTGATTGATTGACAGACCTATGGTGCCGTCAGGTTACAGCTATCGGTGGGCGGGACGTAGTATCGTCGGGTTTCCAATCAGATCAGTCGGATCCACTGCTGGCTCCTCCCCCCAGCCCGTCCAAATATGGTCACTTCCTGCTCCGAACTCGGAGGATGGCGACGGACAAAACCCGAACTGGAGGCTTCATAACGGCCGTTCACAACCCGACGGGTGACGTCGCTGCTGGTTGCTGCTTGGTTCTGACCGTATCATCAGCTGTCAACGTTTTTTTGTGTGTGTTTTTTAAAGATATTTTACTGCATTACAGACAGAAATAAGACGCGCTTCATGGAGCGCCACGGCGATGAGGACGTCAACGATCTCAGTGTGGGACTCCTCGTGTGTTTGTGTTTGTTTTGACTGTTGCCATCATGTGCTCCTGTCACACGCCTCCAGCTAGAGTAACACATTGATTCATACAGATAATCTATATATATATATATATATCTACAGTATATCTATAGTATATCTACAGTATATCTACAGTATATCTATATATATATATATGTATATATATATAGATACGCTCTATTGGGGATTGAACATTTTCTGAACTGAGCTCTTCAGAATGTAACACAACTGTTGCAGTGATGATCGTCGTCATGGTGATGCTGGAAGCACTGATCCCTGGGTATAAACATGTCTGTTAATAGCCTGATGAAATTCACACACACACACACACACACACACACACACACACACACACACACACACACACACACACACACACACACACACACACACACACGCATGCACGCGCTCTGATCTTTGTTTTGTCTGCTTTGAACGTGGATGTTTCCACCACCACCGGGCCGGCTGGGATTCGGTGTCACCGCACAACCACGCAGACAACGAGGCAGCTCATTGCAGCTCGTTAGGGAACAACTCAGACACCGTCAATACCTCACTTGAGGTTTTGTTCACACCGAAAACGACTCCCAAGAATTTGGACAACTTTTATGCATCATTGTGCAGATTTTTCTATCTATGAAAACTCGTAGTGGCTGTGATTTCCTAAAAGTGAGTGATTTGAAGTCAAATAGTGGACTTTTTCTTTATTACTTGCACCAAATTACGTTATTATATTCTGTAAACTTTCCAGGAATGATTGACAGACATGTAAAAAACAGTGGGTCGGGGGGTGAGGAGGATCGGGAGGTGAGGAGGATCGGGGGGTGAGGAGGATCGGGGGGTGAGGAGGAGATTCAGTTGGCAGCATAACTGATGTGTCGGAGCTGGTCGGGTTCAGACTGTAAGAGGAGGCGGCAACACGGACGGCGTCTCAGTGGGATGCCGGGCTGAACGCCCACGTTACATAAACCAAGGTTGGACCTGTGATGGAGTGTGTGTGTGTGTGTGTGTGTGTGTGTGTGTGTGTGTGTGTGTGTGTGAGAGAGAGAGTGTCAGAGATAAATGTCCTGGCGATGTCCTCTACATGGAAATGAATCTCTGCGGCCCACAAACACTGGAGTGATGAATGACGAAATGTTCCGTCAGAGCCTGTGTGTGTGTGTGTGTGTGTGTGTGTGTGTGTGTGTGTGTGTGTGTGTGTGTGTGTGTGTGTGTGTGTGTGTGTGTGTGTGTGTGTGTGTGTGTGTGTGTGTGTGTGTGTGTGTGTCTGTGTGTGTCTGTGTGTGTGTGTGTGTGTGTGTCTGTGTGTGTCTGTGTGTGTCTGTGTGTGTGTGTGTGTTAATCCACGAAAGCCAACTTCAATGATAATTTAAATGACCATGAACACACATTTTCTAATTATGTGAAATCACTGCAGTATATTTTATCATCCATTTCCACAGGTTTCAGGGTTATTATGAAGAAAACAGAAAACATTTAAATAATTTCTGACAATTAAATCGATGAAGATGATTTAAATGTGCAGTTTATTTGCAGTTACATTAATTGTTAAACTGAAATTTTCAACCAAAGCTGTAATTTTGTGGTTTCTGGGTCCAAAATGGACTTTTTCACTTTTAACAAACGATGCTCGTCCATCATTATGAGGCAACGCTGTGTGACCAAAAGAGAAGCAACAATGAGGAAATAAACACATCTATTGGGATAAGATGCTTTAATACTTGATGCTTTATTAATAGATGCTGCAGCAACATTAACTGAGGAAAAAAATTAATACAGATTGTATAAAATGGGCTTAAAATCACCACAAATTGTTTTTCTGAGAAGAAATTACCGGTTATAATTCCAATATTAGTTTTTTAGATCACGTTGTGCATCGTTTCCATGGATACTACATCAGATAATTCACTCTGGGTTTAATCTGTGCAGGTTAGTTGCACTTTGCATCTCAGAACAGGTGCAAATGAAACCAAACTTTCTGCATCACTCAGATGAAACGTGTTCCTCTTTGCTCTCCGTTAACTCTCCTCCTGTTAGTTTGGGTGCAGTGGAGGTTAATCTCAGCTCCCGCTCCGACTTACTGTCATCTCGCTGCTGTAGTTCAGCTCAGCGTTGTTGATTCTCAGTTAGAAATCTGTTTGACATGAATCTCCGTCCTGCTCCTCATTCGGCAGGTGCACCTGTCAGGAAATCCTTCACTCCACGTCTTCTTTTCACCAACTGAACTGAAGCTCTCTGCAAAGAAGAAACTCATCGAACTGCTCAACCGGCGCGTTGCAGGATTTCATGTCTGCTGCTGCTGCAACTTTTATCCCAAAGTGATCTGTGCCTCCCCCTGCAGGGCGGATCCTGTAGAGAGGCGCATGTTTCTGTGTGTGTGTGTGTGTGTGTGTGTGTGTGTGTGTGTGTGTGTGTGTGTGTGTGTGTGTGTGTGTGTGTGTGTGTGTGTGTGTGTGTGTGTGTAAGAAAGTGTATGTTACCTCCCTCGTTCTATTAATTCAGGTTCAATTTGGCTCAGTGTTTACGTGTTTTTCAGGTACTTCTGTGCTTCTTTTAAATTGGACGTTTTGAAACTTTCCCACTTGTGATTATAACTATTAAAGTGAGCTTGAACGTCATTTACAAGCCAGAAGGTCAAATTAACGTTAACTTTTAAGTGACGAAGTAGCGTCCTGTCCACTCGGGACCTTGGAAAATTTTCTTTTTGGAAATCGTGGACGCTGCATCCTCTGGGCTAAAAAGGAGAGGGACCACCCAGCTTGTTATCAGCGCTCAGTTCTAAATCCAGCATGTGTGACGGTACATTACTGCACATGGCATGGGTAGCTTGCACACTATTAATGCTGAATGATATACTCAGGTTTTGGAGCAACATATGCAGCCATGCAGACAACATCTCTATCAGGGAAGGTCTTGATTATTTCAGCAAAACAATGTCCAACCACATTCTCCACCCGTCTCTCTCTGTTCTGTCGTGACGTCCGGTCCGATATTTAGCCGTCACTCTGATCCCTGTCTTTCTCTCAGACCCCCTTTGTGGTCTTCAGATCCGTCTCTCAGAGACCAGAGTCCAACCACACAGCTGCAGTTGCACCGCGTTAGTGTTGGTCTGCGTGAGAGATCATCCGTCTGTGTCAACACGGCGACGTTACCAGAGCCGCTCGGTTGCATCACAGCCGTGGTCTGTGTACACCCCCCCCCCATCCCCCACCTCGTGTGTCACTCGTAATATTATTTTTGCGCCTGTATATTTTCTTTGTTTCCGTATGATTGAGTTGCATGTTCCAATATGTAAAACAAATAAAACAAACAAAATGTATAAATAGTACTGTATGAGTCACTACAGTATGACAATACTTTAATATTAATAAATATTACAAAATACATTACTCATAGAAAAAAGTGAGATGCCTGCATCTCCAACTAAAATACAATAATACATAATATAAAAGGTCATAAATAGCATACTAAATAGGTTAAAAAAACAACAACAATGGTAAAAAAATATTAATTGTTCCACAATGTTTTTTTTTTGTCATTTAGCTCACTGAGCGGATGAACACTTAGCAGACACTGAATGTAAACAGTCTCAGAGGGAGTAAAGGTCAAAGGTGACAGTGAACAGTGCGTCAGCGTTAGTACAATACATTTTAAAAGGCAGACACGCGTGCGATGAACGTACATTCTGGTTGTTTTTTGTGCTAAATATATAATAATAACCTGCACAGAGAGCCCTTACAATGCATGTACATGATGCCTGATGTATAATTAATCTGTTTGGAGGCTGTCCTTCCTGTACTTATAGGTCAGACCGGCATTTTGTCATCCGGGGCGGGCTATCCTAACCACGCCCCTTTTTGGGGGAGGGATCAAATGAAACTTTTTTTATCCATCTAGTGTGTTCTATGGCGGACAGAGTGGAAATGTGATCCGTCATTCTTAAAGTCATTTTGATCCGGTGATTTACAACGGATTGGTTTTGTAACGCTGTTTTACATTGATGTCTTCGGAGAGAGTCGTTTGTTTTCACCCAAAAGGGGGCGGGGACGTTTCTGAAAGTTCCCGGATGTGCCGGTCTGATCTATATCGAGGCTTCAAGCCAAATGTCTGCTGGCTAAAAGGCTCACAGTAACAATGCCAACATGCTGATGCTGTGCAGGTTTAAGATGTACTGTTGCTCACAAACTTAGCTTAGCATGTTAGCATGCTAACACCGACTAGTAAGCGCTAAACACAAAATCTTTTAACAAATGGAATATTTTAGTTTTGCAAGTTTTTGGTCAGGAACTAAAGTACCAGACTCAGGGAAATTATGATGTAACAATGAACCTAAATGGATCATCAAAGTTATTACAGTTCGTCGAGATGGGGACATGAAAGTCTGCACAGAATTTTATGGCAATGTACCTAAAAGTTGTTAATATATCTCTCTTAAAACTAAAAATGTGACGGTGCAAGAGGATAACCAAATTTTGCCCCGATCCGTCGTTGAAACATCTCATACAGTATGTGAAACATTTAACCTACAGGTGGCGCCACAGGAGAAATCAAGGGGTGATCAGCATTCAAAAAATGTAACCCGGGCCCCTGCATAGCTGTATAATCCATCCAGTAGTTGTTGAGAAGTTTCAGTCTGGACCGAAGCAGAGGACCCACCGCCGTCTCCACCGGCTAGAAGTCGTCGCTGTGTAAGTTAAATAAGGTAACAGTAGTTTTGTAGGAAGACGATAGCAGCTGCTTCTGAGTCGAAGGCTGAAGGTTAATGTCTCAAGCAGCTGGAAAGATTCTGGAGGTGCCGCAGGACTCTTTTCGACCAGTGACAGAAGACTTGTAACCGCTCGGAGAGCTCGACGGAGAACTTCAGAGCATCGAAGGTTGTCGTGACGACGGGGAAGGAAGGAGACGGCGACTGAGGAACATCCGCATTGATCTAAAGACAGACAGCAAACAACAACAGTGATGTTACACAAGTGAAAAAATACAGGAGCTCATTATTTATAAATCTAATTTATTCATTTATAAAGCTTATAACTTATGGTCACTTTTAATAGAAATAACTGCAGCTCAGCGAACAGAATTAGCTCCCCAGCTTTAGTTTCAACACTTCTTTGTATGAATGCATACTTTTATCAATTCTGACTCATTTATTTATTTACTTTTATCTGGTTTGGTTTTGGTTTGTTCTTTGTCTTTCATTCTATATATTTTGTTGATTACTACTATTAGAGGGGAGAGGAATAATTATTTACTGTATTTCACACTTTATTCCATTAAGTTTACTTTATATTTGACTAAATTAAACAGTAATGAGCCAAATGACGTACAGCAGACTGAAAATGAGACCGTTTAGGTGAAAAATAAATTACTTTACAAATTAATGGATTTTAAAGTTTCGTCATTTTTATGTTTCCCTTTTTGTAATGATTGTAAATGATGGCCATCATTGTAAGCAACCACAGTAACGTGTCATCGTAAAATTTGTAAACGATTTTTTTTTTGACAACAAACATTTTGCAATATATTTTAGCATTTAAAATTCTTTGCTTTTGATCAAATGTTAGCGTTTTCTCTAAGCTGAATTTTTTTTAAATTTTTTTTTTTTTTTAAATACATTTTCAATTTAACATAACATTTTCCATTGCAAGTGGTCTTTTTTATCAATGTCTTCATTATCATTCGTAGGTTTTCATTTCCATTTTTGGTTGAAATGTCCCAAATAATTCATGTAAATAAAGCAAACGGCGTTGGTCCTCTCACCTGGTGGAGGGATATGTTGACGAGGTTGGACAGCTGCAGGAGGTGAGTGCTGGCGCTCTCTGCTGACTGGGAGGACAAACTGACGTTTTCTTTTGCTGTTTTCAACCAGTCGACGTGCAGCCTAAAGGACTGAGTGTACACGTACAGCTGCGACAGCGACTCATTCGCCTGCAGGGACATTAAATACACAGATTTACACACTGAAGAAGAAATAAAAAGTCATTTTTACAAACAAAATGTTGCAGGAAGTTGATTTTTACCTTCAGTGACATGAAATCGGTCACGGTGTGTTGTATGTGAAGAAGACTGTCCAGTCTGTGTTCGATAGCAGCAAAGTTTACGAGCTCTTCATCTGTCTGTTGGAAACGAGAAGTGAAGGTTAAAACAGTTATATTTCCACACAGTAATGACAGATAAATAAATAAAAACTCATTTTCCACAGTTTTTACCCCAAACTTCAGTATATTTGAGGTCTTTTGGGATTAAAATAAGCCTAATACATATATATAATATCTAAAGAAAGTTATATCCAGACAATGAAATGACCTAAATGCTTCTATGAACATACTATTTATATTGTTAAATTATTTGATGAATATAAATGATACAGAAATATATAATACAGTCATAATAGCATCTGTTTACTGCAACAGTTGGTGATTTTTGTCTGTTTATTTCTATTTTCTATTCTCCCTGTGTATTGACCAGCTTTTGTTTTCCAGATGTTTTTTAATGTGCAAACTACAACCACATCAAAGCATTTCAACTCCTTCACTTTTTACAAACTTTATGTAGATTTCAATTTTAATTGGTAAAGTTTTCCCATCAGTTTACCACCAATAACCCACAATGACAACGTTAAAATGTGTTTTCTTTTATTTGTCAAAGATCAAAAACTAAAATCTCTCATTTACAAAAGAATTCAGACAAAAGAATTTTCCTCTGACGCTCCAACTTTTGGTCAGGTGCTTCCTGTTTGTGATTATATATTATTGTGATCAGAGGGCTCCTCAGATCTCAGTTACAGGCTCTCTCATCAGGAGGATGAGTTGCACCTGTGCTGTTCTCCCTCAGCTGGAGGTGATCAGCCTGACTGGGAGGTTACATGAGGACGTGGTTTGATGCTCAGTGTCTCCACACGGTCAACGCCTTCAGTTGGTTGTGTGGTTTTCTGTGTTTGTGTGTTTGAAATGTTTGAAATGTTGACTTTTTTTTCCCTTTTTTTTTCCCTTTACTGGAAAAGTGTGGAAAGTTTCTCCCTTCAGCCTCCTCAAATTCAAACTCTTCCCCATCCCAGAGACCCCCAACTTTGATTTTATTTGGGTCCAATTCTTTAGTTTTTTTAAAATCATTTTGATAGTTGTACTCCTACAGCCTCCTTTCCAGTACCCAGGGCCACTATTCCTTTTTGCTTTACCAAGTCATGGAGCTTTTTGGACGAGCTTATCAGTCCGTCCAGCTGATGCTTCATCGAGCCAAACATGCCGCAGAAGGAGAAATTGTGGGTGGGATAAGACGATGAGTGGACAAACAGCTCGGCCAATAGCAGCAGGTGGAGAAGACAAGAGGTGAAGTCATGAATCACTGCAAAGACAAGAAAAAAAAGGTGCACAAACGGACTTAGAATCTGATTTTAAGTGGAATATTTTTGATTTGTAAAAATGCAATATTATATCCTTTAAAAAAAATATATATATAAATAAAGCATCAGATCCATGTTATTTTGAAGAAAACAATCAGCTGTAGTTTCTCAGCTGCATACACAACAGTCTCATGACAGGTAGCTACTGGGCTGTTTTCATGTTGCAGTGGAAAGTATCACAACTTCTATTTCTTCCCCTTTCAATGACCCGCTGTGTGTGAATCAGACAGAAAACCACAAAGCTGCACGGAAACTCTATTTTTTTTTTTTTTTAATTTCCAACCTAATTCGAGACCACACGACCCACAAGAGCAGCTCTGTGTTTGTCACGACAAGTAAGGAAATGTTAAACGCTTTATCACATAATTGGCATAATTGTTGTTGCCTGCCAGAGGAACGTTAACACAAAACAACATTATAATTCCTTTCTAACAAACAGAAATACATGCGTGTGCACTTGAGAAGCTGCCAAAACTGTTAATGCTACCGTGCAACACTCGGATATCCGAACATCCTCTGGTCCAGACATTTACAGTCATTTAAAACATAAGATAAGATCAGCAGCTCAGATGTAAGATGGTAAGTCTGTGCTTGAAGGTTCAGACACCAAAATAGGTCAGATGCTGATTTACTAGTAGATTATTTACAAGCTGAACTCAGGAGTGTGTGAGACGAGGAAATGGATTAGTTTCTGTACAGTGACGGCGGGTATTTCTGGGAAATAAACAAGATGAAAGGTCAGTTTACATTTTGCATCACATAATCTATGACTAACGTTTTTCACTGGGAAATGATCTGTAGAGTCATTTTATTTCAAGTGAAACTTAAAACAAAAGCAACTGTTTCAGACTGCTCCCAATGATTACAGTAGTCTTACAGCAGCTGTTATTCAGGAGGAAGTATTGATAGAACAGATGAGTACATCACAGGATAATCCTGGTTTGTAGTTTTTCCCATTGTTCCTATTTGTCAACAATAATATTGCGGAGAGCTGTGAATGCAATGACACTAATAAAGTCAGACGAGGAGCATTAAGACTTTAAATTTGCAGGACAGCGAAATTTATCTGGACGAGAAAACGTATAAACTGTCAAATTATTCTGGGAACTGTCCTGTCAGACTGACTTCCTGCTTCAACTTTGACCTTTTTTCAGGGTGTTTTGTTTTCCCTTTTACTTCCAAATATATTTCTATAATCTGGCTAAAGTGTCGGCTTCTTTATAACCTGTCAGGTTGCAGTAATTTCAGTTTTTAACATTTGTATCCCGTCTCCTGTGAACTCTCAACATCCACTTGTCCTTTTAAAAGCTGCATTACGCATGTTTTCTGCCACTGGGGGGCAGTAGAAGAAGCTGTAGAGGCCACACGGATTCATCAAAACACTTATTGTCTGCAGACTTCAACTCAAAACAGCTGACTCACACAACGGAGCTATTGAACCAACATGACGGCAAGAGGACGAGCTGCTTTGTTTAGGATTGGCTGCCCAACAACAACATCAATATGGCTGTAACAGAGTTCACAGCAAAATCACAAATAACATATGGAGCACGAAACGAGCATCCAGTTTACTTTTGTGGGACGGTTGATTGCTGTGCAGACACTTTAAAGTATCACCTTCTTAAAGTTATGTTGTTTGCAGGAGAGGACGGTTGCCTAGCAGCCGGCAGAAGACAACCTTCGTTCGAGGTTGCGATTCGTGTTTACTTTAAGCTCTGTTTTTGGTCTCCGCCAACTTCCCTGAGAAAAATATGAATCTGTTCAGCTGCTACATTCTCCATCTAGCTGCAAACTCCCCTTCTAACGGTCTGGCATCTGGTGCTGAGTAAGTTGTGTACAGCGGAGCTATCAGGGGGTTTTCACTGAAAATAGCTGCCTGAAGCTGGAATGAGGTTAATGAAGCGGAAACTGTGGGCGGAAAAACCAAAACAAAGGGCTGAAAGGAGCGGCGGAGTTCAAAGATAATTCTTTGTGGATTTGTCGCTTGTGTTGACGAGACTCATTATTGTTAGAGAAGTTTTGATGAGTTCAGCATTAAAGGCATTTTATAGGGACTAATTGTTGATATAAAATATAAGTTTGGCATTAATGAAATTAACAAAATCCACAGAAAGAAAAAAAACATCAAGCTGTTATTTGTCTTTTCATCCAGAACTCCTTCAGTCTATCTTAAAGTGAATAACTCCCTTCGCTCCTCCGTCCTTTGTTGTGTCTGTTTAAGCCGTCTTAATCAATGACGATCTCCATTCAAGGACATAACAAGATTAGTTCATGTCTGTAAACCTATGCAACTTCAAAAATCCTGTAACCCTAGGCAACAAAGAGACGAACTGTCCGTTAGCGTTAGATCAGGGATCAGGAATGAGAGGTATGCTGCTGTGGGCTTTTTCGTTTTTCTTTTTTTTCCCCCAGCTTGCTCTGGGCCTCCTGTTGGAAACGGAGAGGGCAGCCAGTGTGACTCAGTAATCTCTGAGCGCTGACATCACCGGGCAGACGCCTCCGGCTGCCGTCTTCAGGGGGAAAACATCCACTTTGTCACGGGTGTCGGAGCGCTTTAAACGCTTTTCACTGCCATCTCAGACTTTTATGTTTAGTTCAAAGGTCAACTATGTGGAAAAGGACACTATTGTTGGAATAAAAGATATATTTGTCATGTAATGTCAATTTAATGTTTAGAAACTTATCTCCTGTTCACTATAGATGACTATCAAGGATTTTATTTTATATCCTTTAAATCATAATTTATTCATGATTTCCCTTTTACCTCCCTATGTTTAATGTTTTATTGATTCTAGGTCTGATTTCATGCGTTTAATTTTTTATGCTTTGAAATGTGCTCATTTTTGTGTTGTTGTTTATTATCTAATTATTATATGGGATTTATTAGAAAGGCAGCAGATTCATGCGGACATGTTCTTGGTTATTTAAGACGCATAATCAAAAAGTTAAGTTTCAACCTTGACCCAGTTTTCCAGTGTGACCTTTTTAGTGTGCAAGTATCAAATATCGCCAATTCACCAGGAAGACAATAGGAGCGGCAGGACGTCAGCAGCCAGACGGGCGTCCAGGTTCCTGAATGGACGGTGACTCACACCTCGACGTAGGAAAGTCGGCACAACATTACAAATTAAAGTTCAGCAATTACTTAACAAGTTGCAACCACTGGAGCAACGCTTTTCATCTCCCATCACTATTCTCACTATGATCAATAAACACGGTTTTCAGTGTCTTGACGGGGCGTTTGATCGGTTTGGCGCGTGGGAGGTGTGGCGAAGACGGGAAACTTTGCCCTTCCTCGCATAAAAAAAACAAAAAACTTCAAAGCTTGTCATATTTATATTGACACGCTTTGTATGCTTAGCTGGCCCGCTAACGTTAGTCACATGTGGGCCTCCAGTCAGGTATCGGAAGTGCATTCGGGGTGTGTGTGTGTGTGTGTGTGTGTGTGTGTGTGTGTGTGAACATTCACAAAGAAAACTGGAGTGCTGTCATCAAAGCTGATCATTAACCCAGGTGTGTTTAACAGCTCCTGCTGCTCCTTAAATATTAATATCTCACCAAATAACCTGCTGGTGTCATAATGTGTCGATGTAACTACTAACTTTACACCCGAGTTAGGGTGTAAAGTTATTTTTAATTGAATTGAAAACGGTGTAATCGGTAGCTTGTCTGTCAGTGCCGATGGAAGCAGAAGACACACACCGGAGGTATTCGTTGCTTATCTGACAGATCATTAACCAGCATCATCATTATCCTTCTACTGAATCTGTCTTCAAACGTTTCTGATGTTGATGTGAGCCTTGCCGACACCATGTTTCCCCTCCTTCCTCTTTAATTACTTACTGTAAAAGCACTCCTCCTTCTAAGATCGAACAGTTTCTTTGCTCGGTTCATGTCCGTGTTGCAGCTGCAGACCGTCAGCTTTAAATTAGGAAACCGGAAAAGATGAACAGCTGCAAAATCATCTTTTTTTCCCCCCGTCCTATTTAAAGTCATGTCTGGATCTTATTACGAGACTTTGACAGTTTCATGTCTGGAAAAAATAATTCCCTTATCGCGAGAGAGGAAAAACTGAAATATTCCAGCATATATATTTCTCAGTCTGAGTCAGAGACCGACTTCCAGACATGAGTGACAGCGTCTGTCTGTCGGACAGACGGATCGGGGTGAACTGCCGGTGAGGTGAGAAGTTTTACGCCCGACTGGTAACGTATAAAACGGATTCAATAGCAGTCAGAAAAACGTCTCTGCACTTTTAAACACTTAACACAAGTAGTCCCAGTAGAGCCCTACATGACCGAAAACAGATGTTCAATTACAGCTCATTTTTCATGATTCTCAAAGCAGCCAGCAGCAGTCTGTTATCATGACTTCGACACATGCAACAACAGGCCTCGTACTGAAAGCCTTTTCAGTCAGATTAGGACATCAACTGGAAATTTGGAAAAAGCTTCACATCGGAAAGTTACTGAAGAAGACATCAGCTAAAAAGCCTTCCGTCTGCAGAGCAGCGTCCAGTCACGTCTTTGGCAGATCAAACCGCCATGACAGCATTACGGCTCACAGAAAAGTTGCTTAAGAAGCAGAGTGAACCGGCCGTGTTTGATCTGTTTAACAGGTTGTGTTTCACACGAAAACATCAACACACGCACGCAGGGTCTCACATAATCACTCGCTTCCGCTGTTTCCGTCAGAGTTCGTGCCCCCCGTTTTTGGCTGAGTCAGCCAAACAAACATTGGAGTTTCCTGTTTTTATTCCCTCTGATACAGCCAACCACCACATTTTCTTAACTTTGAAGGAGCCACCAGAGTTGGGTTTGAATGTCAAACATGATATATTTGGATCATATCATAAGGACACATATTTCTAATGTGTCTTTAAATTCCCTGTTTCTCTCATTTTAAAGATTTCAATTGGTCTAGGAGCTGAAAAATGCTAGAAAACAATATTTTTATATCAACAATGGGTCAAAATTATTGCGATGGGGGTTATCACCTGACTGTGCAGTTCTTTTCATCCCCTGGAAGTTTTTTTTTTTTTTTTTTTTTAAGTCTTTAAGACTCTGTTTTGGTGTTACGCAACTTTATTGTTTGGCTGCCATCCCTGTTTTTTTTTTCCCACCAGCAGCAGACGACTGTTTTCAGCAATAAACTCTACTCAGCAGCAAACAGCAGACAAACACAATTAGAGAGTAGCTGGTGAATATTTAGGAGCATGTAGCAGATAAAGAGGCCGATATATTACTGGACTTACGTTCAACGGGCCGACACAACCACAACTCCCGATGTGTCAAATAAGCAACTGTTTTCCTCACATTTTCACTAACAACAAAAATAACAACCAAAGGTTTAACTAGATACAGAAATAGATTTAAATCTCCTTAAAACTGCTGTAAAGCCAAAGAAAACAACGTCAAACAACAAGCGAGCAGGCGCAAATCCAAATATTATATAACCTGGATCATGTTTTGGCTCGTTGGAAAGTGACTTCATGGATTTTTATATAACTTCAGATTACATTACAGTCACATTTAAATGCAGCATGCTCTGTTACGAAATCGCTCCTCGCTGATGTGTTAAACTTTTGTCCTGTCATGACTAATTGTCTCGTTTGCAATGTTTTGCAGCACCTCACTGTTCAGTCTGACGTGAAACCACTCAATACAACACAATAAAATACAAGAATCTAAAACATATCTTGCATGTTATTTAGAAAATGTGCATTAATAAGTGTAAAATCAACACAACATCTGTTTACTAAGCTCAGACTTTACAAACTGTGTAAACTTGCTGCAGTTTCATGTTTCCTGATGTGACATTACTCCAGGATGCAACCGTCTTCATTGGCTTCATTGGAAGAAACTGCATCCCAAAAATAGTTCCTAATTATTCCAGTTTAATGAGAACATTTTTCTTTATAAATTCAGTCTTTAACTTGCAGTACCACATTTGGCCACTGGTCGAATCCCTGACTCACTCTATCTCTTAATACATCAGTGATCTGGCCCCTCACAGCAAGTGTGCAAATCACATTACTGTAAGTGCCTCGGTGATGTGCAACGATGACATCACTGTCTGCCGACCTGACTCGTGTGTTTCACGTCTCTCAGACACACGGTGTGCCAAAGCTCCTGTACTTCATACTAGTCATCGTGTTTTCTTACTGAATAACTGACTCGTTGTCTATGATTTCATAGAAAAATTGAACTCCAGAAAATACCCAAAGTTAACAATGGCTTTGTTTCATTCGAGCGTCCCAGCGAGTTCTTCCAGCTGTCATCCGTGTTATTAAATACACCTGTGATCTTCCTGTTCGGACACCTGCGATGACTCGACAAAAAGAGCAGCGTTTCTGATTTTTGCTGTTGTTACTGTCTCTTCCTGCGATAACTTCCAGTAAGGCTGATAAACACTCCTCCACACGACTGTTATCATGCCAGCGAACATTTGAAAATTTGACTGTCTGTGTGCACAATCGCAGTTTTTCTGATGACTGGAAAGAGGAAAAACCCGAAGCCCAACCTTCGCTGCCCGGTGACCACACACCGTTCAAGATTCACTCTCATTCATAAAACTGCAGCCGACACGGCTGCTGTCAGAGGGAACCAGGAAGTCAGAGTTCAATGTGTAATCTGACACGTCTCCCAACCGAGAGAAGTTATGAACTCTTTGCTCTTATAATGATGCAACATAAGACAACTGTGTGGTACTCTGACATCAAAATGACAAGACCACACTTTCATGGTGAAAACATTTCATCATGTAAATATGGACGTGTGCCAGCAGAGCTCAGAAAAAAGAAGAAAATGATACTGTAAATAAGCACAAATGTTCAAATCAAGATATTATATTTTACTTGAACTACATTTACTAAGAACTTCAGGCACTTTACTTTTCATTTTGTGCAACCTTATACTACTACTACAACATTCAAGGACTTTTTACTGTACTGTATTTATCTTCACAGCAGTGTCTAGCTGTGTGAGTCTTGGTTTTTTCATCTTTTCTCTTCCCGTGACCTTTTGGAGGAGCACGATCCCCATGTTGGGAACCCTCGGAGTAAAGTTGACTGTATATACAGCAGTTCAAACCAGCTTAAGTACGAGCAGCTAGTAAAATGCTGCTAAAATATGTTAATCACAAAAGGTTATTTTCTTCTAAAACTTTGAGTAAAATACTTTCTTGAAGTACTTTATTACAAGTGCTGCCTTTAAAATTGACCTTAAATAAAAGTAGCGAAACATCAATATTAAAATACTCTACTTTTAGTAAAGTTGTATTATTTTATTGTTTTCCTGTATGCTGCTGTAGCAAAAAAATGTCCCCTTGGGGATTAATAAAGTAACTACCTAACCTAACCTAACCTAACCTAACCTAACCTAACCTAAAGGATCTGAGCGCTACTACGATCAATGGACCAATTCAAACTGCTCGGGGAAACCCCTAACACACACACACACACACACACACACACACACACACACACACACACACACACACACACACACACACACACACACACACACACACACACACACACCAGCCAATCACAGCCCAACCTGAAACCAAACAGCAGCTTATTTGTAGATTTTGTAAAAAAAAAAAAAAAAAAAAAAAAAATTGCCAACACTTTCAATCACTGCAAACATTTTGTTTCAGCCACGAATTGTCATCATTCATTCATTCACTCATTGACTTTCACTCATTTTCAAACTCTTTCTGGCTTAGAGTAAAAGTAAAAACCACGTGTAGTAACACTCCCCCCTCCACTCCTCCTCACACTCACACACACTCACTCACACTCACACTCACACTCACTCACACTCACACTCACACTCACACACTCACACACCTTCCCTCATTCTCTCAAAGTAACATAAACAAACTTACATTTCATCTTTGTGCTGCTGCTGCAGTAAACAAACCTCCTTCTGAGTCCAGTGTGTGTGATGGATGTGTGTGTGTGTGTGTGCGTGTGATTGTGTTTGTGTGGCCAAAATGTGAAAGTTCCCTTTTATAGCGTAGAGTATGACACATCACCTGAGTCATCAAGCCGTTCAAGCATCAACGCCCACGGCCGCCCCCCCCCCCCCCCCCTTTGTCGAGTTGATTCTGAATGAAAGAAATGATAAATAAATAAATTCTAAAAGAAAGGAGTAGCAAGGTCAGAAAAATACCAAATTGAGAAATTTGAATGGTTCCTTCCTCTTTACAGTGTTATGTCCTCACCACACTTTCTTCTTTGGTTTCATCAGATTTAGTTCACACAAATAAAACTAAATATGAAATAAAATGAACACTACACAAGGAGGAAATTGGCAAGAAGAAGAAAATCTTTTTTCTGACATCATCATCTTCTCTTTTCCGCTTTGTTGTTCTTATTTGCGTCTTGATTTACATAAAAATAGACAAAAAAAACATGGTTGGGAAACATGTCAAAATCAAGCGTGCAAATGAAGCAGACTATTGATAATAAATGTACCAAAAGTGATAAACGAGTAAACAAAAGCCCAACGTGGCTCAAACACCAGAAACAGGAGGAAATCTCACTTCTGTTTCTGACGCTTTTCACGGGTTTTTGTTTTTGTTTTTGTTTATGAGGAATTTCTAGAGTTTTGAAGAACCGTTTCACTGTTATTTCACTAATATTTCACTGTTATTTCACTGTTATTCCTAAATTTTATAACTTCCTGGCTGCACAACGTCATTGCCAAAAAGTAAACGCAAGAGAAGGAAATTGGCACCAAAAGGCCTTTTTATTGGGAAATTTAGGTTTTTCTGACGAAGTCCTGCAAAGCAGAGAATTTACTTAAAGAGGATTTTTGTGTGATGCATCTTTCAGGATTATGTCATTTCCTCTTGGTGAAAGTCATCTCCGAACAGCAATGATGGAAACACTCAGTTTCATTTTGTGTATCTTGATTGATGGTAGCCTTGTTAGAGCTGCTATCGTCAATATTTGAATAGCAATCAATCAAAAATGTGACAATGTGAGAGATGTATTTGATGAACCTGCAGCTCCTTGTTTCGCTGTCCGGCCGACAACTTTACTGTTTTGGTTCGCTCTCGCCGATGGTATCATTCAGGCAGCTGCTGTCAGCAAAAAATAAAAACTCTAAAACCCCTTCATAAACTACCTGCTCAGCAGCAGACAGACAGACAGACAGACAGACAGACAGACAGACAGACAGACAGGCACTTGCTGGTGAGCTTCGTGTAGCATTTAGCAGCTTGATATTTCCTTCTGGAGTTGGTGGAGACCAAACACGGAGCTAAAAGAGAGCAACTACTGACCACAAATACTCTAAAGATAAAGTTGTGCCATATCAGCTGGACAAGTTTGCAATATCAACCTAAAAGGTGATGAATTGTCAGCGTTGTGTCCGCCGCCCCCAAGTGGCCAAAAACGTTATTCTGGTTTGAGACAAAGTTCCACTTTAGATTTTTCTGATATGAATTTTGCTAATTTTTCCTTTTGTTTTACTACATTTTCTTGCTTTACTTTGCAGTTATCTTTGTCTTTTTGCTTCTTTAGTGTCTTTCTTTTGACATTTCTCGGTGGTAATAGTAGCTGTGGTGCAAGTTTCCAACACTAGTTTCCAAGTTTCTTTCGCTACAACCTAAAAATATCGAGGTTTGCATCCAAACTTCAAATACGAGTTCACCAATGTAACAACTAGAATTACTCCCCGGTGGTTCTCCATCTCTGCTAATCAGTCGAGTTGCAGTTTACATCCATTTCTGTTTACCTCGCGTATATGTGACAACAGACGACGCGTCAAATCTAATTCTAAAAAGATGGATGCTTCACACACATCTTTAAAATGACAACACAGAAGATCTTTATAAACAGCACAGTTTGGATCAGAGTCACACAATCAGGATCTGACTTAATGTGAAATCTGTTACGGTTCTGAAAAATGGCCCCAAAATATTTGTTTTTCGCAGAACATTTTAGATGTCGTAGTGAAGCTGACCTTTGACCTTTTGTATACAAAATGCCATCACTACAGCCTATTTGACAGTTGTGTTAAATTCCTGAGTTGTGCCCACAAAGTTATTTTGTGAGGTCACCGTGACCTTTGAGCTTTTGACCAATCGTGAACGTTTGGGGCAAATTTAAAGGAAAACTAATGAAAAGCAGTGACATTTAATATTTTGCAGACGCCATACATTTTGAAGTTGAAGCCGACAGTTTGAAACGTTTCGTATAAATGGCTCCATATTAATTTGATTTTTTATGAAAACCATAATCCTGGCAGCTCCCCACTCATGTCATGTGCCACTACAAATTGTCTGTATGAATGGAAATTTAACGGGTTTAACAAATCCCGACTTACTCACGCAGATTACGATCCTCAGGGCCAAAGACTCAGCTAAAATGTTTGAAGTAATTGGAGCGATATCATCAGACTTTTACTCACTTCGAGTAAAGTTGCATGGTGGTTTTGGGACGTGGTTGTCAGCATGGGTCTGACGAGTGACGCTGCAGGGTTTCCAAGAAGCCACTAAAGCTTCCTGCTTCTGCCGAACTTTCTTTGATATTTAAAATCTCCACCAATTCAGGATGCAGATGACAAGTGAGCACCACAGCCATGACATGAAGTCCTCAAACTGAAACTCAGTGCCAGAGAAAGTGATGCAGAAGAGAGTGACGTCATTAACGGCTGCACGCATGCTGACTGGTGCACTCCCTCTTCTTTTTTGTAATCAAATATAATGCCATATGGGGTAATGGAGCCGGCTGGCTGTTTTCTCTGTGTGTTTGGATGGGTTGAAGGGGGGAGGGGAGGAGGGGAGGGGTGACTCGTCCTCAATAATGGTTTTCACAATCAACCCTACTTGTTTCATCATTCCCCCCCCAACCACCCACGGTGTCCGGATGTCTCTTACTTTTCAGCTCCCAGCCCTTTTCTCTCCAGTTTGACCTCTGCTGAATGAAGGAATGTGAGGAATGCAACCGTGAACGGAGGAGTGTGTGTGTGTGTGTGTGTGTGTGTGTGTGTGTGTGTGTGTGTGTGTGTGTGTGTGTGTGTGTGTGTGTGTGTGTGTGAAGGGGGCGGATGGGGTGCATGCTGATCACTGACAGAATCACAGGAACCTACTGAAAAACACTCCCTGAAGGTTTGTAATTACCATTTAACGCTGGTTAAAAACACGTTTTGCCACAGATTGACTATTTTTAGGGATCACACACAAAAAGTCAACTAATAGTGACGTCGTTGCCCATATTTGGACAGGCTGGGGGAGGAAGATCTGATCTGATTGGAAACCCAACGATACTACGTCCCGCCCACCGATAGCTGTAACCTGACTGCACCACAGGCCTGTCAATCAAACAGACACGCCCCCAAAAATAGGTCTTTTTGAAGCTTATTTTCTAATGAATGAGGGATTATTTTCAGAAAACTAATAAGAAGGAGTGACTTTAGCGAACAACACCGAGATAACTGATGGACACATTTTATTCACTTTGGATTTGATGAGAGAAGTTGAATGGGAGTCTATGGAGCCGGAGGCTTTTTGGAGCCGACCTCTCGTGGCACTCGCTGGTATTGCAGCTGAAGGCATTTATGCATTTTTCAGAGCCGGAAGTTACATCCACTAATATGTACAGGCTGTGGATCACACTGTACGACCTTCGTCTGAAAACACCACATCAGGCAGGAATTCAGAATGGCAGCCAAACATCCCTAAAGACAACAAGTGAAGTATGACATCAAAGAAGCAACTGAAGTAACCAGCATGCCAAAGCTTCCTGTGGAAAATATGGAGGATGTTGGGAATTTGGACCTTTGACATGATTCTGCTTTATGCAGTTATTAATTTTTTTCCACATAAGACAGAGGCGTGTTATGTTTTCATTCCTGTCTGTGTCCGTTTCACGGCATAGAAATGTACAAATCTGGATCGTCGGTCATCTCTTTTCCCTGATTTTTTATGATCCAAGACTTCACATTTGGCGATGGAAGTCAAAAATAGAGCAAAAATGCAGCTTGAAAACTACCCAAAACAAACCGAGAGAGTCATAAAGATCTATCTTCAGATGCAAGATGAGGAAGGAGTCCTGCACCTGGGATGGCATGAAGAGACCAGGCTCTAAAAGTTACAAATTTGGCCTGTCTTTCATCTCTTCTTCCTTTTGCTGAAGGATTTGTCCCAGACGCCAACAGGAACATGTCACAGGTGTTGGTCACTGCTCCAAAGCACATCACCACATATCACGAGCTTAAAAATATATTTATCGTGCATTTCTACATTTCTAAAATTGTGTCATCGATGCTTACTTTACCGTTCAACTTGCTGACATCATTGCAGTAAAAATGAATCAGAGAATCGAGCATCATGGGGGTCCATTAAACAGTTTGTGGTTACTGGTTTGACAGCTGCTTTAAAACTTAAAAATGTTCCACTAGACTTCATGCACACGAGTAAATTCCAATAAAACCGTGTCACCACGCAGATCAAAGGACTTGCAGGTCTCAGCTTTCTTCTTATTATTTTTTTTACTTTTATTTCTGAGAAAATTAATGAGGCCATGGTGACGTCACTGCTTCGTGTGTCACATAAAAGTCCTTTTGAAGCAGTTTGACTGGCTGAAATCGTGTGTGGAAGACAGAGCGGGAAGTGAAAGTGGCTGAAATGTTCATTCAGGCAGAACTTTCTGTTCAATTTTTACAACACTGCACCTTTTGATTTGATCTCAAACTTCCCAATGATGCTTTAAAACTCACCACCTTGATTAAGGATGTTCTTAAGAGATTTTAAGGATCTTTAATCTCCAGTATGAAGCCTGTTTCTCTAAAATGAAACCTTCATCCATTTCACCTCCCTGAGAGGGACTCGGTACAAAATCATGACGGCAGAGCTGCAACATCAGAATTTTCCAGTTTACATATTTCTCCCACATATCATGATGATGCATTATCTTCACTTCTCAAAAAACACATTTTTTTTGTAACATATTCATGTGCATCAACCAGACTTGAGGTTTAATACGGGGTCAAGTTGGAGTCACGGCTGGAAAATGCAAGCATGATGCAAATACTTGAAACCACTCACTTCCTCCAACTTTCACTTTTAACACGCTGCCGCTTTCTTATCAAGTTTCCTGCATGTGATCCTTCTCTAAGAAAGCTGTTTATCTCAGAGCACGCTGGGAATTTATATCTGTCTTTTGAAAAATGTTCCTGTGTATTTGTGTAAATTTAGTAAATTCTCCTGGAGGGAGACTTCGCCCCTTAATAGGAAAAATGACGTATCACTCGTTCAAATGCGAGTCATCCCGACTTCCTGCTTCGAGACGAGACCGTGACTAGACAGTGACGTGCCAAAGGACGTCAGACATCAGATTCATCGTATTCATGCTGCTTCGTTCGTTTCTCATGCTGACTCTTGTCTAGCTGCCTGTCGAGTTAAAAAAAACTTTGCCCTGGAACCACTTGAGAAGAAAAACAAACTTATATTGATGGAAGATAACATGGCAGAGCGCAGCGATGGAGAGAAAATGCTGTCTCCCCCAAGTTTTGCAATCAAGTAGTTTTTTTATTTTAGAGAAATCAATTTGACTCAATCTTGCCTTGCTTACTTAAATCAGCTGTTTCCTTCATTTCATGCAGAATCTTTTTTCCAGAGAAGTCAACAACAGAGCCATCGACACACAACATGAGCAGCATGTTGCATTTTCTGGGTTTTAAATAAGAATAAGTCTCTTTCGTAATAGACTTATTTTTCTCTATTCTCGGAATAAAATAGAAACTATTATTTTTTTTATTTTAATCGCTGCATTTTCCTGTATTTAATTAGTTTTATGCTTCTGTTACCGTATTGAGTTTACCCATATGAAACATTGCACTTCACCTTTGCTCCACTTCACTTTGTCACTTTATTCATCTTTTGTTACCTCATTTCAATTTATGTCACCTGATAGATTTAATTAATTACATCTAAACTCCTTTATTCTGTTGATTTACTTCATGTCATTTAAATTTTTTTGATTTTGTAAAATGTTTTCACTTTATTTTTGTACATTTACTTGACAGCTTTACGCCACATTCCCTCAACTCATTTCACTTTTACGTTACTTTACAGTTTTACCTCATTTCTCATCACATTGTAATGTTTCTCGACCGCACATCGTTTTATTTTGTGTCTTTACTCTGTAGTTTTAAAGTCAATTTAATGCCACTTTTCTACTTCACTAACCTTCTCATCTCACTTCGCTTAACTTTACATGATGTCACATCAGCACGACAGTTAATCCTACATCTGTTGTTCATCAGGGTCCAGAAACTCTCTAATTGACTGCAAATTCAGCCTCTTTGTCTCGGATACAGTGGACCCCTACAGACGAGGTGCTGAGTCATCATTGCTCGATTTCAGTTTCTCTCACTTGTGAATGAGTGTTCACAAGATTCACTAACTGTTTCTGAATCATAAGTCACAAGCTGCAGCTCAACTCTGAGGAACGGAGGACTTGCAAGATGGAGCCTTGTAAAAATGAGAAATGTATTACCGACATAAATTTTGCCTGCAGAGACACAGGTTTGAGCACACAGATAACAACCGCAAATGATGTCAACCAAGTGTCATCGCCTGTGAGACGGTTTATCACACTTGACACAGCTCCCTCTGGAGGCACAAAGAGCTCTCCACAACTTATTGTATGCTTTCCAGGAACTGTAAACAAACATCAGCGTGTAAAATCTGAGGAGTTTCCCGTCCTGAAACACAACTCATTTCACCTAAAACTTTGTGATGCTGCATGATAACCTTTCTTTTTAATGGTAAACAATGGGATTATTGCCAATAAAAACAGTTTCCTGCATGTTTGAATGAAAAACACAATACCACAGAAACAATGGCACCTCATTGTGCGGTGACTGCAGCTGTGAAACACTTCAGTGGGTCATTACCTCCGTCAGCACCAAGTTAAGACACGTTCAGTGCTTCAAATGCTGACGAGTTACAGAAATGCTTCCGTCTGTGCAGAAAAATCCCCTTCAGGTCCAGTCAGGTGGAGTCGTGTTGAAACAAGTCAGCTGTGTTGTGTTGTGTTGTGTCGTATCGTCAGCGTAATGGACAATAAACCTGTGTCAGTGCACTGTTCATTGTATTAAGGAGGCAATAAGGAAGGAATCATCAATAGTAAAACATAAAAATACTTACTTGTACATCTTTTAAAATACGTTTACAGCATTTCCTCAATAAAATGCACGACTGCACTAGTATTATGTGTCGATGTTTGAATGGAGCTCAATGCAAGTTTAATCAGGAAAACATCTTTTTAATTAACAACCACAATTGGTTCAGTAAAAAAAAAACTTTTAAATAAATGTTCCTGTCAATTTTTTGTGTTTTTTATTTGAAATGAAAATGAACTCCAAAGGATTTCTATTTGTATTCAGGACTTGCACATTAAAAAGGGGGAAAAGACATTAAAAAAAAAATAGATAATATATTTTTGAAAATATGACACATATGACCTGCAAATAGGCAAAAATATGAAATTACAAAAATGTCATTTTTAAATTAGGCTTTTCTTGTCAGGAAATTAATATATTTAAACATAGAGCTACTTTATATGAATTAAACAATTTTTCTGAAGTAGTGATGAAAAAACAAAACAGGAAAGACTTGTGAGTAAAAACTGAAAGACCATATAAACTAAAAACCTAGAAAATAGTGTAATTGAAAAAAGATTGTCTGGCACATGAGTCTTGTGGCCATGAACGAGTCAAACCTGGGACTCATTTTACTCCATCTGTTATTGATTCGGCCATCCAACTCAATACCATACCAAAACATGCCCACCAGTCCACTACAGGACAGTATCACATCTCGTGAAAGAGAAGGTGTTTTATAGGTTTAACCACCAAAAACAACATGGTTAGGTTTAGAAAAAAAACGAAAGATTTAAAGAAATGAAAATCCCCCTCTAATAGTCCTGGACCCGGTTGTTCAAAAAGTTTAATCTGGATCATTCTGATTTAAATGTTATCCAGAATCCGATAATCCATCTTCATTTTGTGCCAGTTTTTCAAAGCAACATTAGTCCTGATTAACCTGATCCAGATATAAACTCTTCAAGATTATAATCCAGATCACCAGCGCTTTAAATGGGACTATACAGATAACAATGGAGGCTACTTGCTATGTAAAGAACAAAAACAACAGGTGGAACAGCCAGCATGGAGTCATTTCTTTTATGTTTCAGAATAAATGTGCAGAAAAACCACATTCCTGTCAGGTAGAGAAACATTTTGAGGAATCCCTGAGTTGTAGCAGACAATTCAGTGCTGCCCCCTTTTGACAGCTAATAGGACACAAAACGTGATGCTCTGATGTAAAATAAAAAGGAAAAACACCTAAATTACTGAAATGTTCCTAGAATGTGTGACAGTCCCAAAATCCAAACATTTTTGAAAAGCATATTTTGTTACGCTAATGAAGCCTTGGTCCTCTTTTGCTGTCTCATGAGAGACAGTTTCATAATGACAGACCGTGTTTTCTGCAACCTGGAACACTGATTTACTTTATACCACTAGAGTGCAGCACGAGCATGTGGGTCAGATGTTGAGGAAGCACACTGACAGCCCAACACAAGTGATTTATTACAGTCCTATAACATTACTTTAACAATCATAATTAATTACATACCAAACACCAACATTCACGATATACTGATGATGCTATATTATTGATGTGACTCTAAATTAAACTTCTAAACCACACTACTTTTTAAGCTATATTCAGGTGGCTTTCAAATATCAATGGATCTACCTCGATTTACTTAGATAAATTACTTAGATATTAAAATATACTGAAAGGTTCAAAACATAATAACACACATGCAGAGAACTGCAAACTTTCCCCACTTACGTATTTAGAGAAAAATCTGAAACGCAGCACTTTTTCTTTAAACACTTCTGCTTGTGCAATGGTCAAACATTGGTCATGACCTTTTGCAACATCACAATGTCATGAACCCCGTTTAGAGCGAGCCGATTGGCCGAGGTGACGGCAAAAGAAGGAACTGATTTTACATGGAAACATTCCTCCAGGCAGTGAAAGGAAGGAGGAAAGAATAATCAAAGAGGTTAATGAAATCTGAATGAATGGGTGACACATTGTGTGCTGTTGGGCTTTGAATGAACTGTTGTTGTTTTTTTTTTTTTTAAAGGAACTTCCAGAACTTTATGTACATTTATGCTGAAGAAATTTAACCAACAATGCAATTTAAAAAATATGATTATGATGCAACAGCAGAACTTACTTCTCTGGTGTAACTTCGCTGCATGTTATATTTTGCTGTGAATAAAAAAAAAATGGCATGAACAACGAATGCAGGTCAAAAAACCATTGTTTCAATTCTATTTTCAGAACATGCCACTTCCTTTTTTTTTTTTTACCTCAACTCCTGTTCTCAAATATTTTTTTTACTTTGATTGATTATTTATAATTACCGTTTTGTGTTTTACAGCTTTAATTGTATCTCATCAGATTGATAGTTTTATGTCAGATGTCTTTTTGAGGTAATAGAAATCCTTTTAAATCCTTTTCATCCTGCATGTGAATGCTTGTCAACTTCTTTTTCCCCGACCCCAACCATGTGATCTTGCAAAAAAGTTTCATTTTCTTGTAAAAGGCTCAAAACATTCAGTAGGTTTGATTTTCTTCCACTACAGGAAAATGTGTAACTTTCACACCCAGATAGCCCAAAGCGTGTCTATTTCACGTTTTGCTGTGATGCCGACTGAACTGCTCTTCCTTCCAGGGAAAGACTCTCCCACCCTCGACCTGACTACGACCTTGGACAACTCTGTTATCCCGACCCTGACTGCCAGGAACCTCAGAGACACTCGACAGTCAACTCTCTCTTACTGTCAACATCACTGCAACAACACGTTCCTGTAGATACATGCTGCACAACATCAGGAGAATACGTCCTCTTCTCACTCAGAAGGTGGTGCAGGTTCTGGTCCAGGCTCTGGTCCAGGATCTGGTCCAGGTTCTGGACCAGGTTCTGGTCATCTCACATCTAGACTACTGTAACTCCCTCCTGGCAGGTCTACCTGTTAGTACCATCCGAACCTCTGCAGCTCATCCAGAATGCAGCAGCTCAACTGGTCTTTAACCTCCCGAGATTCACTCCCACTACTCCGCTCCTCCTCCTCCTCCTCCTCTTCCTCCTGCTCCTCCTCTGCTCCCTTCACTGGTTACCAGTAGCTTCCCGCATCCATTTCCAAACATAGGTACTTGCGTACCGTGCTGTGAACAGATCCGGTCCAGTCTACATCCAGGACATGGTCCAACCTTACATCCCAACCTGTTCACTCCGCTCCTCCTCCTCCTCCTCTACATCCAGGACATGGTCCAACCTTACATCCCAACCTGTTCACTCCGCTCCTCCTGCTCCTCCTCTACATCCAGGACATGGTCCAACCTTACATCCCAACCTGTTCACTCCGCTCCTCCTCCTCCTCCTCCTCCTCTACATCCAGGACATGGTCCAACCTTACATCCCAACCTGTTCACTCCGCTCCTCCTCCTCCTCCTCTACATCCAGGACATGGTCCAACCTTTCATCCCAACCTGTTCACTCCGCTCTTCCTCCTCCTCCTCCTCCTCTACATCCAGGACATGGTCCAACCTTTCATCCCAACCTGTTCACTCCGCTCTTCCTCCTCCTCCTCCTCCTCCTCTACATCCAGGACATGGTCCAACCTTACATCCCAACCTGTTCACTCCGCTCTTCCTCCTCCTCCTCCTCCTCCTCTACATCCAGGACATGGTCCAACCTTACATCCCAACCTGTTCACTCCGCTCCTCCTCCTCCTCCTCCTCCTCTACATCCAGGACATGGTCCAACCTTACATCCCAACCCGCTCCCTCCGCTCTGCTTCTACCAATCGGCTTGTTTCTCCTCACTGAGCTAAACACTCTACAAAATCACGACTGTTTGCTGTCCCGGCTCCTAAATGGTGAATGAGTTCCCCACCGACATCAGGACATCAGAAACTCTGAACATCTTCCACCACAAACTAAAAACACACCTCTTCAGACTTTATCTTGAACAGCAGAACTTTAGTAGAACTTAAAATAGAACTTACTGACAGAACTTTGTAGTTTGGCTTTCTTGAAGAAATTGTATTTCCTTGATTCCTGTTGTTCTGGTTTTGTACCCTCATGGTTGAAATGAACTTATTGTAAGTCGCTTTGGATAAAAGCATCAGCTAAATGTAATGTAATGTAATATCGGGTTGCTCACAAAGCTGGTTCTTTTTCAATATAATGGTACTCTTACAATTATTATTGTGTTGTTTTTTCATTACTACTTCAGAGTAGTCGAGTTGCATCAGCAGCTCAGCCACTGTTTTGTGGTCTATTAAATGTTTTCTTTACTTTTCTCCGCCAAAGAGGACCCTGTATCCTGAAAACAGCGGAGAACAAAAAAGGAAGCTTCAATTTAAGTTAAATCACTTCTGCTTTCAAAGGAAGGGGTTTAATAAGTAAACTCCAAAAACAAAGAGCAAAGCTCCACTTGGACAAATTTCTCCCGGTGGAATAAAGTTATCTGCTGTCATAAACACTCGGCCCTCTTTGAACAAATCTGATTGGTCGAGGAGACTGAGGAGGAAAGTGTGATTACCAAGTCGGCCATTCACTCCCGGTTTTTATGCATCTGTGTTTGCGTGTGTGACAAAGTGTGTTCAGCTGTGTGAGAAAAAGAGAAGTAGGAACACAGAAAGAAAGATGAAGCCAGACGACACAGAGAGACAGAGGAAGTGAGTGTGTGATAGAGAAAGAGAGAGAGAGGACACAAAACACACAATGAAAAAACTTGAAGTACCAAATAGGGAGGGGGGGGGTGGAGGAGATGTAGAGGGGTGGAGGGCGCACCAGAGGATGAGTCTTCACATGTGTCTCTGATTGCTGAGACCGAAGGACTCAACCAGCTCGGTGACATCAGTGAAACATCTGCAGGTAAGAAATCAGGACATTTTCTGATTCTGATTACACATTCAGTCACCATTTCAAACACTCAATAATTAAAACAAAATAAACATGTGTTTGGTGCCTGATGGAAATCATTATTGTTTAATTGAGTTAAAGGTCAATGTGGCCTGAAAGGGTGAAACTGACCAAATAAACCAAAGTAGAGCACCACTAATGTTTTTTTTTTATCTTTCTGATATTATTAGCATTATTACATTACATTTAATTTAGCTGACGCTTTTATCCAAAGCGACTTACAATAAGCATCAACTATCAGAGTGTGAAACAGGATTGCTAAGACTGAAACTGACCATTTTAGTTTGTAGGATGTGAGTAAACATTACCACATAACTCAAATCAAAAAGCAGTTCGTTGCTTCTTTTTTTTTACCGAAAGCTACTCAGAGTGAAATGTGTTGTTTGTTGCTGTGAAAAAGGTTCAGATAGTTTCATTGCAGGACATCTTTGTGGGGTTCAGGTTATTTTCCATCTCCACACCTACAAACACTGCTCAGTTATTTTTTGGTGAACTGGTCATTATGCAGATTTTTACTTTTTCGTTTGCTAATTCTTTGACTTAAACAGTGATTGTATATTTGCATTGGTCGAACTGGCTAAGAGTGGGAAAGTTTAATATCTTTAACCCTCGTGTTGTCCTCGGGTCAAAATGACCCGCAGCTGTGTTCTATTTTATTTCTATATTTCTATATTTTTTGGGCTCATTGGTCATCATTCTTTAAAGAAACCCTCACAGCCTCCTCGTCACCAATGATCCCAAAAAATATGAAAATAAAATAGAACTTGGTTGAACACAGCTGCGGGTCATTTTGACCCGAGGACAACAGGAGGGTTAAAGCTAGTTTTTGTCATGTTGAATCAGATTGGTTGCCACAGCAGTGAAGATGAGATGCATCTCACAGCGTTTTCAGGTTTTTAAGAGCTGAAACCATTTGTGATCATTTTTGAGCAGCAGTGGCTTGTAAACATTTATTTCCTTTCACATCTTCCATCTCAGACTTTTTTGAGCTTTTTATGTCTTCATAGTTTAGACCTGGGCTGAACTTACAGTATTTCATTCATTTTCTTAGTGGAATTCTTTTTTAGGGCATGGTTGGGAAGCCCGGTGTGATGCCAAAGCATGTAATACACCTGCTCGTCCACTAGAGGATAACGTGGCGGTGTGACAGTTGGCCTCGCCTCAGCGTGAAAAGCGTGAAATGCGACATAACACGCGTCAAAGAGCAGATTTTTTTTTTACCCAGGAGACGAAGGTGCAGGTTCACAAGAAAACAATATGGTTTTCTTTTAACACATTTTTTTCTAAACCCTCATCGGGTAACCACATAGTTTTGTTTGCCTAAAAATAACCACCTCAGCCTTCACATATTCTCAGTCACTGACTCAGTTGAATACAGCTGACTCGTCGACATAATGCACGTCACAGTTTATTGAGAAACAACGCATATTTCTTTATTACTTATTAAGGCTTGTGATCAAAATTTTCTTCTTTTTTTTTTCTTGCATGCTGTAAAGTATTTTAAAAGAAGAGGTTGGAATTTTTTTTAATAAAATGAAAGTAAAACAGGAAGTTACCCAAACCTGCACTGCAATAATGCACTTATTAACCAGCCTCTAACACAGAGAGTCTTTGGTTGACCAACATGCAGCATCCTCTCTGCTGACCTAGAAAACTAAAGAAAACAGGAAGGAAATACAAACTTTATCGGTGATCCACAGCCTGCACATGAATAATGAAGAAGTGAAATAGGTCATATGTTAACAAACAAATGGGATGTTTTATGACAGTGTTGATATTCTGTCTGATAGTAAAAGAGAAACTAAGCATTCACCTTTGACTTTAAATGAAGCAAAATTTCCAACAGATGTGACTGAACTAAAACAAAAATATTTGGTTCTTCAGGTTCTACAAAAATAAATGAAACTGTTCAACTGTATTTTAAAATAGCTTTAACTTAACCCACTTTGAACCCCATATATCAGGTCATCTTGTTGTGTTTTCCTACTCACTGTCTGTTAGAAACTTACATTTAGATTAGTTTTGTATTCTTTCTTTTCCAGCCACACGATGTCTCTTAACGCCTCTATGCCCGCCCTCGCACTCAAGTCTTCCAAGAACGACCAGGCGACGACGGTGGACGTCGACGCCATCATGGACAACGTCAGCATCGTCCTCTACACGATGACCGTGGTGCTCGGCATCACGGGGAACTCCATGGTGATCTGGGTGGCTGGATTCAAGCTCAAGGTGGATACGCTGCGTGTGCGAAGTGTTTCAAACACTGTCTGAGAGGAGCCGAGAAAAGTGTGTCACAATTATTATAAACTACAGCAAAGCAGCTTTTAGGAGCTGGAACATTTGTCCTCGACCCTCCGTTGCCCCAGTAACCTACAGACTGGATATAAAAGTGTTCGGAGCTTCCGGGTCTGAAAAATGAGGCAGATACAGAAGTGTCTTAAGCTGCAATACCACCGAGTGCCACTAGAGGTCGGCTCCAAAAAACCTCCATAGACTCCCATTCAACTTCTCATGAAATACAAAGTCAATACATTTTTTCTAAGAGTCATTATGGTGTTCTACGGGTGGGAGGCGTGTCTATTTGATTGACAGGCCTGTGGTGCAAACAGGTTTCTGCTTTCGGTGGGCGGGGCATAGTGTCCTCAGGTTTCCAATCAGATTGGTGAGATTCACTTGTGGATCCAAAAGCAAAAGATGGCTACGTCCGAAATCCAAACTGGAGGCTTTATAACGGCAGTTTACAAACCAATGTGTGATGTCACTTGTTGAAGCATGTTTGACATGTGGTATCTTTGGTAAGGGATGATTGGACGGCAGCTGTTTGGAACTGGGGATTGACAAATGGTCAATCAATGATGTCCAAGATAAATTCTGTTTGCACGACCGGCTAACTTTCAGACCTTCGTGTAAATGTCTCACATTTCTCTTCCTTTCCTTTCGTCCCGCGCTCCTTTATTATCCCTTCCTTTCTTTTCTTTTCCTTCGTCTTCCTCCTCAGCCGAAGGTCACCAACGTGTGGCTGGTGAACCTGGCGATAGCCGACCTGATCTTCTGCTTCACGCGAGTCTTCTCCCTCACCAAGAAGCTCTTTTTCAACCACTGGCCCTTCGGCGTCTTCCTCTGCAAGTTCAACGGCTTCTTCAAGTACGCCAACATGTTCTGCTCCGTGTTCCTGCTGGCCGTGATCAGCCTGGACCGGGTGCTCTGCGTGTGGCGGCCCGTCTTCACGAAGCGGCGACGCACCCTGCGGGCCGCGACGGTGGTGGCGGTCTGCGTCTGGACCTTGGCGGTCCTCTTCAGCACCCCCTACTTCGTCTACCGCCAGGTCTACCTGGGCAAGAACAACCTGAGCAAGTGTTCTCTGGACGTGAAGGAGGCGGCCATGGGGGACAACAGCGCCAAATCTGCGCTCTACTCCATCCGCTTCCTGTGCGGCTTCATGCTGCCCTTCATGGTCATCCTCGTCTGCTACATCCTGGCCGGGCTCGGGATCCGACGGACCCGCCTGTCGGGGAAGTCCCGCCCGCTGCGTATACTGGCCTCGCTGGTCGTGGCGTTCTTCCTGTGCTGGGCGCCTTACCACTGCCTCCTGCTGGTGAAGATGGTGGACAGCAAGAACCCGGTGGTGAAAATCTGGCACCCTATAGCGTCGGGCTTCGCCTACTTCAACAGCTGCGTGAACCCGCTGCTGTACTTCTGCATGGGGCTGGACGTGAGGGGCCGCTTCAGGCAGAGTCTGATGGGCGTGTACCAGAGAGCTCTGGCGGACGACGTGGACGGACAGACGACTCAGTCCAACGAGCGCTCTCTGGACGACAGCACCGGGTCCAAACACAGCAACGCGGCGGCGGGACGGAGTCAGACAGCAGTGGATGTGGCGACAGTTTAAGTCTCTCCAAGCGATCCTCGGGTCGAGGCCGGAGAGTTACTCGCTTTTGAGCGACGCGTTGCGTTGACGGCCGTTTGCGTCGTGAACGTTATGCTTGTACTCGACGTGTTACCGGAGGTCACTATTAGAAAACAGGCCACAGACAATAAATATGGGAAAAGGTTATTTCCTTCTACATTTATGTCAGAACGATGTGAAGGTTGTAACCTGCTCCAGATGCATTTTCTATCACGATCATTTCACTAGTAACAACTATTTTTGTTTTTATATTTAGTTGTGTTCGGATCAAACAGCGTTGCAGTTGTGAGCAGGAACTTTTGATGCAAATAAAGAACATACAGTCATCATCATAACTGTCTGCTCATTGTTTGTCTTTTAAATAAGATTTATCCACAAAACTGAGCTCCTTAATGCAGAAAAAAAATTCCGTTGGATTCCTGCAAAGAACATAAAATAAGATGATGACTTGTGCGCAATAGATAATCTCTATCAATCATTTGTATATGATGGGTTAAAGACATAAAAATCCACTAATGTGATCCTTTAAGAACTAATATGATCCTCGTTTTAGTTGTTTAAAGCACCAGCTGTCAGTTATTTCTTTCCTCGACTGCAATAAATTTGTATAAGTGCGTTAAAAAAAACAAAGCTGGGTCTTTAAATGCTTTTTGTAAATATGTATTCAATGTGCCTTTTGCTCAACGTGTCTTCAATACTTTTACATAATGTTTGTCCAAACGGCTGATCGTACACTGAAGGGACTGACTGGATAAACGTTCTCAACACCGACGTGATGATAAACTGAGTTGAGATTCAGATTTTCCTGTGTGTGTGTGTGTGTGTGTGTGTGTGTGTGTGTGTGTGTGTGTGTGTGTGTGTGTGTGTGTGTGTGTGTGTGTGTGTGTGTGTTTTTGTGCATGTGATTAAAGTCAGAATAAGAAGTGGAAGTGTGGCGAGTCTGGAGGAATCGGAACAAAAACAAATAAAAAAAAAAAACAGAGGAAGTGAGATTACAACAAGGAAAGCCACAAATAACTTCCAAATGGTGACTCAAGTGGTGTTGTGTGTGCAGAGGTCACCCTGACTGTGGATGAATTGAAAGCATCCAGTTCTTTTTAAACACTTGGCTCGTTTGAGTGTTTTTGCTTTCACACCATCAGAAATGCTTGAAAAGGTTTTGTCTGCCGTGTGTGTGTGTAACTGGACTCAGACTAAACATGCTGATGGAAAATGAAATTTAGCAAAGCTGGTGAACTATAATTGATCCCCATAAAACACAGCTGTTTTTGTTTGCTCTGCAGATTCCTCACACACCAGCGGATACCTGTTTATACAGCGAGTTCATATGAACTCAGTGTCCTTCAGGGTTTATGACATTTCTGTTGTGCTGCAGCAGCGACGCCTTGACTTGCAGCGTCCTGTGATGAGAGGTAATAAGCTTTGTTCGGTTCCTTTGTTCTTGGTTGTAAATTCCTGTTACATAAAAAATATTTTGTAAATACTACGCTTTTAAGACCAAAGTGTAACGTGACAATAAAGACTTTCAAACCGTTCCTGGTGTCGACGCAACGCTGCAACACATTTAGCAGGGATCATGACAACGCCACGACATGATCAGACCTCCAGCCTGCAGGAGTCTGGTCGTCATGGAGATTCAGCTCACCTGCTCCACTGCGAGGTTTCCACCTTGTCTGGTTTTATTTAATGAGCACAGGGGGATTTTAAAGTTTATCTACAGATGATCTGAGGTCTGTTTTGTCCAGCCTGGATTGTTCAGGATCAAATTAACCATTTTGGAAAATTAAGTTTAGTCTCTGCAAGTAATTCGACATGTTTTGCTTTGTGTTGCACACATATTTAGTATTTTTCTTTGGGGTGGAGAGCGATATCGTCCTTCGTCCTTTTTGTTTGTGTTTTAGGTTGAATTTGATCAACTTTCTAATTAATGAGGGATTATTTTCAGATGGACCTCCAGAAAACTAATAAGAAGGAGTGACTTTAGATAACAACAGAAAATATCTAGCTATCTATGTAAAAAGAAAACAGTAATTGCTTCGATAATAAGTTTAAAAAAAAATAGTAAGTAACTAGAAGTAAGTACACACCCCTGTATTTTGTGTATTTTTCTGTATCTTTAAAAAGCAGTTAAAAGCTGAATCCATTGTGGTCTTGATGTCTTGGTGTAATACCCGGAGACGTCACTAGATGGCGCAGAGCTCTCCGGAGGCACGTGACACCCGTTGGGAGACGAGCTGCTAAAACAATTTCAGGTTGGGTTGATATTTCCTCAAAATGACACCCGTGTACCCTCAGAGATAAGAGTGCAGTAAGTCGTCAGGGATAACGTGTTTTGAAACTCGCCCTCCGTCTGCCTCCAGGTCTCCGTTACCCATTAAAACACAAGGCAAAAGTAACGAGTAAAGAAGCCCACTTACATTTCAGTGATTTTAATTATTTGGAAAAGTAATTCATTACATTACTAGTTAACGCATAACACGTTAATGTCTGAATGATACGTATCGACATGACATGTTTGTTTTTTTCCCGTGCGACCCGTCTGCCGTTAATCTTTCCCAGGACCCGTTAACGGCCTTCCAGACACGTCAAGCACTTAACAGAGTGCAATGTGAGCGTAAGCCGGATACCACTTTGATCACATCTGCAAAAAAAAACAAAAAAAAAAGCAATAACATTTATTTTCAACTGTGTGGAATGTAAAAATATCAGCATTCAGTTTCAAAACTAAAAAGAAGTTCGACTCGTTGAAAACAACGCATCCAGACCGTCGCTTTTCTCCGACCTCAAACGTAGAAGCAGCCATTTGTTAAATGATAAAAATAAAAAATAAAAATTGGTGTTATGGCTGGAAATGTTATTTAATTTAAGCCACTTTTGGAGGGAACTTGTTGTCAGTTGGAGCCGCAGCTGGATGGTCCATGAAGTGAATGCGGCGTGGGAAGTTTGTGGCCGGTGCACAGAGGGACTCCACCTCCTGACCCTGACGGAGGCCTCCCAACTTCTCCATTCATTTCTTTTTTTCTTTCTTTCAGTCTCTGTTGCTGAACAGTTGTTGTGTTTTTAAAGAAGTTGACACTTTTCCACAAAAAAAAAGTTAAAAAAAAAAAAAAAATCAGGGATGTGCCCGTGAATTGTTAAAAAAAACAACAAAAAAAACACAAATCAACAAAAATCACGTTCTCCATCAATTGGTGGTGTTTGTCCGGAAATACACCGCAATAAAAAACAAAAAAAACAACACCGCTGGCAAAAATAATCCATTTGTACTCTACTTAAAAATCGCCTTTTTTTTTTTTTTTTAACCTTTAACCTTTGACCTCTGCTCTCCGGTCTCCCCCGTCTCACGCTGTAGGAAGTTTCCCGGCCGGCCTGCAGCGTCTCACTCGTACTCTGCGATCAGCACCATCATGCCGACTCCGAACAGCAGGGCCAGGATCTCCATCAGAGACTGACTGAAACTGGAGCGGCCCGCCAGCAGTTCTGGGAGCACCGTTACCGTGGCGATGTAAACGAAACCACCAGCGGTGAAGGGCAAGATCCAGGCGGTCGCCGTGGCGCCCACGCCCTCGGCCAATAGGGAGCAAGCTGTTCCGGCCAGCGCTCCCAGCGCCGTCAGCAGCTGTAGACACATGGCCTGAAGGCAAAGAGGAAGAGGGTCAGTAAAATAGTCGTGTCAATATTTATATTCATGTAAACAAATCTGTAATGTGGAAAAAGTGAACCGTTTGAAGGATTTTTATAAATGATACAATTACTATAACAGAGATGAAAGAATAGTGTTTGAATTATTCAGAAGTTTTATTTTAGATTTAGAAAGTTAACTTTGTGCAGAATATATTACCCTCTAATGAAATGTATTTGGGCAACTCTGCTTTAGGTCGTCGTCTAACGACCAAACTCACCACGAGAAGATGTGTTGGGATTTTACTATTTTGACAGACTGGACACACTGCAATTCAGCAATGACAGTTTTAATTCCTGTTTAGTTGCTGGACTTTCTGTTATGTAATGCTCTGTTAAGCTGTAATTTTACATGTCGGTTTCACTTCAATAGGTTTATTCTGTGCGCTGAATGTAAAGCCGTCACATTTAGCTCTTTTTAAAGTTCCTCCTTGTGATATATATGGATGCTTTACTCTTTGTACTCGCAGTCCGAGTAGTCATCTACCTTCTTCTTGGTGCAGCCAGACTGAACAAGGATGGCAAAGTCTCCGATCTCGTGCGGGACCTCGTGCAGCAGGATGGTGACGGTGGTGACGGCGCCCACTGCTGGACCGACCAGGAAGGACGCTCCGATCGCCAGGCCGTCGGTGAAGTTGTGCGTGAAGTCAGCGGCCAGATTCAGGTAACCGGACACCTTGATGTCTGGGTCGGTCGAGCAAATATACAATAAATAGTTAAGACCTTAAATAAACTGTAAACACAGTTTTGTGACAGCCTTCATCGAGGATACACGGTTTCTGTACACATCTAAAACATGTAGGTGTATATTTTAGATAAATCAGTTTCTGTTAGTTAATTATTAATGAATTAATTAAGTCTTCAGTTTGGTCAGTGCGACTGATCTTTTGTTTGTTTTTTTGCTCTGTCACCACTGCAGCTCAATAACTGACCACTAGATGGAGCTGCTAAGTTTATAATGTGAGCAGTCAGAGGTCTGTAATAAAAGTACTCTCTTCACCTGTGCTCTTTTTCTCCTCTTTCTTTGGCGCCTTCCCGTCTTTGCTTTTTTTCTTCTTCGTATCCTTTTCTTCCTCTCCGTCACTGTCCTTTTCTTTGGGAGCAGCTGAAAATGTTACACAGAATAAAGAGATTACAAGTAGATTACAGATTGTAAAAAAAAAAAAAAAAAAAAAAAATGTTTAACAATAATTTTGGTCATTAATTCAAAAAAATATAAATAAACATTTGCTGCAGATGATTGTTTCCATCTTCTGTCAGGACTGTCAGAGGGAGTTTCTCCGCCAGCGTACCATGCGAGTGTCCGTGTCCTCCCTTCACCAGACGCACAAACTTTTCTACAACCAGGAAGGCGATGATCCCGCCGAGAACCCACAGCCCCACCGACATCATGTGACCGTGGGCAGCTCCTGAGCAGGTAGAGAACAGAGAGGCGGATAGTATTCAGCTATGTTGTAAAAAGGTTACCCTATGGAAGTAGATGTTGGCTTTCGTCAATTTCTTTGGCGGAGAAAGGGAACCAGAGAAAGAAGGTAACTGCCGTTTACCGTGGGAGTGACCGTGCTCATTGGACTCCTCGCTTTCATGTGCGTGTCCATGATCTTCATCTCCATCTCCGTGATGGGAGTGTGGCTCTGTGCAGGAGAAATACGTCGGATATTAAACATTGAGAAGATAAACTGCTTGCTGCTCATGTTTCAGTTGATTTTAGAAACCTGAACGTTCAAAAGTACAGAGAAGCTGAGCTGCTGCAAAGTCAAAACAGGTTTGAATGAATGTATTGAGTGTTAAACTCAGAAGTCTGGTCGAGAAGGGCAAACAAACTCTGTTGGTGAGTCTCCACACAGTGAAAGCAAGCTACAAGAAAACAACTTTATGCTTCTTAGATTTCCTTTCACCCCGTGAGTGAAATAAAAATGCAGCACCTCAATATTACTATTGGCTGCTCAGGATATCCAGAAGTTTAGAGTCAAGAAAACAGTGAAAAAGAGACGGCTCTGATCTTAACGACCTACCCAGAGCGTGCGGTATGAGGTGGAGGAAGGCGTCGCCCAGCAGCCCGCCGGAGGCGAAGCTCAGCAGCACCTTGAGCAGGTTCTTGTGCTGGTCGCTGTTGGACTGAACCGGGATCAGAAACAGGATGAGGAAAGGAGCGGCGCTGATCAGCAAGGTGGCGCCGATCGCCTGCAGACAGCGACGGAGGGAAAGTTGGGTTTTTTATATATGCTTTGTACTCCTGCAGGGAGAAAATGTTCTAACGGGAGAAGGACATGCAAATCTCTGTGGAGGCTCATTTTGGGGGAAAAAAGGTGCTTTGATTTGTAAACTCAGATCTGACATTAATTAATAGAATTAACTGTTGTATGAAGCCCACTCATGAGAGAATAAGAGGATAAATTGCTAGATATGGTGTTGACAAAGGAAACTAAAGATCACTTAATAATCCTTACAAGCAAATAATGAGCCACATGTCGTGTTGCTCCACGCCTCGTCTTCACCGGCTACATGAAGGACATCAGCATCTATCTTCATCAAGATCTACAGTGCATCTGTTCAGACCAAAGCACTGCGGCACACAAAAGCCTTTCGGAAACCTTCTGGAACGACGCTTGATCATGAAATTACACGTATAAAGTGGAGGAAGGAAAAGTAAAGAAGAACAGCATGCATCAGTTATAGAGCTCAACCTGCTGGAAAACAGCCAAACTGCTTCAGAGGGTCCAAATCTTGGTAATACAGTACGACCGAGTGACCGAGGACCAACTCCAGCTGGACGTGTTCGGTGGTGTCGTATGTGGTCGGTCTGTGAGGCGCTCGAGTCGCAGACAACTTTAAATAAGAACAAGTGAAACTCCCTGAAAGTTTCCCGGTCAGTTACAGGATGTACAAAACTTTCTTCTTGCTTATTTTTTGCCCACTTCAGCACTTAAAACACAGAAGTGATACTTTCTCTTTTGTCCTAAACTGGCAGATTTTTTTTTGTTGCATGACGCCCAGTTCGAGTTCATCTCCTGAACGCTGCCATCAAAACTCAACTCTGGTGCCATTTTGAATTACTTTCTGGTTTTTTTTTGTTTACAATTTGCACTGATCAGGAGAAGCACTCCTTATTTAGTTGTATTTCTATACAACTCTGATAATACAGACTGAATCTACGATGCAGTCAGGTACTATTACACCAAACTGTGCTCCACTGTTCACGAGGACAAAATCAACACGAACATGTGCTGATGCCCATGTGAACTTCTTACCGAACTCTTGCCACGATTGATATGAGACGATAAACACCTTACATTTCAAACTATGCCCTCCTCCTCTCCTCCTCCTCCTCCCATGACCTCACCTGTGTCCAGAGCTCCACCGTGTCCCTCTTCACTCTCTCCTCTCCGTGTGCGTGTCCATGTCCGCTCTCCTCTTTGTGGACTCGAACAACATCCTCATGATGAGCGTGTCCGTGATCGTGTCCGTGATCGTGTCCGTGTCCGTGATCGTGTCCGTGATCGTGTCCGTGATCGTGTCCGTGATGCTCCTCTTCGTGCTGACCGACGTTGGCCTCGGCGCTCCACTTGCTCGCTCCGTGGAACATCTTCACCTGGTCGGCGTGAGCGCGGTGATCGTCTTCTCCGTGGGCGTGGCCGTGGTGATGGTGGCCGTGGTGATGGTGGCCGTGTCCATGGTCGCCGTGGGAATGGCTGTGAGCGGAGGCCGAATGAGAGGCGAACAGCAGTGCAGCGGAGGTGGCCAGTGTCAGTGCCAGCAGACGTAGGCAGCCCATATTATCACCTGAATAAAAACATCAAGACTCACTTTGATTAAACTCTGTGGTCTGGTTTTCTTTTTTTGCATCGATACCAAAATATTACAATTGAGCTGACGGAGATCCTTTTGCACAATTGTTTTCACAAAAAAAAAAAAAAAAAAAAAAATCTGGATGAAACGAACATAAATGTCACATTTTGGGGTCATTAAGAGAGAACCAGTCAAACCTTAAACTCTGTAATAAAGGCACAGACTCGTGTCTGTTTCGTGTCCTCCAGCTGTTCTCCCACAGATGAACCAGGAAACATCCACTCAGCGGCTCCCTGTTGGAGCTGCAGTGGTCTGGTGATGTGCGCACGCAGCATTGATAACGATGGATCTCTTTTTCCATCCGACTTTAAGTGAGCTGTCTTTCACCTCTTTGTTTACCGACGGCGGCTTGACAACATCGGCTGCGGATGTTAAAAGCTTCTGGTCTCTATGGTTCTCTCAGAAAGGCTCTAATCTCACAGTAAACAGTGAAAGCGGGACAAACAAACAAACAAACAAACAAACAGCCACCGATCGGTTTAGAGAGCGTGCTCGCCGGCTAGCTAGCTGGCTAGTAAACAACCGGCTCGCACGAAGCTGCAGCAGAAACAACGTCAGTAAAAATAAAATGAAATGAAATAAAATAAATGTTGGTTCATTCTCACCAGATAGTGTTTGTCTACCCCCACCTGTTGGGCCACTGGATACCTCTCCGTCCCGGGTGCTGCTGCTAGCTGTGGCGGAGACGTGGCGCTTGCTCAAGTCAACTCGTCGAAGTCTCGCGAGGCCGCGTCCCATTCCGGAGTCTGCCTCCTTCCGTGTTCCCTCGTCGTCCCCACCGAGATGGGAAAGAGACGTAAAACAAATGCATTGGGTGGTCTTAGTCGTATTTGAGTGTATTTTAGAGCTGATGAACTGATGCAAAATACGATTTTTTATTTTTTTAATGATGTGAAAAAGGCCGAAGGGAGATGTCGAGGTCTCAACAGGAATATCGCGAGAATGTGAACGCTGCCTTTGCTGACGGGAGGAATCTGGAGAACAGGATGCAGGTCCGCCTGTCCCCGTGCGTGAAGCTGTAAAGTAGGAAATACACACATAAACGTGTACATGCAGCCTGGTTTACATCTTCAGGAGGGGGGGGGGGGTCACACAAAACTATATTTGAACAACAGCTTCACACTAAACTATTCTCTGTATAGCCTATTTGTCAATTTAGTAGAGACATGACATATTCAGCTACATTAAATTGAGTGAATTGGTCCGATGTCTCTCCATGTGGTTTACACCTTCCTGGAATAACTAGAATTAAATTGTAATTCACTGTTTGTACTCTGGGTGTCGCTGTGGTAACATCTAGGGCTCAGGTATGCAGGTGGGTTAGGTTGGGGTTAGGTTAGGTTAGATTGGGGTTAGGTTAGGTTAGGTTGGGGTTAGGTTATTTTGGGGTTAGGTTAGGTTATGTTAGGTTAGGTTGGGGTTAGGTTAGGTTAGATTGGGGTTAGGTTAGGTTAGGTTGGGGTTAGGTTAGGTTAGATTGGGGTTAGGTTATGTTAGGTTGGGGTTAGGTTAGGTTAGATTGGGGTTAGGTTAGGTTGGGGTTAGGTTAGGTTAGATTGGGGTTAGGTTAGGTTAGGTTAAGTTAGGTTGGGGTTAGGTTAGGTTAGGTTAGGTTAGGTTAGGTTAGGTTAGGTAGTTACTTTATTAATCCCCGAGGGGAATTTTTTTCCGCTACAGCAGCATACAGAAGCAATAAGATAATAATAGAATAATAGAAAAGCAATAAAATAGCAGTAAAAAATATAAAATATAAAATGCACAGTATATACAGTACAGTATATATCTATATATATTAGGACTGGGTATGACGTCACTGTTGTTGTCAGGTGCTTGATCCATCCGGAAGAACAAAGGACGTTTGATCACTAGGTTAAATAATCAGTCTGTAAAATGTGATTTCTGAAATGTGACCCCGACTACAGTCTGCTTCTTGTAAGATGTCAGAAGACGAGCAGGTTGGAAATCACGGGTTTGATCTTCGTGTTGTATTTTTAAAGCTCGTTAAAATATCCGTTATGTCAAATCTTCATCTGAAAAAGTGAAAGCTGTCAAATAGATTTCGCTGTCAACATTCATGTACTTCTGTAGTATTGTGTGTACAGTGTGTACAGTGTGTGTACAGTGTCCAGTGTGTCTGGACTTCTGTTGTTTGTCTACCAGGGCTACTCACAGGTGTATTAACCTGAAACAAAAGCCAGAGGCTTCCTGTGAACCGGACAGCTGTTGGCAACGGTAACTGGCAGTACACACAAAAAAAAACCAAAAATAAAAACAGACACACACCCGGTGTTCTCCCTCCCAGACTCGGTGATGTCACAGTCTTTGCTGTGATTCATGCTCTGTATTACAGTAACTGAATTTCCTCTCAAGCACAAACACTCCTACTTGAATGTAACTCCGCCAAACCACGTCCATGTGAGATGACGCAAAGACATGAAAGGTGACCTTATTCCTAACACTTCACACTTGTCAGCTCTGTAAAACAAACTGTCCAGATGCCAGCTGGCGGTAATGACGCACTGTCGGAATGTTATTTAATTATTTAATCATACATTTATTTATTTCATACTTTTTTTTATTAAAAAAAATATTTTTTTTAATTTAAAAAAAAAAAGTTTAAAATTTTTTTTTTTTTTAATTTAAAATTCTTTTTTAAAAATTCTTTTAATTTTTTTTTTTAAAGTTTAAAAAAAATAATTTACAAATTAACTCACGTTAATTTATGATTGTTTTGGGTCTTTGGGACTAAATAGAAGAGATTCCGTCATATCCTGGAATGTACCATGTACGATGCCTGGGGGGGGGAGTCTGTACTCTTCGGTATATTTTTTTAGACATTACGTCAACTTTCAGTAAACATTTAAACATCATATTACACAAATACATATTGTACTGGAACACAAAAGTGTTACCTTATAGTATTTGGTCATTTTAGTACCCCTCGCGTTAACTTATGATTGTTTTGGGACTAAATAGGAGAGATTCCGTCATATCCTGGAATGTACCATGTACCCTGCTCAGAGAGGGGTGAGACCGAGAATCAGAGATGGCCGTTTGCATGTTGTCGCTGCTTGCAAAACAAACTCGATTTAAGTTACTTATCGTCGTGTTCGCTTCCGTTTATCACGTCGTGTCTCCGGGTAAGACCCGTTTTTTAATTTCTTCCTTCGAAACGGTGTTAAACGGTGTTTTTGAACCAAAAAAAAAAAGGGTATTTTATGTGTTGAAATGGAATAAATATTGCATTATTATTCATTTTGTAGTCTACACTAAATAACGTGTTTGTTTTTTTTCTGCAGTGAAACACTCCCTGAAGTTCTCCTGCACCGGATCGTCTGGAGTTGCAGATCTTCCTGAGTTTGTTGGCGTCCTGACGGCGGATGGGACGGAGATGGTGAAATGCAACAGCAGCCTCAAGACGGCCGAACCAGAACCCACCTTGATAAAGGAGTTCTTGGAAGAAAACCCTGAGCACATGCAAAGTTACACTCGACAGTGTCGTGATAGTCTGACCTTCTTCAGAAAGTTATATGATTTGACGGCGGGTCAAAGCCAAACTGAAGGTGTATTCATGTTTTCATCACTCACTTTTTTTTTTTTTTTGTGGCTTTGAGCATTATTTGATATTCGTGAATATTGTGACTCTGATTATCGAATCTATTTCTACTCTTCTTTCTCAGGTGTCCACATTTTTCAGAGGATTTACGGCTGCGAATGGGACGATGAGACCGAAGAGGCCGATGCTTTTGATAAGTTTGGTTATAACGGAGAAGATTTCGTAGCATTCAACCAAACGGCAGAGACGTGGTCCTTCTCGACGCCGCAGGGGGAAGCCGCCGCACGAGAGTGGAACCGTGACAAATCCAGAACACATTTCTCGAGGCATTACTTAAGCCAAGTGTGTGTTGACTGGCTCCAGAAGTACCTGGACTATGGGAGGAGCTTACTGCAGAGAAGAGGTAGAACTACAAGACCTGATGTAGTTTTATGATAAAGGAGGTCCAGTAACAATACAATGAATATACACTTTCTGTACAGAGATATTATTTTGTATCTCTGCAGAGCTCCCCGCACTGTTTCTCCTCCAGAAGACTTCCCTCTCTCCAGTCACCTGCCACGCTACAGGTTTCTACCCCGGCAGCAGAGCCGTGATGTTCTGGAGGAAAGACGGAAAGCAGCTTCGTGAGGAGGACGTGGAACCCCGACAGATCCTCCCCAACGGAAACGGGACCTTCCAGATGCGTGTTGTCCTAAAACCCTCGTCGGACACGTCAGAAGACTGGACGAGGTACGACTGTGTGTTTCGTCTCTCTGGCGTCAACGACGACGTCGTCACCAGATTGGACAAATCCCAGATCAAGACCAACGCAGGTGAGAGTGGAGCTGGAAGTGATGGAGTTATTTCACTCTAACGGGCCGCCAGTGGTTTTCTATGTGCTGGATCGAACACACAGTTTAGCTTGATATAGACTTTTTATTGATTGTTTATCTGTAAACAGATATTTAGATGATGTGGAGTTATTTTGATATATACAGCCCCGGTTCCACAAAAAAAAAAAAACACCAGGACATGATTTAAACATGATTTGCAAATCATCACATGTTTGTACGTGTACATTGTTGTTTCGACAGCTTCCCAACTTTTTGGGAAACGGGATTGTATTTACATATTCTATAATATTATACTTTATATTGTATTTATATATGTATATATATATATACCTTGAAGATTGACGGATGTGCTGTCATTCCAGATCACCTCGTCTGCACCCGTCTGGACGTGACCAACCACTGCTTCATCGCTTTAGTGATTTGTCATAGCGCTGTGGCGCTCATTTTTCTCGCATTCACCATGCGCAAAACCCATAAAGGTGAGGAGGCGTCCTGATTGGACGTTTTCAGTTTTAAAATTCAGCTAAACGAGCTTTTGTTCGTGGTGTGCCTCACGGAGCGCCGTGCATTTCACTCTCTGAAGCCAAACCATGTTTTGCTCCATTGCGCAGTGTTATCGCTTTTTATGTTTTATTTTTAATCGTAAGGATTAACATGATGTTTCTATTTTAATAGATCCAAACGACACGAACAGTCAACGGAGACACAGTAAGTTACTTTCATCGGAAACAATTTACTGGTTGTTCTTTGTTGTGAACATGTCAGTCCTCCACATACTATGTAAAGTTAAGAAAAACCATGTGAAGGATTTTTGTTTTAAATAATAAAAAAAAAGGTTTCAAAATAATTAATACATAGTGAGTAAATAGATTATAAAATGAACTTTGAATAAACAACAGGAAAATGTGAATAACTTGATGACATACTTAAGTGAGTAAATAAGAATATTGAACTAATTGACATATTTATATTTCTTAGTTATTTGTTCACAAAAAATACTGCAGTAACAAATAATCTGGCTTTGTGCTCATGCCAGGTCTGTAATAATGCAAAATATTAAAAAAAGGAAATAAATGCTGAATAAACTTGGCTCGAATACTTTGATCACAACTGGCATTTTAAAAAGCCTGAACTCAGTTTTCTCATTAAGGATGTGAAGAAGGAATTACATGTGCAGCCAGTATATCTTTAAAAGAGCATGATATGAAGCTGGGCAGGAACATAACATGTCGGACCTTTATAAACATATAGTTAACAACAAGATGAATGTGTTTCTGAATGGATGAATGGATTTATAGATCTGATTGTGTTTTAACCTGCTTTGTTTGTACAGATCGCCTGATCCTCATCGGTGTATGGGTTGTTGTTCCCGTCCTCCTCGCTTTCAACATATCCCTTTACTTAACCTTCCTTAACAACAGGAACAGTGGTGAGAGACCACAATTAAAGATTTCACTCATTTGCTTTTTTTTTTTTTTAAGGAATATACTTCACTGAAAATATTTTGCGTATCAAACAATCATCATCTTGAAAGGTGTCGCTGAATATTTTTTTTTTATGGCAAAATCTGATGGCAACCAGTACACAGTATACTGCTGATAGTGATGGGAAAAGCAAATAAAACAAAAGAGTGGGTGACACATTTACAACTGTGACACTTAATATTTTTTCTCTCGTTTGTTTTGACAGAGTTTGACATCAGCATTCCAACTGGTAGGTAGCTGATCCAACTTAAAGACGACCAAAGGCTTCCTACATGTTGGTTTTGTGTCTGTTTGTGTGAAGTAATCGTTTCATTCCTCTCTGCAGATATGCAGAAATGGATGGAGCTGTCACAAGGAACACCGTGGAGACCTTCCTACAAAATATAGACCAAGAAAAAAAAGACGCCGGAAGATTCAAAGATCGGCATTTTTATGCCTCGGCGGCATCAATTGTAAGACTTCCAATTTGGCACAAATATTCAGTTGGACTCAATGATTAACTGTTTAGAGTTTGGGTTCATACCAACGTCTAGTAAGATCAAAAATGACGAGGTTACGTGATTTTAAATTCAAAAGGTCAAAAGTCAACTCGACTGTTACATCCTCAGTGTTCTGCCATTTTCCGTCCATTATTCCGCACAATTACTGAGGAAGAGGAGCGGAGGCTGTGATCACATTTGGTCAGATACTGAATGTGCAACACTAATCTTGGATGTCCACCTTGAATTGGTGCCGATCGTATCGATCTGCTGTCTGTGAAGCATCCACATTTGAAGTTTTTTTAATTATTTTTTTTAGCTTCTTTGCATCAACTGAAGCACAAGTCTGCCGTCATGGCAACAACAGATTTATTGGAGCAATTCCTTCAAACGTGGATTTAAGCAGTAACGGAAATCTTTAAGAAAAGAAATAGAAATAGCAGCAGAGAACGTCAATCTGGTGTGATTGAGTGTTGATCATAACGTGTAAATAAAAGTCTTTATATTATGAAGGAGACATTTGGATATTCTGTTTCTGTAAGTTTTTCAATATGAGGAGATTGTAATGATGCCTCTGTGGAGATAAACATAAACGTGTCTGTGAACCTGTGCAGAGAAACGTGTTCTGGGTCACACACACACTTCCTGAATTTCAACAGTGTGTGTTTTGTACCTGGCTTTCCTGCTGGAGGACAACAACAACAACAACAACAAAAAAGGCACCGAGTCATTCAGATCCATGTTCAGTCAAGAGAAACCTTAAGTGGCCAGATTTATGTAAAAGCATTCCTTTTTTTTTTTAGTACGCTTTTATGTAAATGATTGTTTTCATGTTTATCTGGGTGATTTATATATTCACCAGTTGAATTTATTTCTGAGGGAAACTGAACTAACATGAACGGCAACGCTGGATAACAACCTGAAATTAAACCTTGGAAAAAAAAATGTCTGGTTCCAAACATGTTGCAGATATTGAATATATGACAATAGTAATGTTAATGAAAGAAATGAGACAGTTTCATGGCCCATTTTGCAAAATATTTCATTTTTTAAAATACACTTCAGGCTGTTGTCCAACGTTGGACAAACGGATGAAATTCCAAAATCTCTTAGTGCCAGAAACTTTTCCCACACTGGTCACAGACGTGATGCTTTTGTTTTGGTTTCTCCCGAGTGGACACGCTGAGGACTTTTCAAATTTCCCCCACACAGTTTACAGTGGCGTGGTTTCTCCTCCACGGCGTGGTTTCTCCTCCACGGCGTGGTTTCTCCTGCACGGCGTGGCGTGGTTTCTCTCCAGAATTAAACAGCAATGTGATGATTACTCTGCATAAATCACAGTTTTTAATTTTTGTGTTTGTATTTTTTTTTTAATGTAATTTTAAATATTTTTTACTGGAACCTGAAGATGTATTTTTGGAGCTGCAACTCCAGGTTGGTTACATTTGAGATATTTCACACATGTCCTGCACACGGAGGCTCAGAGTGTCTTTTTCTATGTTTCCACTAGAGAGCAACAGAAGTCAGACATTTGTCAGCTGAGAGAATTCCCCACAGACAAGAATATTTCCACACCTCCAACTTTTCAAAGGGGTTTCAAAGATTTGTGTAAAAGCCTGTTTTCTGCGGCTGATCAGATAAATCCTTAATCCATTTTTAATTGTAGGCAGTTGATGGCTTTACCACTTCCTCTTCAAGTTCCCACACTCACATCAATGATATGTAGTTTATCATACAAGTACAGAACATTTGATTCTCGGAACAGAATTTGTTAAATTGGGGAAAAAGTTAATGATTTAAATTTGAAAGCTGAATTTTTTTGATATATGAAATGGGAACCTGTCTCAACCAGACAAGCTACACCAAACACATACTGAAGGTTTTTCAGTGGAGGAGCAGAACTGTAAAGACAAAATCTTATCACAGTATTGATCACGTCAAAAAACTAGAATTACCAACCAGTCAAGTTGACATCAGTGTTTAACCAGACTCATATCGTGAAGACTTCGGAGGAATTGAAACGATCCAGAGATCTTTCCAATCATCACAGTTTAAAGATGGACACCCAAAATTAGTGTCACAGATTCAGGATCCAATCAAATGTGAAACGTGGTCCCAATCTTCCCTTCTGTTCCTCAGTTATGGTGCTGAATAATGGACAGAAAAGTGAGGTTACATTGACCCTTGACCACCAAAACCTAATCGGCTCATTATTGTGTGAAAATGAATGTTTGTGCCAAATTTGAAAAATAAATGCCTCAATGTCCCCTTTTAGGTTTTGCGTTGACAAAAAATGGGAACAGTGAAGCTGGATCTTTGGGAAATCCCATTTTTAGAGAAGTGATGCCGAGCTTGAAGTCCCGACTGTGTCCGAGGCCTCCTTCAGAAACTTCTTCCTGATGTGAGACGGGAAGTTAAAGAAATCAAAATGGATGCGTGCTGCTGCAGACTGGACGTACTTTACGCCTCGAGTGTGTCACCATGTTGCAACCGCTGCTTGAGTCTGTTGAGCTGATGAGGAACTGGGTTCTTCTCCCTCGTACAACGTACATGTGGCTTTCTAGGTTGGGTACTATCAATGATTGTTGCAGTTACTGTTGAACCCAGCATGCTTTTGCAATGAATTAATGCAAATGTGTCTGATTCGGCACAAAAATCCGAAGTTTTACACTCGATATTTTAGCTTTTGGTTGAGTCTCAGCCTCGTTCAGTTCACTGAGCTGCTTAACTGCACGCTGAACTATTTTATTTAATAGTAGTTCTTCGGTCTAAAGCGAAACGCAGCCCAAGACAATTAGTTTTTTTTCTGTTTCATGCTTTGAGCAACAACTTCTTCACAGGAAAGACAGATGTCAGACGCACTCCCAGACAGACAGACATTTGAATCAATCAATATCCTTGTCATTGAGTAAAGTCTACTTCAAGTTCACACGTTCTCCGGGGCGTCTGCAGCCGGCTGCTCATTTTGTCCGGGGGAACTCCGCTGACCCCTGAGCCACCGCTCGGGATTGTCCCGATGCAAATGAGGAGGGGGAACCAATTCATCGTAGCACAATTCGATTAGACATCTGCATATTGAGCATCTGCACCCCACGAAAATCTGCCAATACCTACCCACCATCCCCCTTCGCCTCCCCCCCGCTGGCCCACCACGGGGGTAGCGCCCCACGACCCCGGGGGCAGCCTATGTCCCTGCTCCCCAACCCACTCCCCCCCACCCATCCCCCAACCACCCTCCCCCACCCCTCCGTCTCTCCCTCCCGTCCCCTCCTGACCCTGTCAGGCCCGGCTACAATACCTGACCCCGCCCCAGAGACGGGCCGATTGGAGTTCAAGGTAAACGGCCCTTTCTCTGCGTCCGTCTGCGGGCCGCCCTGCCCCGGCCCCGACCCGGCCCGACCCGGCCCAACCAGACCCCTGTCCAATAATCACATGCACCGCTCTTTTTTTTGTCTACACTTTCTCACACACACAGACAGACACTCATGTCTTTGAGAAGACATGAGTCGATGACATGCCTTGAAAACGACGGCTTTCCTTTCTCTGCAGCGTTTCCATTGTGATCAGGTCGGACCGCCGGCTCTTATTCAGCCACCATTTCCCTCCTTTTTTTTAAAAGCTCTTATTGATTCATTGGACCCTCTTTCAGTGATGGGAACGCACAGCGAGCAACATGTGTTGAGCCTTAACGCACACAATGCAAAGTTGAGATGTGTTACGCAAACCATAAAATCTACTCGACTTTCTTTTAACCCAATCTGAAATCTTTACATAATCGTATTTATTTTTCCTACAAATAACTGTCTGCATGACGTGACACCATGTGCCTGTGCAGTTTGAAACTTTACAGTTTATTTATCTAAAAATCTGCTCCGTGTTTCTCGTCCAAAAACGATCCCTTCCACCCATCACCCGCCTCATTACAGCCAGCTATCACCACATTTGGTCACATTAAGATCCACTTCGATGAGATTTAACAAGCATTTTGAAGTCTTTTGTAGCTGCTGTTCCTCTTTCTTGACTCAGACGTTCCCTTTAAAAGTACCGACGGTCTTTGATTTATTTGATTTGAGTCGGTGGATATCGTTTAAAAGGAGCACATTGCTTCAGGAGGCTGAAGGATATTTCCGATGTGGCACCAAGGACTGAAACACGATGCATTTAGCCTGATGTGCACATTGCATTTAAAACAAAACAGACACACACATACATTGTTTGCTACAACAGCCCAACCTCAGCCTGCCTTTGAAATGTACAAGACTTTATTGAATTGTTGATTCAACTAAGATTTAATGTTCATTTGGGATTCAAGTTTCTTCTCTATTTCTGGTTTTAACTGCACAAACATGAATTTCCATGTTAATGACTAGAAGTCATTTTGCTTTTGGTTAGGGTTATTATAAGTTATTTATTGACGAGGTTCTGTTTGAAGGTTTCCCACCGACCTGCCTCTTCCTCCCAGGAAGTCCCGTTGTATGAACTGGGTTCACGAAAAGACAAGAAAGTTCAGGTCGGAGCACAAACTGATCGTGTGAACTCACCAGAAACTAAATCCTGAAGCACATGTTCAGGGTTTTTTGTATGTGGCCCTCGTTGCTCCGTCCGTGGTGTGTGGCGCCTCCGATGACTTTGAACCTCCATCTCTCTCTCTCTCTCTCTGATTCTTGGCAGGAAGTGAGCGTCAGCAGCTCTCGGTCGTGAAACTGCTTTTGGTCTCTCTCCCAGAGTGCAGCGGTGGAGGAGAGAGGACAGAGAATCTCTGTGTCACCTCGTCGTGGCACGGGATGTGAGGAGATCGCCGGGAATGTCAATAATGGAGCTGCTGCCTGATCTCAGTGCAACCCAACCACCTGAATGTTAGCCCAACAACTTGTGACTTTTTAAGTGAAATCGACACCTCGTGAGCGATCTTTTATCTCCAAAATGCACATGTATACAGAGCTGGAGTTACACCCAGGTAACCTTTCACTCTTCCTTCACTAAATACTCCGTATCGATGATGATCTGAAGCTTTGATCACAGTAACGCTGACTGTGGAGAAAGCTGCTAGATTCTGACAAGATAACACTTTTTCTACAACTTTCTTACTGTTGTCTTTTCGCTCTCAACCCCTTCTGCAACTTGAGGGATGAAATATGAGCAGTCCTGTCCAACCAATCACAGCTCTTGTCATCCCCATACAGGATCTACACCCTAGATTGATATTTACAAACCCTTGGCACACAATTATTTTACATTCGAAACCATCTGCAACCAGCATTTATGTTTTAAATTCAAATTAGTATCGTGCAAGTTGAATGGAGAAGAAAAAAAAACGGATTATAATTTGTTTTGTTCCCACCTGTCCTAGAACCTACATCTAGTTATGACGTATGTTGTCATGCGATATGTTTTGGATCTTTTCTCTGCCACACAGGAAGTGATGCTTTTTGTGTGTTTTTTGGTTTGTTTAGAATAAATGAATGAATAGTGGTGAATAATAGTATGAAGAGTAAGAGACACCAGACAAACTAAACAAAGAAAGAAACCTGAAAGAAACTTTCAGAAAATTCAAACAGTTAAAAAAAAAGGCAGCTCTGTCTTTCTGGAACAAAACCAATGAAACTGTTTGTTGCAATAATCATGAAGGATAAATCAAAAGTGACAAGAAACTACTTTCCGAAGTAATACTTCTAATATAATGTCAATATATTTAATACACAAGGTGTCAAATCTGTAAATCTTTAAAGTAAATTGTAAAAGGTTTTATGACTAATGATCAGTTGGACTCTTACTTTAAGTAAAGAGTGCAGATCCAACAAGCTTATATTCAATAACATGCAAAAAAAATTAAACAGAATTGAGTCTATGAAGGAACTTTAATGACTTACGAGCAGAAAAACTGCAATTTATTAACACTTGATGCATTTGAAAAAAAAAAAAAAAAAAAAGGGATTGAGTTGTCCAAATCTGTGTCTGACCAGTTTAGCTGCTGTGGAACTCATGCGTTCTCCCATCGGGATATATTTGTAGCTACAACGCAGCTTTCAAAAGCCTTTGTCCCTCATCCCATTGCTGTGATGTGCGTCTCGGGGCTCGTGGACAAAAGGTGTCAAACGCAGCGTTGGACTTGGCCTGCCACGTCCTCCCGAGGCTGCTCCCTAATCCTATTAATGTGGGCCGCGGAGGAGCAGGATCCTACGACCATTAGAGTCCGAGGGGGCCCGACGTGTTTACTCTTGTGTGTGTGTGTGTGTGTGTGTGTGTGTGTGTGTGTGTGTGTGTGTGTGTGTGTGTGTGTGTGTGTGTGTGTGTGTGTGTGTGTGTGTGTTCTTGTGTGTGTAATTGCATTGTAAGCGTCTTCTTATCCACGTTGTCATAATGTGTTATCCACTGATGCGGCTGGAGGTTTGCCGTCTTTCTGGGTTCGCTACGGGGCAGGTGGACGTTTCAATCGGTGGTTCAACATCATTTATTCATCGGTAGTGAAGCTTCACCTCGGATCTTTCAATTTAGACGGCATTTGATGGCAATAAGAGTTTTTATGTACGGAAATGTTTTACAGGTATCAATTTGATCATTTATTTTAAATTGTTGACATCTGAGGAGTTAAAGTCAGATTTCTTGGATTCAATCAAGTATCATATTGCATCATATCATTTGAGGTGAATATCACAACACACTTTGGAAACCAATTTTACTGACCGAACAAGTCAAATAAACATTTTCCTTTTTGACGCAATGTTCTAAGATTAAATATCGTGGGATTTTAATGATAAATGGTAAAAGACACTGAAAATAGAAATGTAGGGCACATTGTCATGTATCTTTGCCTCTTATTTCTCAAAACTGTAAAAAAAATTAACACCTCCCTTATTAAATTCAGTTACATAATAAAGTTATAATAACCTGTACCAGCCAAACTAAAACCTGTGTAGTCAGTCTGAGTACCTGAAGGTCGAATACTCAACACTCTCCAATAACTAGGAATAATAATTAAACTCACTACATAACAGTTTAATCACTGTTAAAAGTAACTAAAGTTACTTTTTAAATGTTGTTGTCATAAGTGGAGTCCTAAATGGTGCAGTATGATCACGCAATAGGACCAATACCTCCCATACTGAGTGCATTTCTAGCAACACTTGCCCAAGAAAAATTGCCCCATGAGGACCCTAAATTGTATCGTATCGTATCGTATCGTATCGTATCGTATCGTATCGTATCGTATCGTATCGTATCGTATCGTATCGTATCGTATCGTATCGTATCGTATCGTATCGTATCGTATCGTATCGTATCGTATCGTATCGTATCGTAAAACTGTGCGGTTAAATGTCCGTAACTTATTATGTCTGTGCTGTTTTTTTTTTTTTACAGTTTTCCATGAAGCACAAATTTGTCCGATCTAACAGGATTTCTTCGGCTCATCTTCGCTGTACAAACAGTCAGTCAGTATTTCGGTGTTAATTAATTAATGAATTAATTAATGTGATTTTGATCAACTTTAATCAATTTTTTCAAACTTGTAAAGTGGCTGAGGGTGCGTTTAACGTCTCAAATTGAAAGCATGGTGAGACATCAACGATAAAAGAATCAGAGCCACATCCGTGTCTGGATGAAAACGTATCATATACATACATATACATACATCATATATGTACAACAGAGCTTTTAGATAAAGATGAAAAATGATTTATAAAATGTTTTCCCCATTTTTAACAAAGGTTTTGATTCACCGCCCTCCTTCAAGTTTGTGGTTTTGTCTGCGAGCGGTTGTGAATGAGGCGCGGTGGAAGAGCCTTTTGTTTTCTCCGGGTATCACTTATCTGGGTAAAGAGACCGTGGCCACACAGACCGACGCACACGCAGCCGTCCACGTCCTCTCAATAGTCGCATTTGCGTTGTACATTGACTGAACTCAATTGCCTGTCAAATGCTGTGCACGATTGGACACCAGTAGGTATCAGGCCTAATGCAAGGGAGAGGGGAGAGGGGGGTGAGGGGGAGAGGGGGAAGGACCCCCACTCTGTGAACCCCAACCCCCCACATCCCTTTTTCATCTCACCGCCGCAGTTCAATGTTAATGTCCAGTGGTGTCCACTCTTCGGACGAAGAGGTGAACATTTTTTTTTTTTTTTTTTTTTTTTTAAACCCGGAGAAGAAAGGCTGAAAACGAGAGAAAGAAAACCGAACCTTCCCCTCCTTCTTTTCTCACCCCGGCCTCCTCTTGTTGTGTGCTGTCCAGCTGGCTGTGACCCCGTGACCCCGTGACCCTCACTCCTGACCTTTGGACCCGTTCCCACGCCACGCCTTTTTGTGTCCACCCCACCATAGCAACACCTTGGTCACCGCTGCTGCCACGGTAACAGATGGACAGGGGGCGCCTGGAAATAACTTCATTCAGCGAGCACCATGGACAATCTGCCCTGACCCCCCCCCCCTCCTCCTCCCCCTCCTCCTCCTCCTCCTTCCCTCCTCTGTCTCAAACACATACTTGGACATACACACACACACACAGCGCCTCCACCCCCCCCCCATTCCCTCCCCCGCCCCCCCAAACAAACTTTGACACCTCCTGGGCCACATTCGAACACGCCCTCGGATCCAGGCCCTCAGCGGGGGCCTCCGGCTATCAGGGGCCTGATAGAGTCATTACCACAGAGATCCCAGATTCACCCTGGCGTTTACACAGGACGCACACGGGAGTAAGAATAAGTTGTTGGCACATTAAAACGACCCCGTCTTCCCCCCCGGCCTCCTTACCCCCCCAAAAAAAACAACAACAACAACAAACAACTCACCCACGTCTTCCAATGCTGGTGTCTGAGGTTCGGGGCGTAGGAGCGCTAACTTATCTGCTGCACTGTAATTATCTCTCTGCTTCTTTTATTAGCTCTATTGTTTTCTCACTTCCTCTGATGAGAAAAGGGGGGGAAGGGGTAAGGGGGGGGGGTCGGTGGTGGTGGTGGTGGGGGGGGACTTGTATACACATAGAGCTGAGCAGCAGGAGATCTGTTTGCCAACTCGGAGACAAACGACAAACTGAATGGAACGGCTGAGGAGCTCAATAAGGTGCAGCAGGAAAATGAACTGCAACAGTTTTGGTGCTAATCAGTAACTAACCTCTAAACAAGGTTGTGTGTGTTTTGTCTCCCTTTTTTTGTTGAGGGGGGGGGGGCAGTGAGGGGGGGAAGAGACAGTGAATGGATTTAAGGGGAATAGTGTAATTACTGGTGCTGAATGGGGTCTGCAGGAGAAGACAGAGAGAGAGGAGGTGGGTTTTTTTGTCTTTAGAAAAGGGAGCTCCGGTCCTCCGGGTCTCATCTCGCACTCCCCGCCCCGAGCAAACAAACAAGTAAACAAACAAAATGGCAGCCACTCAAACTGAGATTTCCCATCAAGACGGGCTTCAACTTTGTCTTTTATACATTGAAAGTAAACAACAACAAAAAAAATACTTTAAAATAAATAGGTTATTGAGGTCATTTTCGAATTTCGAACTGGGCCGACAGGTGTATGTGGGGGTTGTGTGTATGTGTGTGTGTGTGTGTGTGTGTGTGTGTGTGTGTGTGTGTGTGTGTGTGTGTGTGTGTGTGTGTGTGTGTGTGTGTGGGAGGGGGGGGGGGCACAGGCAACCGCCAAAGGACTGACCATTGAGGTAAAATCACACAAGCGAAGCCACTTATTCCATTTTTTGGGGGGGGGGGATTTCGTAACCCCCACCACCACCCCTCCCCCCTTTCCATCCCTTGCATGCATCTGCATCCCACTATCTTTTCCCTCCACTAACACCCCCCCACCCTCCAACCAACCTCTCCCTCCCCTCATTTCTACCCTGCACCCCCCCCACACACACACACACACACAAACCCCCAACACACTCCCTCCCCTCTGCCTCTCTCGCCCAGTTCATTGTACCAAAGGAGATTTTCTCCATTGAGGCCCAGTCTCTTAGGTAACCCCAGCGCTGCATGAAATGAGGAGAGGGAGAGAGAGAGAGAGAGAGAGAGAGAGAGGGCGGGGAAACTGATAGAGAGAGGGCGAAGGAAATGTAAAAAGGCGGAGGGGAGGGGAGGGCCGGACCAGAGAGAGGGTTGAAGAAGGAGAGGGAGAAGGGATGCAGCATCAGAGGAGGCAGAGCCGGAGAGAGGGAACGATGGAGAAGTGGGACAAGTGCGGTCAGATGTCGAAGAACGATGCAGCTAGAAAAAAAAAAAAAAAAAAAACTCGACCCAGAACTTGAAGGGGGAGGAAGGATTGAGAGGATGTCCGTCGCACATGTAAGGATGAACGCTCTGTGGCTGAGAGGGACTTTTATCACATGCTTCTTTTTTTTTTGTGCAATAATTCTTGATCCAGATTTTAGGCCCCAAAGGGTCCAAATACTCTTCATGTTTTTTCCTGCTTTGAGTTGATTTAACTGATGTAAATTTAGTTGTGACGTCCTCTTTTTTTTCCACTTTTGAACAGCTCAAGTGTTTTTTGAAATGACAGTCCAGGAGCCTGAGTGGTGGCAGGAACTGAGGAGCGTAGACCGGGAAAAGTTTGGGCCTTCAGGGCCTCTTTTAGAGCCGGCATGATCTCAGCCTGCCGTGGAAATGAAGAGAGATCTGTTGTGGGCTTTATGTCAAGAAAATACAGCATAGTAGGTTTTTCATTTAATATAGAATAAACATGTTTTAAAGCAGGTATTAGTCAGGGCCTGCAAACTTTTATTGCAAACTACAAGTGGAAAAGGTTTCAACCTTTAGATCTTCTATGTTCCTTAGAATATATGAAGAAGAGCAAAGTCAAATGTTTTCTCGTATACTGACTGTTACAATATAAGTGCATACCAATCTCTGTATTTCAGGAACTTAGATAATATTTAAAGGCGTTTCACTTTTCAAACTTTGGGTTGGATTTTCCGTCTCTGTGATTCAACTGTAAACTTTCCTTCTGCACAGAGACTCTGACTGTAAGGAAAAGGACCCCCTCTGAAACGCTGCCATCCTTTGTGGCCATGCTACTCTGCACCTCAATGGTGGGCACACAGCACATGGGGTTCCCATGAATAGGCCAGGCCTCCACCAAAGACCACATCATTTGGATAAAGACGGGGTCCCACAGAAAGAGAAAAACGCCTCACGGAGCGAATCAGATAAAGAGAAAATGTTGCGTACGGCAAATCAGATTAGGGCGAGTCACAGCTTTACTTTTTTCGTTTTCAGGCCCCTTCCCCTCCTCCTCCTCCTCCTCCTTTTCCTCCTCCTCCTCCTTCTCCTTCCTCCACCCTCCTGCCTCCAACTCTAAGTGAAATTTACTACCGCTGCTGCTCATGTGTCTGATAATAATGCGCTCCACTGCTGTGCTGAGTTATCATCTCAGGCTTTTGTCTTCTTTGATCCGTGTGACCGTTGGGGGACCCACTTCTTCTTTTGTACAAGGTCACATCGCTGGCTCCCTTTGGACGGGCCGGCCCCCGGGTGGTGACCCCTTCGTTCATCATGGTGTCACCAGGCACAGAGGACAAGCATGAGTTAGAGCTCTCTCTCCCTTTTCTCCTCTTTCTCTCGCCTCTCCTTCCCGCTCATTCCCCTGTTCTCATCCTTTCCTTTTTTTTTTTTTTTTTTCCATCCATACGTGCTGACCTGAAATCTTTGCGGTCAAATACCACGATGGAAATGAGCTCGGGCTCAGTAGCAGAAGTGACATCGGGAGGGAATCACAGCATTCACCGACCGAGGTCGGTTAGTCGAAGCTGGATTCCCTTCATCGGGCCTAAATCTGTTCGTCCGAGTGTTTGTGAACCTCCCGGTGACGCGGAGGACGGAGGTCCGGAGGTCCGGAGCTGATTGTCCAAACGCAATTCTTGCGTCTGCCTTTGTGAAACCAGGAGTTGTGGATGGACATCACGCCCCTGACCTCTACATATCAGCGATGGACGGACCACCACGGACGGGATAAAACTCCGTGGCTTTGTGGGCGGACGAGCGAGAGACAGCGAAAGACAAACAGCGAGAGGGATATTCAATAAGGGAGAGTGTGTGTTTATGTAAATGTAAAGCCTGTAGGAACGTCTCTCCACATTTTTGGAGGTCAGCTCCAGATCAGGTTTTCAGAACCACTCGATCTATTAAAGCTTTTGGGTTTTATTTGTAACAGAGTGGCAAGTTGAGAAACTAATATTTCAGTCGATCCAGGTGTTTAAAGTAAAGCTTAAGAAAAAAAATAGTTTTTTTTTACTTTAGCGAGGCCACGGTTTACCGGACGAGCTGGTGAGTTATTAACATCACAGCTGACAAGTGATGGCACCAAACAGAGATGGCAGGCGGCAAGCAGCCAAACAGGAAGTACAAATTTAGTTTGTGCAAAAATCTCAAAATCAAAAATTTTCCTAAATCTCAAGAAGATCGTCAACTTCCTCTTGTGAAAATTTTAGTTTCAGCAGGTTTCAATCAACAGTGTTGAAATCAATATAAATGCTGAAATGTCTGTTAACTTCCGATGGAATATATTCTTTACTTTGTTCATTTTCTTTCCCCACACAGGTGCAAAGTCTAAACGCTTGTACACGCCTGATCTGCAGAAGCAGGCGTGTCCCGTTTTTGGAAAGCCGGGTTAGAGTCTGTCTGTGGAGCAGAAAAGGCCTGAATAGCTCTCACCGTGTTAAGTACAGTTGAATGTGTCCGGTTCGCACTTCAGCACCGGAGTCTAGAGAGGGTCTCGCCAGATTTGCACTGGAAGGGGTGAGAGTGACAGAAAGGGAGAATGAATGAGGAGGAGAGGGAGTCTGTGTGTGTGTGTGTGTGTGTGTGTGTGTGTGTGTGTGTGTGTGTGTGTGTGTGTGTGTGTGTGTGTGTGTGTGTGTGTGTGTGTGTGTGTGTGTGTGTGTCTTTCTCTCAGTGTTTGCCCCTGTGAATTTGATTCTGTGTGTTTTCCTGTGTTTGACAAAGTTCAGGGGGCCAGACTTGGAGAAAGAAAAGGGAAAATGAGAGAAAGTAGAGGATTTGAATGAGGCGGAGAGAGAGAGAGAGAGAGAGAGAGATCTGATGTATAGAGAGAGAGAGAGAGAGAGAGAGAGAGAGAGAGAGAGAGAGCACAAGAGGGCATTTTTGGAGGGAAAAGAAGAAGGCACCTTAAAAAAAAAAAAAAAAAAAAAAAAAAATGTGTGGTGAGATTGTGCCGCTGCTTCACAGCACGAGTGGCGTAAATTGGTGAGATTTATAGATTGAAGCTGCAGGAAGCGACAACTCGGTCTGGGAAATATGTATAGAGAAAGAGAAAGAGCGAGGCCGAGGGAGAGCGGGGGAGAGAGACGGTGGGAGGGAGATCAAGAGCGGGGCTGCATTAATATGCTAATGGCCTGGGTGAATGCACAACAGGCCCACTGACCAGGCTAATCACTAGTGGACACACACTGAGGCTAATCCCTCATGCAGCACTCACACACATGCATGTTGAAATATTTGGACAGTGACATATTTCTGCACTGATGAGTCGTTGAGGTTTGAAATGCAACACTGAGGTGGAAGTTCAGACTTTGAGGTTTAATTTCAAGGTTTTTATGACCATAATGAGGCGATGAAATCCCTTTTAATTTAAGACTTCAACGTTTGAGCAAGTAGAAGGATATTGATCCCAACCAGACATGCAAATGAGCATTTTTCTTTTTCTTTTAGGGTTGAATTGTCTCGATTGTTTAAGTCAAATTGTTTCTCTTTTTGCAGATCAGATTGAATGTAGGAAAAAAAAAATCACAGTCCACAAAAGAGGACTGTGGACACTTCAGGCAGCAAAAAGATTTGGAACTGCAACAGTAAGTGGGATGACTTCATTTAAGGTCATGCTGTGACATGTTGGAAATAGGCCTGTTTCATCATGTATTTAATAAATATCAAATTAAAATGAAAAAGATCCTCAGTCACTGAACTCAATCTAATGTAGGAGTTCAGGGTTTCACAAGTGTTGCTTTTATGTCTTTGTGTCTTTTATGTGGTTTTTTTTTTCATGTTATCCTGTTTTGTAATATGTGATATTGTTTTCATGTCGGTAAAATGGATGCAGAATACAAAAAATAAAACCCCACTTTTTTAAATCAGTCTTGGTGTTTTGTTGTGTTTCTTCCACTCAGGCAAAAAGAATTAAAAAAATAATTGAAGTTTGCTGTATTTTAATGAAACAATTACGTCTGCAGGTTTTTTTTTCTGGCAAACAGAAAAAATCTTCAAAAGTTTTGAGGACAAACTTGCATCATTAAATATAATAACCAATAAGTAGGGGTCACAAATGTTTAGATTTTTCCCCTCTGAAGTGAAATAAATGGACCACAATGACTGCCTGGACTGCAATAAAAGAGTATAGATTTAATTTGGAAAGTAGTTACATGTCTTTAATTAAAAAAAAAAAAATACCTGTATAGTTGGGAAGTATTCAGGGAGGTGTGGGGTTTTCTTGTAATACCGTCTTTGTCCTCTTGGAGGAGATAAAGTATTAAAAAAACAAAATCCTCCTGGTAACTCCCAGCATTCAACCTCAGGAGATGACAAGAACAACAATGTTATGGTTTAAAGACTTTTCCCTTTTCATATGTTCATACAAGCCATTTTTAAACTAAAGCATTTTTTTAAACTGCAGAACCATTTTCTAATACAACAGTGTTGTTATTTACAGATAAAAGGAAACTGAAATCCAGTGAGAAAAGTAAATAGGGAGTGTTTTTTATATTGTACTCAACAAGAGCTGCATTTTTATCTGAAATTTTTTAATGGTGAAGTCATTATCAAAATGAACTGATTATTATTTTTAAATATCTGTTAAGCCATTAAAACTTTAAGTCCTGAAAAGCAGTTTATGTCTGTTATGTATTTCCCAAATGATGGTATTTATTGTGTTTTTATGATATATTATGATGTTGTTCTTTGTTTTTCAGATTATGTGTTGTCATTTGTTGTTGTTGTTGTTGTTGTGGACGCTCTTTGTGCAAAGCAAATTCCCCTGGAAGCCCTAAAGGGTTCATTCATTCATTCATTACATTCTTATATTCAATTATTATTAATTTTTGTGATGTAAAATTCATATTTCCACACCTACACAGTCTCTCTGTCTAAACCTTTCTGTCAAATGCGAGAAACAACAAAAACACAGTTCATATAAACTAGAAGTACTTGTAATAATAATAATATTATTGCATATTTTGTTGATTTTTAATCAGTACATCTCAGTTTAATTATGCAAATATATTTTGCATGTTTTTTGTGTGTGTAAAAAGTACAGATACTTTTCAGAGTGAACGTAAATAAATTGATTGATTGCTCGACACTGAAAACTGGGGAAAAAAAAATCTCTGATGACAATAGAAAATCTCTGATTAAATTGATGTGTGTGTTGCCACAGTAGTAATGAGAATGTAAACGATTGTGCTTTTATGTTTACAGTGAATAAGAGTCAAGTTTCTTTACTACCCTTATATTTTTACATTAAATTAATTTAATATATTTCAAAGAATAAATAAATTAGGAATAAGATCAGAAATTCGCACGTAATCAATATAGAATAAAATATAGGTAGAAAACAGTCTGCGTGAGCAGAAATGGGGCAGCGAAGGCAAGGAGCGGAAGAGGTCACGTGATCGTTCGCATCGATCTGCTCCGAAAATAACCTGTGAAGACGCGCTCGAGCTGAACTCGTCTTGACCTCGTGACCTCGCGCGCGCTGGGTGCGTCTCCCTCGCTCGGTGACACGCGCAGACACAACATGACCTCACTCACCCCTCGTGCCCTGGGGGAGGGGGGGGGGGGCTGTAAGAGAGCACTGAGTCAAAATCCTCCATCATCATGTTTTCATCCTTGCGGGGGGAGGAGGGGGGGTGTAGGGGGGAGAGGAGGAGGTGGAGGAGGAGGAGGAGGAGGAGGAGGAGGGGGAGGGGGGGGACACAGCGGCCTGGTCGCCACATCTTTTTCATGAGGAGAAGCTGCGCCGCTAAACCGTCAGTAATTCTTTATTTCGTTTGCACCAGATACACATTTACGGCATTTGGCCGGTGTGTGAGCTGGAGGAGGAGGTGGAGGAGGAGGTGGTGGTGGAGGAGGTGGAGGAGGAGGAACAGCAGCGACAGACTGGGTTTGTTATCGGGTCTCCTACCGAGGACCTCGGTGCTAACTGGCGTGCTAGCTGCGCTAGGTGGCTAAGCGTGGTTAGCGATAACGGTTTTTTTTTGTGTTTGGTTTTTTTAAAGTATATTTTTAGTAACTTAAAAACAGGTACAGCAGACCCTCGTTAGCTTTAAGCACCGTTACGATGAATTCACTATTTAATTATTATTATTATTTTAGATCTCCAGTCCTAAATTAGGTTAGTTTACGAGCTGTGTGACGGCTAACGGTCGCTAGCTGTCCGTGTCGGCTCCATCTGTGTCGCTGCGTTGAGTCGAGACGTGGTGAATACACCGTCTGTTTTTAGTTGTCCTGTCTTCGTCCTGTCCTGTAAACAGGACAAAGACACGTCTCGGCATCGAGCTGGTCGCTTTGCAGCGTCCTGCTGTAAACGTTTTGTAAAATGCCCCCAAAAAAAAAAAGAAAATGCATGAAATAGACTTTTTTTATTTTGTCACTACGCTGTTGCTATCGGAGCGATGGGGGCTGTCACAGCATTTCGTCCTTTAAACGGTCCACTTTTCTTGTTCTGGAATTTCAGACCCGTTTTTGGCTTTCCCAAAACTCCGGCCCGGGCCTCAGTCCGCGGTCTAGAGTTCGATAGCGGGCCGTTGGAAGACGTAAGCACGTCGGCTCACAGCCGCCAGACAGCCGCTGTAGCCCAACCACCATCATGGGAGACAGTAGAGGTGAGCAAAACAAACGGCACAGATGTTATTTGTCAGCAATGCAGCAACATGTTTGTCCGGCCGTCATGGCATCTGTGAACTAATGTCGGTGATTTTATAAATTATGCATAAAAAGATCAGGCTTGTACATATCTGGGGTATGATGACACGAACCTACCCAAAGATGTGGTTAAATAACAGAATATTAAAGCTTGTAAAACACACTGGGGTTCTTCCAGGTCATGCAATCATTTGCAATCGTCCCGCCACTCTAAAGCAGTGTAGTTGTTTTTAAATAATTTAGATTATTTTAAATTAGGCTTCCCATTTGTCTGAACATTGTGTCTTCTCAGCATGACAGCATGTGATTTAATAGAATTAGATGGTGATGTATAAAAAACGTCTCCAAGTTTCAAAACATTATACAAAGATGAGCAATTATTGCCTCCAACTGTCATACGACTGCTGTGTTGTAAGGACAGTATAAAGTTAAATCTTTGTTCCTGGTATTTGTTAACCTTTAAATCAGCATCAGCACTCTATTCACTTATGCTCTGAGTCCCCGGTCAGAAATAGATGGAGACCTTTGATGAGGACATACCTTGAATTATAAATTAGGTGAAAAGAAGTGTTCTCAGTAATTAAATTGATGTTTGTTGATTTGATTTGTGGTGTGAAGTACCACTGCAGCAGATGATTGGTGAGCAACACTGGTTTGTTTCTTCTCTCTGAGAAAAGCAGAGCAGATCAGATCAGACGACAACCAAGCACACAGCCTGAAGCAGAGAGAACGCAGTACAGGCAGCTGCAGAAGAAAGGGTCAGCTCTTAGGCAGGATGATGAAACATTTTACTATTCACATTTTTATTGACCAATATCTAAAGCCCGCTATTTCCGGTGCCAATAAATCGGAACCAAAAAGGACAGAATTATACTCGATTCAGATCACAGAGCTAAAAATGGCTTATAGCAAAGTGAAATAAACTTTGAGATACGTAGGGACATCAAATCGTGCTGTAAGTTATCTTGTGTAATTGGCACTTATGTGTGCCATGTTAAAAACAAAGCGAATTTTACTAAGAGCAAAAATTTTCTTTGTGCATTGAGGATGTTTAACAGATTTATTTGGCATTAAGTAAATTATTCTTATTTGCCTCATTAGAGGTTAGAAGACAGCACTGCATTGAAATGCATCGAAAATGATTTAAAAAATAATGTTGACCCCACCGTGACATCAAACACATGACCCTGATGAGGACAAGTCGTTTCTCTTCTTAAGATATTTTTTTAATATATTTTTTACACCTGCAAAGCAGCTCAGACGTCACTCAGAAACCCATCTATTACCAAGCTTCTTTTTTTCCGCATCATTTTATTATTACATCGTGCTACTATGATATTCTCCCTCTGGATTGTCTCTCGTCAAGATTCTCGCAGCCCAGACAGCTCGTCTGTGTCCTCCCCGCCGTCGGGCCAGCGCTCGCCTCCGCTGGTTCCCTCGGCCGCTTCCATGACCTCCCTGCCTCCCATCACCACCGCCGGGGTCAACAGTCCCATCAGTAGCATCGGCTCCCCCTTTTCCGTTATCAGCTCCTCGCTGGGCTCGCCCTGCCTACCCGGCACACCGTCGGTGGGTTACGGCCCGATCAGCAGCCCCCAGGTAAAGTTTAACGCCTTGCTTTGTATGTTTTAGTAACGTTTTAAATACCAGCCACTGTTACGGATTTCATTCTGTTTTTTGTCCCAGAAATGTTGACACGATGTCATTCTTTGTCTTTCTTTGCCATGGAGTCACTTTTATTTTTTTTCTAGCTCTTTCTTACTTTAGTTTTGCGCCCAGTGTTTGTCCTGATATTTACGTGCCATGAATTGTGTTTTAAACCCTTTTTTTTTTTTTTAACTGTTCTGAGATCTGAGAGAAATAAGAGGACAGATGGTGTTCAGGGTCCACAAAGTTACTCCCACTGCGACTTTATGTTTATTGTGTGATCAAGGTGATGACGTCACCCCTTCACTTTGAAATATTATAAAAGAAACGTAATTAGGAAATCCATGGAAAGTAGTCGTCCCTGTTGTCACTGTGTTAACCCTGTTTTCTGTTGTTCTTTCAGATCAACTCAACAGTGTCCATGTCAGGGCTCCATGCAGTGAGCAGCTCCGACGATGTGAAACCTCCACTGGGCTTGAAGCAGATGTCCCCCCACAGCCCAGGGCCGATGCTTTCCCAGAAACGCCTTTGTGCCATCTGCGGAGACAGATCCTCCGGTGAGTGGACGTCTTAAATGCAACTGCTTTATATTTTCAGCCTTCGTCCTCCTTTTTTTTTTTTGTCCCTAACTTTTTGGGCTCTCCTCTTCCCTCTCTCCCTCCCTCCAGGTAAGCACTATGGCGTCTACAGCTGTGAGGGCTGCAAAGGCTTCTTCAAGCGAACAGTGCGCAAAGACCTCACCTACACCTGTCGGGACAACAAAGACTGCATGGTGGATAAGAGACAGAGGAACCGCTGCCAGTACTGTCGCTACCAGAAGTGCCTGGCCATGGGCATGAAGAGAGAAGGTGAGCAAGCAGGAAACAACCACTTCTGTGCTTGACCTCTAAAAACGAAGCCACCTGTGGCACCTTTTCATCCACACAATGTTCACCTTAAATGTCAAAAGTAAATGACTATTTAGCTAATTTTCAACAACTTCACTGTACGCCCACAAACACGCCGTCTGTGTCCAAGATCACTGGCTGCTTCATTTAAAGTCAACATTTCAAAGTGTCATTTACGCTCATCATATGTTTCCCCTTCACATCCAGTCGAGAAAAAACAGTATTTACCCCAAAATGAGAGGACACAATTTGTGTATCCTTGACACCTGGCAGTATCCTAAAATCCACTGTACACCCACCAGTCATTTTCATACTACTAAAGAGGTATTCACTGTCATACATTATTTTTGTTGATCAATACCAAAAGTCTTAACTACTATTATTGTAATTTAGTGTTGCAATACAATAAACCAAGACAAAAAGTCCTTGAAGCTACTTTCAATTGGCCTAATAATGTGTTGTGGCTGTTGTTGTCTTGTCTTTGTCTGAAAGGATCACACAACCATGTCATAATAATCAGGTGACTCAATCAGTTTTAAGAGCCCACGATGATTTGGACCAATGAAAAGCAGCAACCAAGAATATTAACACCGCTGTCTGGCCTTGTTAACAGCTACATTAATTCCCATCATTTCTAAAAAATGAAATGTGAAACTCCTGTCTGTAGTACCTGATTACTATTTTTTAGGGACAGTGGCAATAAGCTGACAGAGCTTAAAATGCTTTAATAATAATAATAAAAAAAAAAGGAAATAGTCCAAAGCTTTAGGAACCTCTGCTGGTCCGTATCCCGCGTTGTTCAAGTGTCTGCAAAATATATTGCAGGTTATTAATGACTCGATGTATGTTTGATAAATTGATTATTTTTATGATCACTGCAGCATTAAGTTAATACAGATGAAAGAAACATTGGAGGCAGCTGCTTCCCGTAGCAGGTACATTCAGCATAATCTGCAAAACCCTCAATCTGTAAATCCTGGGCCACCCATCACGTTACATGATCTATTAAGTTATGAGAGCAATCTTACCAGATCAGACTTAGTAGGATTTTCAACACGGCACAAGTCTGAATTAATTAGTTTAATTTATAACAGGGAGTGTGTATAAAATACATCAATCTCAAAAAGAGGAAAACATGCACCTCAGGTCAGGTTACCTGGCGCCGCGCTAGTGGCAGCCTGCTGCAGCATCTCCCCCCTGAGAGCCCCCCTGCTGTAGCGAAGAAATTTCCCCTCGGGGATTAATAAAGTGTATAAAATTTAAAAAAAAAAAATCAAATCAAAATCAAGATGATTGGAAAGAGATCATTTCCATCTGCTGTGTGTGGCAGGTGAGAGGAAATATTAAAACACAAAGAAAAAGCTATTATCTCTACTGTAGATGAACTGAACAGCCCCCTGGATATGCAGACAGACTTCACAGGAACAAACAAGATATCAAAATATTACATATATATCCAAAGTTGTAAAAACAATTTGTCAGTGCAGTCACATTGGCATGCGCAAAAAATATCACAGGATGTGTTTATATGTCATTTTCCAAACCAATTACAATTGCCCAGGAAGTGGTTGATGAAAAGCTGCGATGTAATCCCAGTTATTATTCAGAAGCAGCAGGTTAGACGGCAAAGAGGAATTGATTTTAAAATGAGTCTGACACCGAGGTCAGAGATCTGTCCTCACTTCACTCACACGATGAGAAAACGCTGCAGCTCGGCGGCACCACAAAGGGTCACTCACCTTATGTTTAACTTTAGTCGTGCATCTTAAATGCCAAATATTGCGTATATAAGTCTTGGCATGTCTGAAGAAAGCCATAAAGTCATCCATGTCTAAATGAAACAAAGCCTTCACTATAGGGATGTGCTATATTGTGTTGTTTCTGATAAAATAAGTATAGTTTTAGTATGATTTTTTTGGTAAATATTTTATATTGTGATAATGGCAATATTCTGGTTTGTGGACGTGAAGATGTCATAACGCCAGTTTAACGATCTGATGCAACTTGAACATAAAGTGGCTCCACGCTGGAGGACTTTCCTCCAAAAGAGGGAAGCGACTTCAGCAATGTGGAAGTGGTTTGGTTATAAAAGCTCAGATCTACAACAAACCGCAGTAATATGTTTGTTTTTACTGACTATTTGAGGCCAAACTCTCTGGTAACAATAAAAAAAAGAAAAGAACGTATGTTCTTGAAATTACCGATATATATATATTTTTTTTAAGAATGTCGTTATGGCAGAATTTAACCTCCAATATCTATGATGTTATTTTTTTTTGGGCTTGTCACTTGCGTAGCCTGAACAAAGCAGCAGAGGTTCTGAAAAAAAAAAAGGACTTAACATGTGTACGATTAGAGGACAGAAAGAGCGAGTGAGGAGTGGTAGAGAGGGAGATGGGGGTGGGTAAGCCTTGTAAACACTAACCCCTTTCCCCCTCTCTTCCTCTTTTTTTGTTTCCTCTCGTTCTCTCTCTCCCCCTCCCTCCTTCTGTAGTGGCCAAGATGAACGACAGATGTAAGGAGAAGAGGGAGGGAGGGGGTGTGTGGCTGTGTCTGTATGAGTGAACGAGGAGCAGGCAGATTTGCCTATCAGTAAATAGAAGGAGCTAGTTTTCAGATATTTCTTTCTCCACCCTTTCTTGCCCGAACTCAAAGGTGGACTCTGTGCCAGCCTTTCAATTACTTCCCCATGTGTGTGGGTTTTTTTTTTTTAAGCTGTATGGATACGGGGAAAGTTTGCTGAGTATGCAAATCATCCTCCAACTTTATTTACAAGTTAACTTACTGTTAACGCCCCCCGCCCCCCTCCGGCCAGGTGCTGCCCAGGAAGGTCACAGTTACGACAGTCAGGAGAGGAAGGGTAGATTTAAAAAAAAAAAAAAAATTGTATTTCCCCACAAACATATTTCACGCCCGGCTCTGCAGCAGAAGTATCTACTTTCTGTTATAAGCCCACTTTTTGGAAGGCGTGGCCACGAGCACATCCCTTCTTCTTCTCTGTTAAATCCACACAACGATAACAAATGATGATATCGAGGCCATTAAAAACAAGTGCACGTACTAGGATTTGAAAATGTACTAATTCATTCATTCAAAAATGGCTGTTTTCCTCGCCAGAGGCTTTGTTTAAAATATTGATACATGCTGGTTTTTCAGATGCAATCCCAAAATATTTGAATTAAACATTAATAACATCTCAAACATTACTGCTGATGCTGAGATTCTCCTTGTTTCTATTCAAGTGACGGTCAAAAACAGCAATTCAATTCACAAACTTTAATGAGACTGGACTGATCTGAACATTTTCTGTTCTATAATAATAATAATAATGATAATATTAACTTTATTTATAGAGCACCTTTCGTATAAGAAATGCAGCTCAAAGTGCTTCCAAACAAGAACAATCACATGCAGTGTTTTACATAAAAACAGATGTAAAGGAACATTTAAAAATACAGGAAAAAAAATGAAATGCACAAGAACATAAAATGCATAAAATTAAACACAAGACAAACATTAATAAAATAAATATAGTTCAAATATAGCAATATGCATTTTAAAGGATGCATATCAGGATGCATTTAAAATATGACTGAACTATCAGTTTGGCTGGTTGGTGATCAGGCCTCCAATATTCATATTCCCAATTTTACGACCGAAACAACCCACATAAACACTTTAATAACTTTTTACTGCGAGGGATTTGCAGCAAGCTATTAATTTGATGCCTTAATATTTGTTTATTTTATCTAGTTATTTTTGTTGTATTTGCAGTTGCTGTGTAAAAAGTTCCACACGGTCGCATCTAAAGAAACCCAGTTTCCTTGTTGCAGCAATTTGAAAGTCAAACCTTTGAAAAAACAAATGTAATTTGTAATTTTTTACATTGCATATATCTTACGATCCACTTCTGCATTTGTTGTGGGCCTGAAAGAAGTATGAAAGACAGTATGAGAGACTTTTTAATTTTTTTTTATCATGAAATGCACACATCTGTGTCCCTCGTCTTTTCACATTAATTTGGTCCTACTCTTCTTTCCCTGTTCTTTTTGCTTCTTTTGTTTTTCTCCTCTTCATCTTTCTCGTCTTTCACATGTTCATCTCTGATATTCTTCGCTCCTTCTTCCTCTCCCTTCATCCTTTCTGTTCTCCATCACTGTCCAAACCTCTTGCTTCCTTTGCACTTATCTTGCATCTCCATTCATCCTCTCCTCTCCTCTCCTCTCCTCTCCTCTCCTCTCCTCTCCTCTCCTCTCCTCTCCTCTCCTACCTTCTCCCTTCCATCTCTTTCTTGTCCTTTTATTGTTTTTCTCCTGTGTTCCTCTCTCCTCCGCACTCTTAATCCCCCCCTTCACACCCGTCCTGCAGCTGTCCAAGAGGAGCGACAGAGGAACAGGGAACGAGAGGGCGAGGTGGAGTCAACCAGCGCCGTGAACGAGGAGATGCCGGTGGAGAAGATTTTGGAGGCGGAGATGGCGGTGGAGCAGAAGACGGAGCTTCACGCCGACGGAAGTTCAGGCGGCAGCTCTGTGAGTCGTCTTAACAGCAGGCTGTGTTCCTTTGAGCTGCTTTGTTTAACATGAAATCAAATTAAGTTGAAACAAATCAGGTGATTTCCACTTTATCATATTTTTTTTAGTTTATTCTGACATATAACTTGTATTTAAAACTTGTGTTTATTTATTCAGACACTTTGCTTTAACAGTCGTCATCGACCGTTCTTACCAATAATACATTGAAGTTGTGATAAAATTATAACCAATAATACTCAACACATCTGCTTTTTCCAGCCCAACGATCCTGTCACCAACATCTGCCAGGCAGCAGACAAGCAGCTCTTCACCCTGGTGGAGTGGGCCAAGAGGATCCCTCACTTCTCCGAGCTGCCCCTGGATGACCAGGTCATCTTGCTACGTGCAGGTGAGTCGGTCAGACTAGACCAAGTTTATTAAATAGGAAATGATATTGCTTATTTTTACGAGTAACGAGCACAACCTTGGTTTCATATTTCACATGTTGTGAAATGTCAGTTAACATAATAAACTCCGAACGCTCAAGAGTTTTTTAAAATGCAAAAGAAAAGGAAAACAAATTCTCTTTCTTCTTGACATTGGCTTCAGAGTTTTAACTTGCGCAGCATGAAAATAAAGGGAAAGTAAGTTGGGATTGTAGTCTGTGAATGCAAAGGCAGGATGTGTTTTTCACACAATCTGGAGTTTTTAGGGTTTTCTGCCTTCCCATCATTTTGTTTTACTGTAACTCGGGGCGTCACAATACCAAAATTAGTCGTAATAAGTCGACACCAATACCGCAGAAAATCCACAATTCTTGATACCAATGTCGATACCACAGCAAAAATAAAATGAGAGCCTCTGAACAGCCGTCACAGTTCACAAACAGTAACGGTAAGATTTCAGGATGTGAAAACTGGCGACTGGCATGTTGTTGATAAAAAATGACACCAACTTTTCCAACAGGATGGAATGAACTCCTGATTGCGTCGTTCTCCCATCGGTCCATCTCCGTGAAGGACGGGATCCTGCTGGCCACCGGCCTGCATGTCCACAGGAACAGTGCCCACAGCGCAGGTGTCGGAGCCATCTTTGACAGGTAATACACAGACGGCAGCATAACTCTAACAGACAGACAGACACACAACATCCCCAGCGTTCAGGAGTTTGTCTGGGTGATCCACTTGCAGAGGAACGTTGCAACCATGAAAACAAAAAAACCATGTGTGTCAACTGGTAGGGTCTTAACATAATGTTATGTTAAGTGCTTTTCAGAGGCATTTTTCTACTTCACTTTGAAATCCAAAATTGCTCAGGCTCCACTTCTACACAAGCACCAGGATCATCTGCTGTTAGCCTAAAATAAACTGATACTGAAAAGCCAGACAAAATCCCCTCTCAGAGTCCCCAGGGGAATCCACATTAGTGCTGAAAGCTTCACGAAGAATGAAAAATCACTCCTCTCCTCTATTTATCCACGTGGATGTCTCTGACGTTTTTCACACTCGCTGTGTTTTCATAATCGTCAACACGCACACGGTTCACGTTGAGCTGGAGTAGTGGGAAGTGGGTAAAGTTTTCGGGTCCAGTGTTTTTTTATCTTCGGCTGGCTGCAGCTGCTGTGTTCTGCGTTGGCTGTAATTGGCTGAGAGACTTTGCTTCTTTAGTGCTGCCTGTAGGATGACGGCGCATGCCAGGGAGACTGGTGACTAATGCTTACCCATAGATATGCATGTGCGCACACACACACACACACACACACACTGTGGCAAAGTACCTCTCGTCGCATTTGATGTGTTAATGGCTGGCGAATGTACAATACTAACGTGGAAAATATAAAAATAAAAAGTAAATACTTAAAAAGACCTTCATGTACGAGTTTAAACTCCATTATTGTGCAGAGCGTTGTCGAGGCCATGGGTAATAATTTTGGTGATGAATTTTCTTGTTCTGTTATCTCGTCTGCACTTATTGACATTTTCTTTCATATCATAAAATAATATCAGTCTGTTATTTTATGTTTATTAAATGAGATTGGATATTAATCTGTAATTCGTAGGATTGATGCCATCACTTCCAGTCTTTATATCTAATCGAAGGTCACGGGCTCTGTAAGTAATTTTATAGAAATATTACTGTAGAGTACTGTGTGTTTACTGGCCACGGGTACACTGTCAGTCCAGGATCATACAACCTGTAAATAAAAACAAAATGCAATGATTTGCAAATCTCATAAACCCATATTTAATTGCAAACAGGCCAATGACAACATATCACATATTGAAAGGGAGCCATTTTTATTGCTTTATGAAAAACACATGGTTATTTTGAATTTGATGCCAAAAAAGTTGGGACATGTTTTGCGTGACGCACTTTATTTTTATTCACATTTTACACGGCGTCCCAACTTTTTTTGGAAACGGGGTCGTATATAGATTTGTCTAAAACAAGCGTGTTATTTTGAGATCTCAAAATGCTTATTGCATAATTAGAAATTTGAAAACAAAACATAACTACAGATGTGGCCTCTTCAGTCTTCTGCATTATTGCATCAACTTCACAAGTTACATTTTTTGACACGTCAAAAGAAAACCTTTTTATTTTTTGCTCGACACTTCTCACGCAGTGATAAATAATAGTTAAAGTCATGATGGGGTGTTATTGCTTTCTCCAGGGAGGATTTAACGTGTTCATGACGTTATTACTATGAATTATACCTAAAACCCAAACTGCATCACAACGTGTTAATTAGACGGTAATTATATCGATATAAAAGATTAGTTTCAGTCAGGGTTAAAGTGAACTAGCTGGGCTCAGGGCTCAATGATTTATTTCCCTCTGATCATTTTCTCCTCTGGCACCGCTCTCTTCTAGCAGCAGGCTTCTGTCTCAGCTTGGCATCGGCATCTGTTTCGAGCTACTTAACCACCAGAGAGGCATTTCTCTGTAAAACCTTACTTGAGGTAGATTTCTTCGTTAATAGGCCACGAAGTGCAAAACACAACAATCTTTAACGAAACAACTGAACAAAGCACAAAACAAGAAACCTTTCAGAAAACAAACACAACGCTCAACAAACTAAAAAGGTACCTGCTAATCTTGTCATCAAATCAGTGATGGGAATGACAAAGATAGATAATATTTATATATATGTGGAGAATATTCTCCTATCATGAAATTTTTTTTTATGTTATTGGTTTGTTTTGTGCGTTGTTCATTTGTTGTTTTAAAAAAAAAAAGTTGTACTTTGTACTTCAAGACACTATAAATAAGTTCCTTTTTGTAATTTATTAACATGTAAAGAGCGATTCCTATGAAAAGCTGAGGGTTTTCAGTTTTTCACATGTGAACGGATTCATGTGCACTAATGGGTTTCTGCTGGTTTTTTTGCGTTTGGCTCATAAGATTTACGATAACCTCCTTTCTGCTTATTTTAATACACATGAATGTAGTGGTGCCTTATGTGAGATCACAGATGTCATAAATCAGAGGTGCACATTTAGAAACATGTAACAGAATATATCGATAACATGACATAAAAAAACATGTAGTCCCAGTTTTAAAATACATCTGAAAGTAGTTTTTAAACTACTTTTTAAATTTTCACTGAGTGAAATCACATCTGTTCAGCTGAAGGGCTCAGACGACACACACACACACACACACACACACACACACACACACACACACACACACACACACACACACACACACACACACACACACACACACACACACACACACACACACACACACACACACACACACACACACACACACACACACACACACACACACACACACACACACACACGCGCACACACACACCACTGTAATAACAATGAAACTGTGTAATGACATTGTAATAACACATTGTGATTGAATACGCAGGGCGCACAATGCCGAGGTTGGGGCCATATTTGACAGGTAATTACGCCACTACACAAACACCTTTCTTGAACCCCCCCTCCTCTTTTGAGTCAACAACATGAAAACCACCACAAAGCAGACGCTGAGCGCTCCGTGCGTTTAGGCTTTTTATTTTTCCTGCAGCGTTCTCGTTAGGAGATAAAAGTCTGAACGACATCCGCGGGCGGCTGTTCGATCCACTCGGGGAACTATTGTTGTGCAGTTATTATTGTTTGTGGCGTCGACGGGCAGAATCCGATGCCTTTTCTTATCGAATCAAAATGTTGATATTGTGGAGCTCCAGCTTCACCGGGGCTTTTATGGTCGGTTGCGGTTCAGTGAGGAGACACTGTTACTCCAGTGTTGGATTAGTTTTTAGATCCCCTAACGTAGCGTTTTGGAGGTGTTGTATAACAATAATATATACTCCCTGTGTGATGGGAAAAACCCATTTTATAACATTAACGATGTGTGTAACTTAAACCCACTCCCTCTTTCCTCCACTGGATTTGAATAAAACATTCATCCGGTCCGCTTGTGTGTGTGTGTGTGTGTGTGTGTGTGTGTGTGTGTGTGTGTGTGTGTGTGTGTGTGTGTGTGTGTGTGTGTGTGAGAGAGAGAGAGAGAGAGTGAGTGAGTGAGTGAGACTGCGACTGAGAGAGAGAGTGAGAGTGAGAGTGAGTGTGAGTGTGTGTAAAAACAGCCTGATTTGGGTGGTGTCTGTTAAAAATCCCCATCGTTAAAAAACAGATGGAGATTTCTGATCACGAATGACGGAGTCGCAAATAAGCGGTCCCTAAAGGTCACCGCTTCGTTCCTCCCACTCGTTGGCGTCTGTTTCTTTCCTCTTTCATATTCCTGGCAGGGACGCGCTTAACGGCTCACAGCAAACCTCTTCATGTACTATTGCACAACACATCTTAATAAAATAAACACGCATGGTAACTCCTTTGACTGAAACCGTGGGTGAGTTGGTGAGATGAGTCTTTAGTATTCTTATTTATTTTTGTCATGTTTACTGTTTGTTTCTGTTGGATGCGTTCTTCTTGAATAACTGAATCTCTGAGGCCATTTTTAAGATGAATGGATGACGTTTAAAGTACAAAGCAGAGCACCAAATCTACAAGCTCGCCTTCGTTACGTCTCTCTCTTCATTCATCGACACTTTACGTTTCAAATAAAAAACACTCGATAGACAGACGTTCATGAGGATACAGTGAAAGTGTTAAACGGGATCATTTTCAACAAACTCATTGCGTATCTTAAAATGAGACGGTATTCACTTAATGAAATTGCAGAGAACATGAAGATGTGGAATTAATACATTATGCCTGCTCTACATAAAATACAATGCTTTTCAAAATGTACACAATCACTGGGCAAAATAGGAGAAGTACTTCAATGCCATATTTATTTCAAGTCCAGCATCAATCTTTGCTCGTAAATGAAGCATCATTTTATCAGCTCGTTATATTGGCCGGTGTTTGTTTAAAGCCTTGACAGGCCGATAAAGTTGACGTGTCGATATTACGGTGCATCGCCGGGCTTTGAAAACTCCAAATCATTATTTAGCATCTGAACCCTGCCTGTTGAAATGCTCGTACATCGTTGGAGTCATCAGTTAAAAGGCACTTTAACACTTTTCTTCTCCAGCCGTGGTAGATTTCAACATTTGGCAGCCATTTTCACGACTTTCACGCATTTGCTCGCAGAGCTAATGATAAACACAACAAAGAGAAGCAAACGATGAATTATTAAGTAGGAAAAAAACCTAAAAACAGATTCAGCCACAGCCTGAACCAGCAGTTTGCCAACCTGGTCAGTTTTAACTGTTTTTTTTTGTTTTGTTTTTTTCTTTCTGCAGAACCAGCAGTTCAGCCATGCCATAACTAGTTGGGGCATAAAGTCTTTTCATTCAAGTAACTGTAAATGTGTGATGGAGTCTGGTTTCTTTCTGTTCTTACTCTCTTCTTCCCTCCTTTATTTATGTATATTTTATTTATATATTTATGTATGTTTTTATGTTTCCTATGCTTTTTTTCTTCATCTTCTTCTCCCGCTCATTCCCATGCTTCTTCTCCTCTCTTCTCCTCTCCTCTCCTCTCCTCTCTCCTCTCCTCTCCTCTCCTCTCTGCTCCTCCTCTCCTCTCCTCTCCTCTCCCCTCCTCTCCTCTCCTCTCCTCTCCTCTCCTCTCCTCTCCTCTCCTCTCCTCTCCTCTCTGCTCCTCCTCTCCTCTCCTCTCCTCTCCCCTCCTCTCCTCTCCTCTCCTCTCCTCTCCTCTCCTCTCCTCTCCTCTCCTCTCCTCTCCTCTCTGCTCCTCTCTCCTCTCCTGCTCCTCTCCTCTCCTCTCCTCTCCTCTCCTCTCCTCTCCTCTCCTCTCCTCTCCTCTCCTCTCCTCAGGGTTTTGACAGAGCTCGTGAGCAAGATGAGAGACATGCAAATGGACAAGACAGAACTGGGCTGCCTTCGAGCAATCATCCTCTTCAACCCAGGTACACTCACTGTAGAGTCACCAAAATAAAGTGGACATATTATGGTCTGGAAATCTGAAGGGAACTTTGAATGGAGATAATTAAAACATTTGTTTTCACCTGAAGATGCCAAGGGTTTGTCCAACCCCAGTGAGGTGGAGCTCCTGAGAGAGCGGGTGTACGCATCGCTAGAGTCTTACTGTAAACAGAAATACCCTGACCAGCAGGGCAGGTAGGCTGGAACACACACACACACACACACACACACACACACACACACACACACACACACACACACACACACACACACACACACACACACACACACACACACACACACACACACACACACACACACACACACACACACGGAAGCTACCAATGGATAAACTTTGACCTCAAACTGCTGAAAATCAGACCAGAATATCAGCATTTTAGAAACACACCCTACTTGTATCGAGTGAAAGTAGTAAGGATGCTAATGTTAGCAGCTCCACCCTCCCAAGGTCAAGGGGACAAAAACAAACACCCATCTGGCCAAACGAACCTGCGCAGATACAAAATTTACATTATATTTATTTAGTCATCCTATTTTTTTTATGTTACAAAATAAATGCAGTTCAATATGTGACATCATTCGTCCGTTTGACATGTTTTGCCACGTGTTGGCATTTTCAGATCATTTTTCTTGATGCCTTTTCTGAACTGAAGTTTACATGATTGATTGCTAATCACTCCTCCCACCGCTCTCCTTCTCATCCTTCCCTCCGTCGGCCAGGTTTGCAAAGCTCCTCCTGCGGCTCCCGGCGCTGCGCTCCATCGGCCTGAAGTGCCTGGAGCACCTGTTCTTCTTCAAGCTGATCGGTGACACGCCCATCGACACCTTCTTGATGGAGATGCTCGAGGCGCCTCACCAGCTCACCTAGAGGAGCCAGGTTCGGTCCGGTCAGGATCCAATGCACACCAGGATTACCAACACGGCCCCTCCCCCCACCCCCGCCCCAGTGTGGGGGGGCCGTCGGCTCTGCTTGTTGGGCCTCACTTAACTGCAGCACCTGCTGGTTTTAATGTACCGGCTGTCACACTTACACACACAAAAACACACATATCCCCCCCCCCCCTTCCCCGTCACCCTGGCTAATTATCTTCACACACACACACACACACACACGCAGATCCTTGAATTAAATACATGGATTGACATACAACATAACTAATACACGGATAATATTGCTCTGAATGAACAGCGTGCTAATACTCCCACAGACACACGCGGTCGATTCTCATTCTCAGTTTTCAAGCGAAGGGGTTATGGCTCAAGGAATTTATCCCCTTTTACTCACGCATATACAGTTAATGTCTTAACTTTAAGTTAGCCTTCGGTTTTCCCATCTTCATCTCGCAGTGGGTTTTTTGCTTCTGCGTAACTGTCGTGCTTCCCTGGTTTTTACGTGGGTTACTTACAGTTACAGCTGGCTACACCTCTGTATATTATATCCATCACTAGCAGGTTAGTTACTCATGTATGTTTGTTTTTGTTTTTTTCTTAGCTTGAAATCAGGTGCATAGCATTTCAATCAACTGTCCAACATTCACTTGTTATTGTCAGGAGGTGTCCTCTGACGGACAGGCGAACTCCCAGTGGGTTCATCCAAGCTCATAAACATTGAAATATTTTTTTTTTTCTTTTTTTGAATATTCATGCTGAAACTTGTTTGAGTTTCTATTTTGAAGTACTGTACTCATGAAATGAGAGATTTTTTCCAAGGCATTGAAATCCAGGAAAAGAGGGCTGGGAGCACTTTGTTGGACACACAAACTTTGTCCCACCCACCCTGATGCGCACAGCAGGCTTTGTAAGACAAGAATGACTTGAATTTTTATATATATATATATATACGTATATATAAATATATATGTACATATATATATATATATATATATATATATATATACACATTTTGATTTTATCCTTTTTTCTCTACTTTGGCAGATGGTTGGTATTTTAAACAGCTTGAGGCTAACAGGAAGTTACAGCTTTGTGTGAGAAAAAAAAAAAAGTATTTGTTTCACTTTTCTCCCCCCGCACCCCCTTTTTCTTTCGCTGGTGGTCATTTATGCACTTTTGTGAGTTGTAACTGTAAACGTTCCCATTTCCTAGAAATGACCATCCGTTGTCAGACACCTAAGATGAACTCGAAGGTACTATGTGTAGGGTTTTTCTCATTCATTGCATCATTGTCTAATCGGATGTTCTTATCGAATTAGTCACTTCCTGCGCAGAAAATAACCCGTTTGGGGTTGAACGCCAACCACCAGTCAAAATGATTGAACACATAACGTCAGTCTGTTCTAAACACCCAGTACTTCTGAAAGTCTCCTAATCTTGATAGGTTGAAAACTGCCTCTGATTGGCCATCCTGTATCCGGGTCACTGTTACTACAGGGGAGACTGTTGACTCCTCTACCCAGCACTTATCGTAGTGTCCTTGTACAGTGATGGATTTGAGAGGCATTCTGCACTCTGTCCTATCTGGAAAGCTCCATCTTTGTGCAACATGAAAAACAGCAGCAGAGTTAGAAAATATAAAGAGCTGCTGAAATGATCCCACAGTGGCAGAAATGCAACTTTAATTCTTCCTGCTCGTGAAACGGTATCAAACTTGGGTGTGTTTTTGCAGCCTCCACTGTTCGTGGATTGGCAAACATTGCATCCGTGTTTGAATTACAAAAGACCTCTGATGTGTCGTCATGCTGTAATGCAATAATGAAATGAGTTAGCCCTACGTCGTGAGAAATCCTACACCTACTACCTACAGCTGTGGTATCTTCATTCAGTCCATATCGGCTCCGTGCTTGCGACTTTTGTACAATAGATGTAAATAATACACAAAAAAAACAACACAGGAGCCATGCAGAAACAAAAAGGCCTGTTCACACCTGAGAAAGTGAATTTAAAAGCTCAATTTTTTTGCCGTTGAATCAACATTCGACTCGTCTCCGACGTCACGGCGATACTGTTTTTTTTTTTTTTAGCCCAGGGCCAAACCACACCTCACATTGCTGCTTTTTGCACCAACGTCTGCCAATGTTCTCCTGCCGGCTCTTGATAATTGATTGGCTGGATTTGTTTTGTTTTTTTTGCTGACAAAGGCACTTGACATTTACTGTGATTGAAATTTTTTTGAATCTTGAGCATTGCAACGGAAAAAAAAAAAAAAAAAAAAAAAAAAAAGGTCAACCGCAGCTACAAACACAGCAAACTATGAATCACACCGCTCAGAGGTGAGCAGTACCGGGGTACACGTCAAGATTTACTGCAGTTACTGTTAGTAAAATAACACAAAAAAAAGAGTGCTGATATTCTGAGGTGTATTTAGCCTTCATTTAGTAGAAGTTATCAACACATTTTACAGTGTAATCTTATAGGGAAGAGGTACAGCAGTCCTCTACTAGGTGCTAAATGACTTATGTGGTCTTCTAGTTTAAGACTTACACATCAATGCAAACACAGTATGCAAGTACCGAGACCAATGAGACGGCCTCTCTCCACTCTTTGCTTGAAAAAAAGAAAAGAAAATTGGATATTTCTCTTTTATTATTTTGTGACCCCCTTACTTTAATTTGCAGACTCCCAGCCATGGAAAGAAATACCAGTTAAGTGCTTGTGCATTTTGGCTGCCGCTGATTAAAGCAGAGCCAGTTTTTCTTTTCTCTAAATCGAGTAGAAGCAATGAAAAGTAGCTGCTGAAGTGATGAGCTTCCTGCCCTGCAGATAGTCCAAATACGTCTTCTCAGAGAGGACTCCCCCAATCCACCCCTCCCCCATGTGATGTGGGCGTTAGAGGCCGGCAGTCCACCTGTAAGACAGGTGGGTTTTTTTGTTTTTAAACGCGTTAAAAGTAAGTCGGTCCAACCTTTCAAAGAGTTTGTTGTCGTTTCAGTTCCTCTCCATCCTCGAGTACGTACGGTCGACTCAGCGAAGCGGTCTCCGTGGTGTCCGTCACATTTCAGCCCCACTGTGTTGGCAAAAAAAAGAAAAAGAAAAGCAAGATGGAGGCACTGACGTCTGCCGGCGTTCTCGTGCCGTGCTTGTCGCTTCGAGTTGGTTCAGATGAGCTGATTGAAGCGTTTTCAGACTTGAGTGAGAAGGATCCTTCACATCTTAAGACAGTCGACCCCCAAAACGAGCTCTCTGTCCCTCGGAGAGTAGCCGAGGGTCGGAGCCAACTTCAACGATGTGCGCTTGTGTTGGTTGATTTCTCAGAAACTCTCTCTGGAGGGTTTTTAGTTTTTAGGAGCTTCCTCTGTTGAATGTTTGAGCCTGCTGCTACTGCACCGTGTTTATAACCAGGGATGGGAACGATTATACAATCAGTCAAGCGCTGGAGGGTCCACGAGGTGACGTTAAATATGGGACGCACACACACACACAGAGAGAGAGAGCTCTCTGATCAGACGCCAATGTTTGTTGACAATTCTTCCAAAAAAAACAAAAAAAAGTCAAAATATGCAACTCGTGTACTCATATTGTGGTCGTGTGGTGAAACGGTTGACTTGCAATATATGCATTGTGTTTCTGGCATTCTGTAGATTTTTTAGCTTTAGTCTGTTACATGAGTTGATATAATTGGCTGTTTAGGATTCCCATCCCTCCATATAACAGCAAAGTTTTTGTGATGCCATTTCTATGTTTCTCTACATTTTGCTACGAGCTTTTAGCATTTCGAAGATGAGAAAACAGGAAAAGCTGAACAGGTTCTGGATGCTAAAGGCACCTCAAGCTTTGCTCATCAGGCGAGACTGTTTTAGCAAAAAGCTGCTGGTTGGGTGTTGTAGTTTCTAGTTTTTTTATATATATATATATATAGTGTGTGTGTGTGTGTGTGTGTGTGTGTGTGTGTGTGTGTGTGTGTGTGTGTGTGTGTGTGTGTGTGTGTGTGTGTGTGTGTTTTTACACACGCGTGAATGGAATCGGTCTGCAGCCTTTCAACCGGCAGACGCTGTAGCTCCGGCTGTGATTTGCTGAGCGCCGTTTAGATAACGTGGTAGAATAACGTTAAAGGAGCCGAGCTGGAGGGGCGATTTAACCGACTCGTTAACTTTAAGCTTTATCAACCCGACCCAGCCTTCCTTCCTTCCTTCCTTCTTTCCTTCCTTCACTCACTTCAACCCCGTGTCCACTGCTTTACTTCACAACTTAACCGCTGCTTCACTCGCACCACGTGGGGATGAAAAGAAAATGGACCGGGCTTTGCGTTGGAGCGGACGTGGAAACCGATTGAACCGATGCTTCTTGGACTGTTTGAAACGGATGTGAAGCTTCGTCTTTGGGACGAGCGTTGCCGACGGGATTCACTCTTCGCTTACTTTACTTGACGGCAGAGATGCCACCTTGATTGAATATGCTTTTTTTTTTCTTTTCTTCTTTTTTTTTTTATAGATGAATCGCAGGATATGACTGAAAAATTGATCATGGTGTATAAATTATCTACACCCCCCCCTACCCCCTCTGAAGCCAAGGCCCATCCTGTTACGGTCAATGAGGCACAGTGTGCTATGCAGCCTTGAACCCACCACCACCCTCACTGGTTTATTTATCACTGCCAAGCGGTTTGAAATGCGGCGCCAGCCAGCCACCCCCCCCTCCCAAAGTGCTTGTCCATCATGTATGTTGTGATTATTGTGTAGCACACTAAAGAGTGTGCACTAACCCTGGCCTGTGTGATGCGTACTGAAGAGGGGACCCTAATAGGAATGGAGTGACAGCTCGTGTGGAGAGGGGGAGGACATGGTCCCAGGGGAGGGAAGTGGACCGGCGGGTGGACCCCCTCCGGGTGCTCGAGCTGCACTGGTGCTCCTCATCTGGGTCCCGCAGCCTGGAAAACATCCGCTTTGGTTTGTTGAGACACACGGAGATGCATATGAGTGAGACGCAAATAAGGAATGATTCAACAGGGCCGAGCCGAGTGCTCGACCTGCTCTTCTTCGGTTAGATGTTTTAACTGTGTCCGAGTCCTCGTGTTGCTGTGGCCGGATGCTTCAGAAAAATAGAGAGACTGTGGCGACACAGGTCAAAGGTCGCCAGAATTTACAGGTCAAGTTCGCAGGGAGGGCACACCTCTGAGCAGGATCTGGTTCCTTTGGATGAACTTGTCAGGAAGGATCAGCTGATTGCTCTCCTTAAGGGAGGAGGTGGTTGTTGGTGTGAGGAAGAGAAAGAAGGGCAGGAACTTAAAGAACTCGGATCAGGTGATTTAGTCGTGAAGAAAACCAGAAAAAAAACTATTTTGCAGTAGATCTAGAATCTTCCTTAATTGTTTATCTTTCACTTTAAAAAAAACAAACAAACAACACCTTTCACAGTTTTCTTTGTCTCGTTTCCCCGTCTCCCTCTTCTCCAACTATGCTATTCATCTTTTGTTCATTACAAAGTATTAAACAAATACAAGAACTGTAAAAAAAAAATCAGAACGAAATCTGTCGCTCTTATTTTGAAATTTTCTCTTTCTCTGGTGTCTGTTCTTCGTCCTGTTTGTGTCCGACTCCATCATACATATGTGGAGCTGATTGACAATTGTGTTTCGGGGATTGAAAGAAGACAAAAAAATATGAATAATTTTTTTCAGTCATTAATTCTGAATCTTGTTTCTGTTTGTTGTATCATGTCCGAGTAAAGGTTTTAATACTGTACTTGAAGTCTTTTTCATTCATTATTTAAGGGGGGGGAGAAAACGATTGCCAGTCAAAATTGCTCCAATATAGTTTAAATATTGCAGGATGTAAATAAAAACAGCTTCAAAAGGACAGTAGTTTTACACTTTAAATACACTGTGTAGGTGGAAAACGACCAGGGTGCACCCATTTCCTTCAGGCTCCACATAAAACACCCACCGGCTGCAGATGTACTGGACCGTCCCAGCCCGGCTCCCACTGCGTCCTGGAGAAGTGATCCGCTACTCAGTCCAGCAGGACCCCAGGGCCCCGGTGACCGCTGGCGCCGCACTTCCACCTTCCGACCTCCAGAGGGAGCACTGACCTTTTTGTCCTGTCCCCAGTACCCCTCCTCCCCCTTCCCGCCTCTGCCTGTGACTACTTTACGCACTCTGACCAATCAGGAAGCAGCAGAACTTGAGTTCAGACATACATACACCCCCTCCCCTCCTATACACTGGTGGCTCTATTCCCTCCACCGCATATTTAAATGTAAAGATAGGAATGTGTGTGTGAGTTTGTATAGTTACTCTCCATCTCTCCTCCCACCTCGGTGTCCGTCTCCTCCCTCATACCTGACCCTCTATTCGGACTGGCTCCTCTTCCTCTGATTTAACAGCAGCCGGACTGAAGAGCCGTTGCTCAGCTTCGCTCTCTATTAGAGGCCCGAAGTGATTCAGAGAACTGAAGTTACGAAAGAAGCAACATTATTTAAACTACAAGATGGATTATAACAGTTTTCTGTATGCTAATATTTACTGATTTATTGACTTGACCTTTTTTTATTCCACCATATTTCACCCTCTAAAAGTTTCCTGTATGTTTTTCCTTAATTAGGTTTTAGCATAACATAATATAACAGTTTTTCCTTGTTTGGTGGACGTGTGGTTGTCCCTTGTTACAAATCCACCAGAGTCCTTCGACCTCTCGTTTTACAGAGTTTTAAGATCGTTCACACTCTCCATTGCTCCTGTGCATAGTCGTGGTAAATAAGCTCTTAATCGTGAGTGTGTCACGGTCACCCCGACCTACTGCAAATGAGAAGAAGGCTAAGCATCACTTTTCCATGTTGCAGATGTCTGAGCCAAGTGTGCCACTGTGGAAGCTGCTGCTCCTTCCCTGTAGTCCCGGCAGCTGCCAGTAGAGGGAGCGGGCACAAAGAGGTCTCTGTTCAGGACCTCGTTTAACAGCCCAGTCAGCAGCTAGACCCCGTAACCTCTCAGCCTGCAGGGATACAGACAGTAAGTTACCCCATTTATAATTCAGGAAACTAGTTCTTGACATGAACAGTTGGATTTCACTACAAGATTTTCCCGAAAGATTTGTTTCCACTTTTCTTTTGAAGGTGCAAATTTTACTGCATCACACTCGGTCATTTAAAATCAAAGCTGTTATAATTACAGCTGTCACCTTTTTGTTTTAAACACCTTGTGGTCTGTTTCAGTGTCTTTAAGCTTTTCTTTTTTTCTTCAGCGTCTTCCACATTTACCATCCTCTCTCCTTCTCCTCATCCCAATGTTGTCTCACTTCCTTTTTTAATTCTCCTCACTTTCACTTCCTGCTCACACCTCTCTCTCATTCTTCTCTTTTTTTTGTTTTTCTTTTTTCTGACTCCTTCCATCCATTTCCTCCTCGTGTCCTTTCCTGCCTCCTGTTTCTCACCCACTCTCCCTCCCTTTCACTGTGAGGCTGCAGAAAGACACACTTTCCTTCTAATTTCTTGCTTCTCGAAAGTCCATTTTCACCAGGTGAATGTTATTTCTACGCCCCGAATAAACGAGCCGTGTTTGAAGTCACTTTACACACACACACACACACACACACACACACACACACACACACACACACACACACACACACACACACACACACACACACACACCCCTACCTACCTGAAGGAGACAGAGCTTTATTGAGCCTGTGTACTCACCAGACAGACCAAACAGCAGGGCAACATGTCAGGTTTACACACCTGGTTATTTTCTGTTCTGTCAGGTAAACCCACGCTCTCAAATAAACACTTTCTGAACTTCAGGGTTGCTTTAAAAGTTCTCCCCGTAAAGATGGATGTTTTAAGTTTATTTATTCACCCAGTGATGACCTCCAAACAGGAAAACTTACTGTTGCACTTACTGAAAACTGTACTGTAAAAAAAAGGTCTCTAAAAAAACTGAATAGAAAACAATAGAGTAGTTTAATTTACTGTAATACGTTTCTAAGCTGATATTTATTTAAGTCCAAACTAATTCCAGGTTAGCATCTTCTGTGAATCATTATATCTGCAGTCAGACAATTTAAGAGACTAAAACCGTTCCATGTTACCCGCCAAGCAACTTTATTGCGATTAAATGGAAGGAAACGCTTCCTGTTTACTTGTGTCGGCCGGTTAGGTGACTGTAAACGGTACATGGAACAGCTATTAGCGTTTTAATGTTCTTGTCATTTTCAAACTGTTTGCTGCATTTTACAACTGGTTGAATCTCGAAGGTCCAGACTGTCGGGACGAGAAGAAACCTCGGAATGACTGCTGACAAATTACTGGTCAGCCACTGTCCCCGTCGTGTTCCTTCAGCTGTAATGACATGCTGGGTTTAGGCTGTACGCAGACCAAACCTGAGCCAGGGTACACTTAGATGACTGAAAGCGCCTCCTGAGCGCAGCTAAATCTGGGAGAAACTGAGAACGGGTCCCACTTAAAGTATATAATTCTACATGCTGCTTTCTAATTAAGGAAACATGGCAGAGGAAAATATGTCGGACTGAGAGAAAACGGTGAAGGGAGACATTCGTGTCGGTGCCACTTGCAACTGGGGATGTACTCAGGAATGTGGTGCCAAAACATAACATGAAAACGGCTCCGTTTTACATCAGATTGTCATCAGTCAATGTGGAGGAAGTCGTATTTACAAGCACTCGTTAGCTCAAATTTAGCAAAGACAAAAAGTCTGCAGCATCGTCGTGAATAGAGAACTCCATTAAAAGCATGTTTTTTTTTTTAGGTGAGCAGTTCACCGCGGACGGCGTGAAATATTTGTAACGCAAAGACCGCAGAGCTCCGCCTCTTTAATTTCACCGTCATGACAACAAAGACTGGGACGATTAGCCAGCTCTTGTCCGTTTGTCCGGACTGAACGTGAGAAAGACTAAATGTGTCAGGGAGGGGAAACCTATTAGGGTGGGGGGGGGGGGGGGGTTGAAAGAGGAAGAGGGAGGGTGGTATTTTCATTCTGCAGCATCACAGCTCTCGTGCATGTTGTATTAGTACACTAATGGCCCGGATGGGACTCAACATCAGGCGGAGATGAAAAGCTCTTTGATGGCCTCTTCAGGGGACAGACTGCAACGAGCCTACGACCAAAACAGCTCCATCTTGTTTTTATTGCTGCTTTTCCCTTTTCCCTCATTAACTGACTTCTGTGTCTGGGTACGAATACAACACGCCCGTCTTTCAGCATCTTCTTTTGGAAATTATTGATTTGTTTTTTCTTTTTTTTTTGTGATCTTTTGCACTTCAGTCCTCGAGCCAAGTCTCCCCATCGCCCTGTTCTCTTCTGTTTTCCTTTTAGAATATATTCAATGTGGTTTTCCGCTGTTTTCTGTCTTAAAATATTTATCTCTTAGATTTGTTTTATTTGCCTGAGTTACTCGGAGAAGCTTCAGCGTCCCAGTGGCACCGCAGTCAGTTTTGCCACTGAGCTCAGTTATGGGTTGAAGTCTTCCTCAGTAGAGTTTGTAATGACAGGTACTGATCTTGCACTTTTTCCTCCACCCCCGATTTGTCCAGCTCCTCCGAGTCCGGCCATTAACCTGGAAACTTTCCAGTCACGTGCCGACCTCTATAATCTGTAGGCTACCATTACTTAAATTAAAACAAATTAAAGAGTTCGGTGGAAAAGTCTACTGTGTCAGTCCAGGATTTTAAATGACTTCTGTTGAACATTTGTTTTCAAGTAAAAGGCATAAATTCTTATGATTTCCATACTATCGTATCGAATTTAATTTAAAATCTAAAACTGACTTTACCAACCAGAAATAAACTGTAATCTCACCAACACCTTTGACAGCATTGCCAAGAGATGCTCAAACCTGGTGATTGGATATTTTTTATTGCAATCAACTATGAGGGCAGTTGTTGAATTTTTCAGGGCACCAGAGTTATTAAACACACTTGGGTCCATCTCATTTCCCGTCCCGGGGAACCGAAGCCCTGTTTAGGAGGGCCCTCTGCTGGGTAGTGGCCCTTGAAGATCGGAGCTCAAAGGGGCTTAAATTCTTCAACCAAGGAAATGGGACACCGCTCGTTGAGTCAACAGTATCCAGAAGTCACCTAAGTTAATATTTCACTAATACGTTTGTAAGTCTCAGGAATTTGATTATTCAATTTTTTGGAAATGTACAGTATGATGACAAAATAGTGAATATCAAAGAATCTGCTATTAATGCTCACAAACAAGACTTCGTTCAATCCCCTCAAAACAGAAATAGCTTTATTATCCCAAAGCTGCACTTTCAGATGAGGAAAAATATACTTGAAAAAAAAGTCTATTTTGTAGATTGTTTTTCATGTTGCGTTGCTTCACCATCTCATTTGGAGGGCCAGTTGGAGGATTTAGATGACTAGCACCCTTCAATCCCTGAGAGGAACGGGACATCCTTCCCTACTTGGGCAAGCGCAGAACGGAGGGGGACGGCCAAGTGGTCGGGCCAAAGTGGCCAACTGGGATTGGGTTTTACTACACTGATGAATATGCTGGAAGAGTTAGTTAGGAATGTTCAAATAATTCCCAATCATGAATCCCACCAAGGGGGAAATAAATAGCATGTTAGTTTCTGGGCTGTAAATTATAACTCTTATGAACTGTATTCTTTAATGTCCTCCAGCTTGTTCCTTCTGGAAACCCTCCTGTCTCCTCCTCCCAGGTGTCTTCCGTTGTCTTCGACACTCTGTCTTGTCCTTCCCTCACCAAGCGCTCCTCCTCCTCCTCCTCCTCCAGTGTGCTTCATCTCAGTCGCATCTTTCCCCTCCACCATCTCGCTCAGCTTCCCAGGTTCCTCTCCACTACTGTACCCAGAGAGAGGTCCCTGGTCTCAGCAGCTTCCTGTCTCACAAAAGGCCCTTCTGTTCCCCCCCCCCTCTATGTTTCCTCCGCTGCCACCCCACCCCCTTCCTCAACACCCCTGTGGTACATTCTCTCCCTCTCCCCCGGGCACATTCCTTGTTGACCTCGGCCGGCTGAGGAGTCCCTCTGTCAGCGAGCGGTGAACTGAGCCCTCACTGATCTGCTCAGGTTTTTCTGTTGGAGTCGGTGGAGAAAGTGTTCCTTTAAATGTGAGTTAACTGAACCATGTTGCCATTTTACAACACAAGTTGCTGGGAACTGGGATTAGTGAGCTCATATTGCAACAGGGCAGACAGTATGCTGATAACAATATTAAAATACCAACTTGGTATCACGGCAAAACGTGAAATAGACACGCTCTGGGCTGTCTGGGCGGGACAGCGTCACGTTTTCCTGTCGTGCAACCTGCTGCATGCACACAGCCATGTGATTTACAGGAAAACGAAACGTTTAGGAAAAACAACATGGTTGGTGTTACAACAGGAAACAAAAAACTTTTCGAGAACAATGCTGTCGCCTCCTGGATTCGAACCTCTAACTCCCGCACGGCAGGCTCTTGATTCATTTCTTATAATAATTTTTTTATTCAATTTAACACTCTTTCCTAATTGTGCCATTTGCAGTTTTGGAATAAAACTCCATTTCCTTCTCCATAATCTTGTTATATAACTAATGTTGTGCGACTGTCTGACAGACGCAGCTCATCTCAGCCTGGACGAGTCCAGTTCAGCAGCTGGTGTGAAAAAGGCCTCTAATGTCCCCACTGCTCCTCCGGGTACAGCAAGGAGTCACTCCAACGCCAAACTGACCCACCTGACCTTCACCTCGACCTCCCCGCGTCCAGCTGACCGGTCTGGGGTTACGGCCGGGGCTCCGCCGCCCTCCGTCCCTTCATCGTTCAACCAACCGAATGCTTCACATTCTTGCTGCTTCTCCTCTTTCATCCTCGACGAAGAAGAAAAGAAAAAACGCAAGACACCATGTTTTTCATGTCAAAAAAGACACAAAGGGGAAAGTTCAGGCATCTTGTGGCCCGACGGTTCAAATGCATACGACCTCATGGAAATATCCAAAGTTTGATTCTTGTCTCTCAATACTATCAGCTGTTAACAAACGATGAAAATGCTCCAAAAATAATCAAAAATGACATTTTATTCACACTCAAATCTAAATATAGATAAAAGCAAACAGCACCCAGTTGTTTTTTGTATTTCCTGGAAGCTTCCACCTCTGAACCTTCAGTGATTCTTTAGGGAAACTTTAATCTCTAAACTGGACTGCAGTCTTCAGTCTGCTGCTCTGACAGCTGTTCAGGTGACATCACTTTGTGGAAAAACCTGTAACTTTGCAGACACAAACATGTTGCTGTGTGGAAGTCGCCGAGGTTTCCACCCTGTGTTTTAGTCAGTAGGTCAGCTGGAGATGCTTCTCGTCCATCCTTCCATCCACCGTCTCTCCCGCCGCACCTCCTCGGCTTTATTCTGGAATCTGCATGTGTAAATACCTTTTGATCCCTCCTCCCTCCCCTCGCTCCTGTCCGAGCGCTCCTTCTTTATCAATGGCCCTCATTCATCCGCTCTCACCCTCTGCATGCCTGTGTGCCCCCCTGCCCCTCCTCCAACCCCACCACCAACCCCCTCCACCCGCCATCCCGTCCTCTCTCTATTCATTCCTGTGATTTTTCCTGCCTGTACCTTTCCACGGCCCAAACGTCCCCCTCCCAACCAGCAGTTTCCTCAAACCTTCATGTGAGCCCCCCCCCCACCCCACCCCGCCGCTATCCCCACCCCACCACCACCAATCTTTGGCTCTGTTTCATTTTAGGGATTTTGGTATTTAGATGCAGATTTAGATGTGCTTATCCAAAGCTTCAGCAATATTCTTTGGCATTTATGAAAAAAAAACAAAAAAAATGTTGTCAGGTTGAGGTAATTCTGTGTTTAGTGAAATGGATTTTTTTTTTTTATTCTACTACAAGCTTTTAGCGTGGTCAATTTGCATTTATAATAATAATGACACTTTATTTGTGCAGCACCTTTCATACATAGCATGCAGCTCAAAGTGCTTTACAGAAAAAGACAAAAATAGATTAAAAGACAAGAGGGTTCAGCTCTGCTGCTTGGACCCCGAAAAATAGGAGACAAGTTACACGAGTCGTCATTTTTGGTGTCTTCCAATGGCGTTTATTACAAATTGATATTAAGAAATATATGTACGTGCTAAAATATTTCACTCTTATGGCCCAGTGCAGCAGATTCTTTCCTCTTTCTTTTCCCTGCTGTATCACCAGTCCTTCTAATTGCCTTTTATTAGCACAGCCATTATGCACCATCTGGGCAAATTACCTCCTCACAGTGAGTAATTGTGCTAAATTGAGCAAATCTTGGAGTTCACCTATTTCTATATTTAACGTGAACATCTGAGGAAGCTGCCTTCAGTCTCACTAAAAAGAATTGCGAGGCGTTGAAAGTCAGACGTAGACGCTCTGATTTTATTTTTTCTTTAGTTTATCAAATATCATCAAAGGACTTGTGTGCTTTAGCAAAATATAAACTGTCTCTCTCTCTCTCTCTCTCTCTCTCTCTCACACACACACACACACACACACACACACACACACACACACACACACACACACACACACACACACACACACACACACACACACACACACACACACACACACACACACACTCTGTTATACATCACTTGGCACACAAACTTCAGAGCTCATGAACACTCACCCCACACAGAAAAACACACCCACTTGTGTGCACCTCCTCCTCCCTCACTGTGCCCCGTCGTCACCCTTCGTCCTCCCTCCTCCTCCTCCTCCTCCTCCTCCTCTCTATTTCGAGGTATGTGGTTAGCTGGGTGTGTTTGGTGGCCACATTCAGAATCACTGAGCCATTCTCTGTCTGAACTCCATTTTAATTTTTTTTTTTTTTTTTTTACCTGCAGCACACCTCCTGCAGCGGTCCTCCAGATCGAGCACAGTGTGTGTTCCCCTCACACACACACACACACACACACACACACACACACACACACACACACACACACACACACACACACACTCTTTGACCTCCAGTGTGAGCGCGGAGTGTATCAGTCCACTCCCTTTCTCCGTTTCCTCCCCGGGCGAGCCCCCGCTCTGATCTATTTCAGTGTGTTGTGGCTAGCAGGGTGTGTGTGCGTTTGCGGCCCTGCCCAGTAAAATACAGACTTTTCAAGGAAGTCAGCAATATAATATGGCCGCTTTATTGTAATTACAAGGTTCCCCTTTTGGAAATAGCGCTGAGAGAGGGTTGCCCGCAGCCACTCGCAGAGTCCATCTCCCAGGAGCTAATGCCATCTCCTTCCAATCCTTCTGCTCTTGTTTCAGTCTCATCCTTGAAGTCTCCCTTTTCTTCTGTTGACCCAGATGTTGCCACATCAGGCGGCCGTATGAGCCGTCGTCAGCCTTTCACATTAAGACTCCAGTGCCGTCTTCTTGGACGGGCTGCGAGGAATGAGTTCGGTGGGTGGCCACATCTGATGGGAGTCTCAGGGGAAACCTTGTGGTCTCTGGGTTCATATAACCTCTAACTGGCTTTTTACAGCAAATTATAAGGCTTTATTAATTCAGATTCAGATGACATTGAGGCTGAATTGTGTAATTGAAGGGTTGACATCGACCTGCTGCACAGACTAGACAAGTGGGAGCACCTGTCGGGAGGTTTCGGCAGCCTCATCTCTCGGTCTGTTTGGAGATGATGAGGTCATCATGCATGCTGTCCTCCTTCCTTGGAATTCGCGGTGCCTCCAGAACGTGGGTGCTCGGCAGATTGTGTGGATTATGGCGTTGCCAGGGCAGCGTTGGTTTTGTTGCGTTTGGTAAAAGGGTGTTGGCACTCAGGATCAAACACTGAATACTTAAACTGAACCAGGCAGGAGTTTAAAGCCACATTCTTTCATTTTTACATGCTGCAGCAGAAAATTAATGAGATGTTATAGAGTCAGCACATTAAACCAAATGATGTAATGTGCTCACTCTTTGGCAGTGAATTTTTTTTTTAATCTAATAAAGTGACAAATCAAAGGTCCGCTTAAGAATATGGCTGTATTGTTAATTGTTAATAATTTCAGGTTTTCTAGCTCCACAACACAATTACTTTTAATTTGACCAAATTGTCAGCTACATGTACGGTGGCCCTGAAGGTCAAACGCAAAAACATTTGACAGAATACAAAATGTTAGTGAAATGTTGTCGTGTTTTTTGAAATGTTGTCGTGTTTTTTTAAATGTTTTTGCGTTTTGTAAAATGTTTTTGAGTGTAAAATGTTTTTGAGTTTTCTGAAATGTTTTTGTATTCTTACATTTTCTTGTTTTCTGAAATGTTTTTGTGTTTTCTGAAATGTCGTGTTTTGTAAAATGTGTTTGCGTTTTCTGAAAGGTTTGTGTTTTCTGTTAAATGTTCTTGCGTTTGAGCCTCAGGGCCACCGTATACACAGATACATGAAGAAACAAACTCCTGCACCAGAAGAGGAAAATAACCAGACTTAAGCAACATATGACGCCACTGAAGTGCCGCTCTTGGATGAGCGAACGTCTGAGGCGACAGGTCTTTCGTCACCCCGTAGTTCACGTGACACTACTCGGCAATTTTATACTACTCAACTCTGTGGTCGAGATAACCCGTGTTTGAAGTGGTCGACAGACACGTTTCCTCCCCCACAGTTCAGACTGTACTGGGACAAAAACCAAAAATGGAATCGTTGCAAAAATAACCAAATCATATTGATTCCTGCAAAATAGTATAATAAGTCAATAAGAGCGTCACTGTTTGTATTTTTTGTTCCTGCTTTTTGTGTTTTTATGTTTCCTCTAGTTTTTTCTCTTCGAATCCAAACGACGAGCTCCTGACGGGACTTCACATCGAAACACTTCAACTGCAGGGACGCATCATAGCTAATTAAAACACGCCATCGGATGAGGTGGTCACGATGAAGACACCTGCTCAACCACCTGTTGTCAACTTACCACCTTTGGTTCGGATGAAGAGGAAATGAGAAGCAACACTGATATACAGGTATTAATCTTTTATATTTTACACACATGGAGTAGTTGAAAAAGCTGCTGAGTCATGATCTAGCGTCAGTACCTGATTTGAGGATCTTTAGGGTCACAATTTGTGACCTTTAAACTTGGAGGAGACTGTGTTTACTGCTTTTACAATATTATAGTGACTGGGCCAGTTACCATCCACACATAAAACAGAATAAAGTTCAGATATCATCCATTCATCCATTATTTATACCATCTTTATCCAATACAGGGTCATGACTGAAAAAATGAATTATTTTAACTTTAAACCAGAATGACTAAACACCTGAACTGGCTGAATAATCAAATTGAAGTGATATGATTTTCTTTTTTTCATTTTTTTTTTTTTAAAATACCCCATTGAAATAAAATATACCTAATAAAAGTCCAATAAATAATCTACAAAACAGATGGTTACACTCAGTGACAGTGACTGTCTGACAGGAGGGATCATCAATCAATTAATCAATCAAACTTAAAAACAATACCCCCCACAAACACACACCCCCCCCCCTTCCCCATCCACATGTAAAGCAATAAATGATTATGTTATAGATAAAAGACTAATCACTGAATATTAATTCCTGAGACTCAGGCAAGACATTTCCTTAATTAAACCCTGGAAACAACAAAAGTCCTTCACTTGTCTTATTTAGGTGAAGTGGATAAAAATCATACATACTCTGACGTGCAAAGTCTCGCACAAACACATACCACAGATGTCTCTTGGGGTGTCTCTTTTTACGGCCTGTGGCATCTACTTTCAGAGCTCGAGGAGGCCAGAACCAAACAGGCCCTCCACACACAAAAAACCCAACACTTGATCTACTGTATGCAGACAGCCAAAATAAAAAGCCAGCGATGCCACACTGAGGGAGCGTTTCCTGGACGCTCTGATTTAGTACAAATGTCCCTGCAGAGAAAATAACAACTCAGTGAAATACACACTGTGTACAAATGTGAAAATATGTCTAAGTTATTCAGGTAACTGATAAATTCTGGATGTATATTTTTGTTATACTCCTTTTTATTACATTAAATACACAATAAATGATTTCTGATTTCCCAGTTTTCCATCTGTTCGGTCGTGATTCTCTGACCTCCTTTTCTTTTTTTTTAACTCCAAAATAAAAAACGTTCATGTTTTTTTCTTGTACGTCGGAGAACATAAAGTCCTACATGTTCCTTTCGGTCTCCATACAGTAATATATAGGTCCATATATAGAACTGCGCTCGCCCGCTTTCCTTATGATTCTGACGGATAATTGATGGACGCAGCAGGTCAGTCGACGGTTTGACTGGACGATCACACGACGGCCGCTCCTTCTCATTCTGTGTACATCAAAGCTCGGCCCTGCAGTTCCTCATGAGAGGGCAGTACAGCTCCTTCTGTTGGCATCGTCGTACGCAGACTTATAGACGGGACAGTACCGCAGAGAAGAAGCTTAAACATGGCCATTGTACTTTAAGCGTGTCCCTTTTCTCTTCATCTGCCATTTAGTAACTCGGAGACAGATGATGGAGCCTGAGTCACAAAAAAAAAAAAATCACACAATATATCAAAATAAAAGCAGAAGCCAAGACAGTATCCATGCGGAGGGTTATGCTATATGTAGTACTGTTTTTAAACATCCAGAGGGCAAGATCATTTCCAAAGTTTGTCCCAAAATTCCCTTCTAGTCTGGGTAAAAAAGTGTAAACTAATTTAACTCTTTTATAGTTAGCAGCTCTGTAATAAATGTTGGGGAACCCCTGGAATATGTTGTGCATTTAAACGTGCATAGTGTAAAAAAAAACAAAAAAAACGTCACATCCACAGACCGTATATAAAAGTGGACATGGCTTCTGACTCTGAAAAATGCCATAAACTGCAATACCACCGGCGGCCACTAGGGGTTGGCTCCAAAAGGGCTCTGATGCCAGACTCCCATTAGACTTCTCATGAAATACAAAGTCTATTTCCATGAGTTATGTTGGTGTTGTTCGCTGAAGTAACTCCTTTTTATTCGTGTTTTTATATTTGACTATTTTTTTTTTGTTTGTCTTTTGCCCTTCGAAGGAGTGATGGTATGAGGAGTTATCTCAAACACACACACACACACACACACACACACACACACACACACACACACACACACACACACACACACACACACACACACACACACACACACACACACACACACGCCTCCTTTCAACCCTTCAGAGAATCACACACAAAAATGTGAGAAGAAATGAAAGGTGGTGACAAAGAGTGAGTGGTATCGAGCATCGAGGGATAATTACGCTTGATTACTGCTTTCTGCACGTGGAGTCTGCATTCAAAGAAAGTGAGTATTACCCACGGGCTGAGACGCTTACAAGGCAGACGGCTGGGCACACGGGATGTTCTTTGAAATGTACACACAACACGCTGTTTACGACAGGTACGGATATGAAAACCACTTTGAAATTATGAAAGGAATGTCTCTTTTTAATGTCTTGGTTTATGTCCCAGCAGTTTATCCTCCTTCACAAATACAATCAGTGACTTGAAACGCTTTCTTTGAAAAAATAAATATATATATATATATATATATGGTGTCTATATATTCTTTATAGTCACCTCCAGATATGATGAGTGCACATACAGTTCATACACACACACACACACACTATGAGGAGTATCATAAACATACAGTAGATACTGTTTTTTCCTATGAAGCTATATGCTTAGTTGTTGTAGACTGTGGTCATTTCAGAGATACTCGGTTGGAGAAGAGTTCATTATCTTGTAAAGTAGCATTTCCTATAGCCACTTAGGATGCCTGCTTGTTTTCTATATTTTATTATTTGTCATTAAATCCCTCTAAATGTCCAAAACTAGTACTGAATTAGTCTGACTGATAAGTAGTGCCTACCTTTGTACAACCAGGCTATTAAAGCTTATTTTGAGTCAATTCTGCATCGGCTGTCTGGCTGCTGGTTAGTGAATGTAATGAGAGTTAATCTGTGGCTGAAAATAGTGCAGTTTACTCCTGTTTGTAAAAATAAAACTGCAATCATCAGCCATTTTTGGATTATTTTTTTTTTGCCTTAATTGACGTTCCTACAATAGAGGCCCATTTGTTTGCTGTTTTTAAGGATTTGTGTCGATAGTAAGAACAATTGGCCTGTAGTTAAGAGCCACAGACTGACAGGTGAGAAATCACTGGGAGACTGACCAAAAGACATTATTGGTTTTGGTCTTGATTTATTTACCTCGAGATGAATATGAAGTAACACCAGCCGTATACTTTATCAAGGTCAGAACACCTTGTATGATCTGATATATTTACAGCTATTAGGTTTGAAATATATCATTACTTCTTGCAACTTCACCTGGTACAGAAGAAGCAAGGATCTCGCAGGAGACTTAATGCTTCCTGGACTTCATTGAGGTACCATCACTTGAAAGATGTAGAGGGCAGCAGGTGGAGGTGGGTACTTGGTATGCTGGTGCTTGGATTCACAAGACCTTTTTTTTTGGCATTATTTGACTGGAAAAAAAAGGTCTTTCGCATAGATTCCCCAAGTCCCTCTGAGTCTGCTGAAGGTATAACAAAAATAAACATTCTGCCAGTATTTCATTTCATTTTGGGACCTAAACATGTTTTTAAGGTTAGAAAATGCCAATGGAACAAAATATTTGTTTAAACAATACCATGTGTCAGTGTAAACTTTTTCTTTTAACTTAATAATTACAGATGCTTCACTGTATTGCTCTTTCAGCTATGAATATTGTATTTCTGAATGTCAAACTGGATAAAAGTTGACTATAAAATGATTTACAAATCATATTCTTGTCTGATCTAAGAATCTTTTATCTCTCTCTCCACACCTGAGCTGATGCTGACAAAACAAGGCCACGTGGGACTGACCAATCAGAGCGAGAGGACAGCTCCGAGGCTTGAAAGAAAGGGGCGTGGTGAGTGGTGCGGACAGGACTCTGATTGGCTGCCACAACGCTCACTCATTTCTGCAGCACAGCGCGGTTCTGCCGTCTCATCTGCAACTCACCTGGACAGCTCTGCTCGGTGTATGAAGTCAGACTCTACAGGTACAGACAGCAGGAGGGAGAAATAATCTGGCAGCCCTTTCTCAGAAAATCAGGGTTGTTGAGAGAGACGGACAGAAAAGGGTCGCGTTCACAGTTGAAAAGAAAGACGCCATTGTTGTGCGTGTCAGATGGAATATTTGCATAGGCCTGTCATTAAAAACGTCTCTCAGACTCTCCTCCGTACACGTACATCAACGTGCGCACAGTGGTCATTTTACGCACGCCCTCTCCCTCCCTCCCTCCCTCCCTATCTCTCCTGTGCCAGTCACACTCTCTCTCGCTCACTCTCTCTCTCCACACACACATACACACACACGCTCTCACTCTTCGTGGGAGAAAGTAAAGAAGGAGAGAGGGGAAAGAGAGAAGGGAGAGAGAGCGTGATTCCAGGTCTCTCTCTGCTGCTCTCTCCACTTTGGGTACTCGTCCCCATCCGACTCAATGGGGCTTTAGTACCAAGGGGCTCCACGTTCAAATAAAAGATATTTATTCACCCCAAAAGCCCTTTTTAGTGTTTAGGTTTTGTGCATTACCACAGACATAGGTAACTCACTGAGGGAAGTCTCCGGGAGAGAGTTAGAGACGTCTCCAGAGGCGTGCCTTTTTGTCTGTCGCCTCACAGAAGGTTCAGTCGGGTTCCTCTCCATCGGCTGGCTTTTCGTGAGAGGATAACTTCCCCCCCCATATCCTAAACTTTTCAGCTCCAACCAGGCCGGCAAACTACTGCAACACTATGGATATTGGAGCTTGTCCGTTCCGGAAGAAACGGAGACCGTGGCGCGTGGACTTCTCATCCTTCGCCCTGGTAACCGTCGCGCTCGCCGTGTGCCAAACGACCGTGGTTCGGGCAGGTAAGACAGATTATCTTATTAATACTGGTGATGTTCATTGTGCTTTATAAACGAGACTTATACATGTTGTTTAGCTACACCTAGTGTGTTTAAGTGTGCATTATTATTTGGTTTGACTCTGCGTAATATATGTGCACCTCATCCATTATCGGATACTTATGCACCTGACATGCTTCTTCACATTTCCCCAGTAAAGAGTGGCCAACATGGCGCCATCAACAGGTGGCCAGACAGTATCCAAATATATCAACTTGTTTGGTTTTTTTTTTTTTGCACAGAGGCTTGCACATTTAGAGGATTATGAGTTGTGAACTTCAGCCACATTTCCCCAAAACGTCCCTGGGTGACTTGGATTTCTCCCTGCTCCATAAAAGCCTAAGATGTGACTGGGCCGTGCCATCTAACACTTGGTCGTTTATAAAGGAGTTAGTTGAGAAATATGAAGAAGTAATGCGGGGAAAAGCTCTGTGTCCGATAATGGACCCAGGCAAACGTAGGAGGGTTTTGGCGCTGCGTCAGTAGTTTGATCCTTTCCCCTAAAACACGCCAAAAAAAAAAAAAAAAAAAAACAGACTAATGCTGCTTTCTGTTTGCTATTTATGATTATTTTGACAGTTGTTTTCTTATCGGGAAACTGTAATATCTTCAGCCTCAATATACTCTGTCCGACAATGGATATTACGCACGCTACGTATTAACCAAAGGTGACAGAGAAGAGGGGTTAAAGAGACCTTTTTGCTGATGGAAAATAAAAACTTTTCCAAGGACAGATTTTGTCGTCTCGGGGGACATCGTTTCCTTGGCTGTTTGTCTCTGAGTGTGCGTGCAGCCTGCTGACAGGTGTCATCTCACCAAACTCAAACATTTCAGGCATTCGGATGTTTTTTTGTTGTTGTTGTTATTTTCCACAGTTTGTGTTGGGGTTGACTTTTCATACTTATTTTCTTATCAACTTTACTTAAGACTTCCAGTTGGTTTCAACAGAATGGCGCTCATTTTACGCACCAGTGCGCCCTCCTCATCCGCAGGGGGCCATGGGGTAGGACGGTGAGGAAGAGCTGCTCAGTCGCCTCAGGAGGGTTTTTTTGCGTAAACGTCCCGTTTGAGATTTTGTAGTATTGTTTCTGTACTGCACCTGCATTTTTTTTTTGGTCTGTGCTTACTGGGCCGTGGATGGATGCAGGCTGCCAGCTGGGAGGCTGGGTGTTTACCAGTTCAGCCTGTGCACCAGTCCATCCATCACTGCGTCTGGTCCAAGAAGGAGGGATTTCAATAAGCCTGTGAAAAGTTGATTTTAAGCTTTTCTCAGTGTAAAACAACACCTGTTTGTCTCAATATTAAACGGTTTAGGTGATAGGAGGTGACAAGTTTCAGCCCAGAAGATTTTGGACAATTCTTCGGTTCGAAAATAGATTTGATAAAATCTAAAACTTTGGGTTTTTGTTAAGTCCCCCCCCCTTCCCCCCCCCCCCCCACACACACCACCCCCTCCCACCTCTCACTCCCCACAGTTAGAGATTAGTTGGCTGTAAAGGAATGATCCGTATGCGCTGCAGTTCCCTGACTGACCGCTAGTTGTCTTAAGTTATTTTTGACACAGAGAATCTATTGATTCACCTGAATCCAGATCAGTTCAGATCTAACTGGACACGTCTGATGCGCAATGTCACGCGACAAGCCATGGAAAGAAAGAAACCCAATGATTAAATGATTTATTAAAAAGTACAGTTATACAACCATTAACCCTTTAAATGATGAACTTGTTATTTTAGTTCCATGACAATAGATTGTATTATTTGGGGGAAAAAAGTGCAAATGACGTCTAGTAGGAGACACATCCTGCACATTTTACGCAGAAACACCAAAGCAGGTTTACTTTACCCACTTCTAGTAAATGTATTTTCTTTTGACGTTCTGGTGGACAGATGGGATCAGCGCGTCTTTATTCCTCTTTTGGACAGCTTGTGGGGACAGTTGCTGCAGCTCACGCACCAAGGGGGCTTTTGTACCATAAATTGCCCTCATCCAGTGTATTCTTTGGCCCAGTTTCCAGTTTCAGATTGCGAGAGGCGATTGCACCTTCCCGTCGTCTCCCGTGTGTATTCTGGAGGCGGAAGCCCGAGACATTTTTGGCTTTTTTTTTTTTGCTTTTTTTTGTATGAATAGGTTGTTATGCGGCGGAGCGCCTCGTTTGGGAGTGAAAGCGTTGAGTGTCTCCATGTATGTGCGCTTTGTACAGTTCTGTTTGTGTATATGCGTCTGTAAACTATGGATATTTTTCCCCGGCTCAGGGTGTGGGAATGTGTTCCACATCCAGCCTGTGTGAATGTGCCTCTGTGCGGGCTGTGCTTCTCATCTTATACAGGTGTTAATTCTCTCACTAAACGTGTTATTTTTTAATCACCTGACCCAGAGATAATGTCAGAATGACGCAAGTAAATCGCTCCTGTTACCTGTTGCGCCTCTGCCCGCGCGCACATACTTGCCTAGAGACCTGTGCGCATACGCGGTGCGTCTGCGCGTGCGTTTCCTGAACGGCGCAGCAGCAGACACGAGTGTAAAATATAACAGCGCCCCACCCAGGCAGTGAAAGACCAATTTAGAGAAGAAGGGGAAAAAAAGAGTGGTCAGAAGCTCTCATGTTTATTCTTTCTTCCCTCGGAGTATGAAGACCAGAAAAGAAGGAGGAGGAGGGATGGAGCATCACCCAGAGAGCAGCAGGCCCAGAAAGGCATGAAAGCCCAGTTCTGTTCAAAGGAGGAGAAAATCAGAGAGCAATATTTTCTTGACATGGATGTTCCTCAACCTCATTTTCAAAGCAGAGCGCTCCTCAAAGGCCAGTCTGTCTCCGTTTGGCTAAACATAACATAACCCTGCTCTGCCTCTCTGTCGCTCCCTCGCTGATGCTGAATGGAGCCACTATGAGGTGGCAGACTGGGACTCTGACAGCTCATTCCTGTGACTGGATGGCAGCGTTTGGTATTTTAGGCTTCTGGTGGTCACACGTGACCCAGTTGAGGCAGTTTTAACCTCGTCCCTTTGATTTTTGTTTTCCTCTGCCTTGTCATCATTTTTCCCATGATCCACTTCCATCCTCTGTCCATCTTTTTAAAAACGATTTGTACACACCCGTACCGAGTTGTCCAGGTTCATGAGTTTGGTTTTCTTGCCGAGTCAGAATCTTTTCATCCAGCAAATCTCTGCATCACATATATTTGATTCACTTAGAAAAATAATTATGAGCCGTCACCGGTAAGATTTTTTTTTTTTTTTTTTTTTGCCATACAGTTCACAATCTCACTTAAAACAGCATAAAACAAATTTTTTAACTTTTTAACTCACCTATCAGGTGTGTTTCCTTTTCAAAATTAGATTAAGTTCATCCACAAAGACTCATGTATAGCACCAAACCTGCTGCTGGTGGTGAGGTAATTTGCCCTAACTGAGTCTTCCAGCAGTCTTTACTCCCAGTCTGTCCTCAGATTTCACTTGCTATACCAAAATGAACAAACCTTTACTATAGCCCAACCCTAAACTTAATAATGAATCATTTAATATTTCTACTGTGGTGGTGGAACACAAACTGGAAGCATGAGCTGCCTGAAATGCAAAGTTCAGGGCAAAATTTTACCTTTTTCATTAAATGACCCTAATTAGCTTCTTTTCAATTGTGTTTTTTTTATTTTTATTCTGTGTCCCCAGCAGAGCCATTTCTGCATGATCCACAGTGCAAAAATATGCTGAATTATCTATTAGTGCCCCTTTATGCAGCTCCTCAGTTCATTCTCTGCCTGAGACAAGCTGTTTTAGCTTCTGTGTCTTTAAGGCCCGCTGTCTTCTGATTGGCCAACTTCCAGAAGCCTGTTGAGGTGCACCAATCAGAGCAACAGGTGGACAGATGTGTGACTGATGTCAGCTCTTTGTGAACTGAGTGTTCGGATCAGTCTGAATCTTTAGCTTTTTTCTCTCATGAATTATATTCGCATACGATTACCGAATTATTTGAAACTTTGGCCTCGTTCAATATGAACATCTGACTTTGTAACATTATTTACATGACATAATAGGTCCTCTTTAATGCTTGTTTACATGTCGTTTATGTCCACCAGTTTACAGATTTAGTTCAAAGCTGATTACAGAACAGATAACACTGTTTGAATGAGACTTTCCTTTTCATGTTTGGCACCTCTCTGTGTGACATTGAAGCCGTTTCGCCTCCAGAAAATGAGCAATCTCAGGATTGTTGAGAGGTTTTTTTGGTCAGGGAACTATGACTGTATCCTCGACACCCTCACATTCACTCCCAGTCTTTCCGTGACCTCAACCGCGGGTGTAAATCTGGACAGATAAGACCCAGACTGTGGTTGTAAGATTTTAAAAAAAAACAACACAGAGAAGAGTCCCTTAAACACCCCTCGGGCCTCAGATCTTAAACCACGACATCCCCTCCAGCTGTGAGTCTTTCTCAGACGAAACCACATCAGCGCTGCAGACTCAAAGGGAACGGAGTGAGTCGAAGACAGTTGGTCCTGTTTCCCCCGGTTTTCATAGGTGATGATTTAGCGGTGTGTGTGTGTGTGTGTGTGTGTGTGTGTGTGTGTGTGTGTGTGTGTGTGTGTGTGTGTGTGTGTGTGTGTGTGTGTGTGTGTGTGTGTGTGTGTGTGTGTGTGTGTGTGTGTGTGTGTGTGTGGAGAATCATTCCTCGGGGTCCTTGTACGAGGACGGCGGGAGAGCGTGCCAACTTTATAATGACAGGCTGTCTGTATTGGATGCTATTCCCAGTCACTGTTATTTCGCTGCCTCGAGGAACTCGATGTCGGAGGGTGTGGAGAGCAACTGTGGGCTTTTTACATGCGCTGTTGATGTACATCTTTTTTCCAGACATCGGTACAGTCGATCCTTTTGAAAAGGAAAACAACTTTTAAATGTCGGCTTTAACCTTTTTAGATTTCAGTGGAAAGAACTTGAAAGTTATTTGGGACTTATTATCTGATAATATAAGAAGAATACAACGTTATTTTCCTCCTTCTGTAAACCTTTTCGTTTTGATTAGACTCACAGGTGGGAGGCTGTAGCTCACTTGGTAGAGTGGGTTGCACACTAATCAGAAGGTGGGTGGTTTAATCCCAGCTCCTCCTGTCCACATCCCTAAGTGTCCTTGAGCAAGACACTGAACCCTAAAAATTGCTCCCAGTGTGTTGTAAGTCGCTTTAGATAAAAGCGTCAGCTAAATTGAAATGTAATGTAACATACAGGTAGACAGGAATCTATCCCAGCATGCCTTGGGAAGGAGACAGGGAAACATCCTGGAGAGATAACACACATATAAATCAACAGTTTTCTGTTAAAAAATGACTTCCCAACCTTCTTTAATCAAAACTTCATGCAGAGTAAACGTCCAAAAGTGATGCAGATACAGTGCGTGTTCATTATTTTAAATACTAACTGCAACAGGTATGAATGTTGGCGCAATAACAAAAACGAATCAACAGGATTTCTAGGATTCAATACTTTTTGATTTTCAGATTTACACAGTTTTACATCTTTCTGTATTTAAAATCCTGTATTTAGGGTTTATTATCAGTTAAATGTTTGAGATGCTGCAGTCTTGAAGGAACAATATGTCTCAGATGAAGCATTAGAAAAAGCTACAACACAACAGCAGGTTTAAATCAGCCTTAAATAAGTTCTGGTGCTCTGACGCTTGTTCCCGCAGCTAAATGACACCCATAAAGATCCCACAGTGTATTTCTGCTGTGGGGATTTCCAATCTTAAAGATGTCACTGTAATCTCTGATGATGATTATTATTATCATACAATGCTAACCTACTTTTCTTCATCATAAATCTGACTTGTCACCTCTTTGGTTCTCGACTCTAATCTCTGTTACTGATCATATACTCGCTGTACAATCCAGTTTAATATGCAGGTTTGTTTTTCTCTTTAAACATAAACCTGCAGTAAAAAACCTTTTTCACTCTTCCTCGTCTTTTCTGTAAACTTTCTGGGCTAAAATCAACTATTTATGTCTAATCTGCTGATCACTGATCTTTTTTTTTTAAAAGGGTTTTGTGCTGTTTTTATGTACAAATAGTCTTGTTTAGTACTGAGAAATCTTTTTTAACTAATTCTATTACCAGCAGTAAAATTTCATACGAGTAAAACAAATGTAAAATGACAGTTAATCTTGTTTTTTCTTTTGTTGTTCAGTGAAAATGTTCTGTGTAAAAAGTGCTTTTCCTCTAAAAGTAGAAACTGTTAGGATTTGTAAACTAAGTGCAGTCAGAGCTGAGCTACAAGAGCTCATCATTCAGCACCGGCACGCAGCCGGCTTCATGACTGCTTTCTAATTAGCGCCCTTTGCTAACAGTCAGGTCCATGTGACAGGACGTCTCCTGGTTCCTCTGACCGTCTCCTGGTTCCTCTCACTGTCTCCTGGTTCCTCTCACTGTCTCCTGATTCCTCTCACTGTCTCCTGGTTCCTCTCACTGTCTCCTGGTTCCTCTCACTGTGTCCTGGTTCCTCTGACTTTCTCCTGGTTCCTCTGACTTTCTCCTGGTTCCTCTCACTGTCTCCTGGTTCCTCTCACTGTCTCCTGGTTCCTCTCACTGTCTCCTGGTTCCTCTCACTGTCTCCTGGTTCCTCTCACTGTCTCCTGATTCCTCTGACTTTCTCCTGGTTCCTCTGACTTTCTCCTGGTTCCTCTGACTTTCTCCTGGTTCCTCTGACTTTCTCCTGGTTCCTCTGACTTTCTCCTGGTTCCTCTGACTTTCTCCTGGTTCCTCTGACTCCCTCTTGGTCCTGTGATGTCGGCTTTTTTTGTCGTCTGGTGTCAGTGTCCACCCTCAGATCCAAACTGAGACTGTGGCCTGCAGCCCTGAAACCGCACAAGAGTCTGGCATGATACACGTTGACAGCATCAGAGGAACACACACACACACACACACACACACACACACACACACACACACACACACACACACACACACACACACACACACACACACACACACACACACACACACACACACACACACACACACACACACACACACACACACACACACACACACACACACAGACAGACCACATAATGGCACACGGGGAAGTGCAGTACAGTAAATGTTGGCACCGCCCTGCAGCGACTGATGAACCACATGGATTGCAGCGTTCATCGTCAACCTGCCGAGGCAGAATAAAGAGCTCAAATCAAGACATCGTTAGAAGCAGAGGGGTTATATTTGATTATTTATATTACATCCTGTCCTTGTTTGTCATAAGAACAGTTGACTTTAAACAAACATTAAATGGCTGTTAAAAAACAAAACAGAATTACTTCCATTTTTACATTTAAGGTCAAAGAATCAAACTAACGATGCAGCACTACACGTTAAGATATGATCATGATTGGTAAAAAAAAAAAAAATTGTTGAGTGACAGCAGCAGTGTTTCACATTCAATTCAAAAATTAATTTATAATTCTTTATTTTTCCTCAGAGTATTAAAATGATAAAAGCAAAAGTCCAGACAGCTCATAAATCCATAAATTGATTATTTACTCAGTTTTGATTGCAGAAACTTTATTATAGATTAAAATGATGTAATCTGTGATGTCACTGATCGGCTGCCTTCCAAGTTCATTCTTTTCCATCCTTTTCTTCAACATGGCGCCCACCGTCCTCCCTGCACTGCTCACTATTCATCTTAGCTTTAGTGTTCATGTCCAACCGTCAAACACACCAGCTTGCTGCTCTCTTCTGCTTCTTGCACGTATTTCTTATATTTGCATTCTATATAATGATTTCTATTGTAATTCTTTGATATTTCTTTTCAGTTCTTTTGTTAGATTTTGTAAATATTCATATATAATTTTCTTGTTTAAGTTGGGGAGGACCGGTAAAGTAAGAACATCTCTGGGTCGCCTTTTTAATACTGTGCATATGACAATAAAATGTTCTCTTATATCCATTTTCCTCCAAGTTTGATATAAATCTCATTTACATTCAGTGTTATTCATGTAGTATAAAGGATAGTTCTATATTTCTCTCACATGGTGTAACATCTGCATGATAATTAACACACTGAAAAACCAAACCATCATTTTATACCACATAAATTATACAAATCCCTGTTTTTACTGCACAGCTACTCTATAATGGATTCTCTGTCTGTGTACATGAAGGCCTTATAAATACATCGTAACTATAGAGCACCATGTTGGAAACTACATCCCGCAGTCTTTCTTGCCATTGTGGTCATCTGGTTGGACGGAGGCACAGCGGATGTTGGCTGAACAACTGGAGTTTAGTTTACGGTTTTCAATGATAAAATCAGTTTTATATTTAACTCTTTTTTTTTTTTTATGATTTATGATGCTTTTTATTTTATTTTTAAAGATCTTTAATTACTCTTCCGAGCCGCTCCAAACAACCTGCCATCTCTTTTTATTCTTGGAAATAACAGGAGACAGAAATACTGAGACACAGACCTGCGCGTCAGTGTCTGTGTGTGTGTGTGTGTGTGTGTGTGTGTGTGTGTGTGTGTGTGTGTGTGTGTGTGTGTGTGTGTGTGTGTGTGTGTGTGTGTGTGTGTGTGTGTGTGTGTGTTAATTTTCCGTCAACATCACACGTCCCTTTTGCTCTGTGTGTCCGACAATGTGGCCGTTGTGTAAAGGTGAGGGGTCGACGTGTCAGCTGGAGTGTGTGTCTGGTATTTAGCACAGCTGTAGCAGAAAGGGAAAACGGCGCTCGCTCACACACGCACACACAAATACATACATGCGTACAGACGAGGTGAGGAAATGCAGGTTTTCCTTTGAAGTGAACTCTCACACAGGTCTGCAGTGATGGTCTGACGCAGGGCTCACAGAGCAGACTGTGTGTGTGTGTGTGTGTGTGTGTGTGTGTGTGTGTGTGCGTGTGCTATACACAAACTTTCAGCAAAGAACCATATACATGATATTAAATCTTAATAAGCCACCCAGAATTTTATTTATATTCTGATGTAGTAAACTCCCCCAGTGCATGCTGGGAAGAGCTGCAGTCCTATATACGTATATGCAGCTTTGCATTGCATGCAGAAGCATGTAATCATGCATCATAGACATATATATCAACTTTAGGAGAGAAAACATCAAATTTGATCCTTCAGTGTGTAAACTTTCTTCCCCACTGATCTTCTTCCTGATGTTCTCTGCGTGTCCGGCTGCTTTGACAGAATGTACAGACTGTTTAATAGTAACTCATTCACTAAACCCTGTTTATCTCTCACTCCTGTGGACGTGTCTATTTGCATAGTGTGTGTACTTGTAAACACTTGTGTGTGTGTGTGTGTGTGTGTGTGTGTGTGTGTGTGTGTGTGTGTGTGTGTGTGTGTGTGTGTGTGTGTGTGTGTGTGTGTGCGTGCGTGCGTGCGTGTGCAGCCTTTCCACAGGCAGTGATTGTGCTGTTTAAATTAATTAAATCCGTTTCAGCTCCATCTAGTGGCGGCTGAGCAGAACTACAATACCTCCAACTACAGTTTTTCACATCTTTTTTTTACAGTGTGAATGCCAGCCTGAGTATCACACGTCTTTTCTATCAACTTGTAATAAGCTGGTGGTCTGCAAGCGTGTTTGGTCAGTTGTGGTTTTGTGCGACGGAGTGGGTTCAGTAGTACAACAGTGACAGGATTGTTTCAGTTCTGGGGCACCTGTTGAAGAAAAAACAAACCAGTGTCTCCAGCCCACAGTACAGTGCACCATTATACAGCAGGCGGCTTATCATGCTCTCAGATCCTTTCCAAACCTGTTTACACTTTCCTCAATTTAAGGATTAAACACACAGAAATCATTTTGGTTTTAAACAAAATTAAGTTTCTTTTTTAAATATATTGAGACATTCAAATTTCCCTGAACTTTAATAGTTTTTTACGAGCAAAATGTCAAACTTTCACACTAGCTGTCCTCAATAAGAGTCCAGATGTCTGTGCTATTAAAATAAAATCTAAAGAGTTTTAAGAAGAGAAAGAACAGGAGGATCTCCTTTAAACAATATCAGAATAGTTTCATAATCATCAGCATAAAGTAGTCACTGTATTAATCTCCCCGTTTCATACGTTCTGATGAAAATGGTCTTTTTCTCTGGATGTTAGCTGTCAGTTGGTGTAACTGAACCAGCTACTGTATTCTCCACCTCCAGCGCCGCTCTCACGTGCTCTCATGGCAGCTGCTGTTTCCCGTCTTAATGACAGAAGTGTGATTGGCCCACATTTACATCAAACGGCTGCAGCCATCTGTGAGCGTTTATGGTAAGAAGAAGAAGAAGAAGAAGAAGAAGAAGAAGAAGAAGAAGAAGAAGAAGAAGAAGAAGAAGAAGAAGAAGAAGAAGAAGAAGAAGAAGAAGAAGAAGAAGAAGAAGAAGAGTTTGTGCCCCTTGGCTGGCTGTTTTCCTATCTTGTCTAGTTTCATATTTTGCCACTCGAGGTGTGTCGGTGCCCTTTTCCCCGGCCTGGGCTCTTTGTGTGTGTGTGTGTGTGTGTGTGTGTGTGTGTGTGTGTGTGTGTGTGTGTGTGTGTGTGTGTGTGTGTGTGTGTGTGTGTGTGTGTGTGTGTGTGTGTGTGTGTGTGTGTGTGTGTGTGTGTGTGTGTGTGTTTTCTTTTCGCGGGTGTGTTTTTGTCATGATTGTGGTCCTCCAGGCAGGAAGGGCCCCGGCTGCAGATGTGAGCTGGGCAGGGAGCAGAGGGGGAACAGAGCAGCACATTGTATACCGGGCGTCCTGGGGGGAGCTGCAGGCTGCAATCTGATCCAATGTCCTGCCATCACAGAACCACGCTGTCTACTGTCACCGCCTGACCCCCCCCCCCCCCCGACCCCTGCCCTCAAAATACACACACACACACACACACACACACACACACACACACACACACACACACACACACACACACACACACACACACACACACTCCACCTTTGCCTGAACCTCTCTCTCCCTTCTTCGCTCTCATTCCCAGCATTCCTGTGCAAATCTGCAAAAGTCTTGATAATTATGAAAAAAAAAAAAAATTAAGTTTGAAAACTTCACTCAAAGTCTGGAAAAGCGTGAAACCTTGATTTTGTTCTGTCCCTTTATGACGGTTTCTATTCATTTTAAATCTCACTTTTTTTTTTGTCTTTTCATTTCAGTTTCGACCTCCCTCATGTCTCCACTTTCACTAACTGACCTCCCGTCTGTTCATTTCCACCTTCAAGCAGTTGTTTTTCAGTTTCAGTCTGGGATGGTTCAATGTAGCATCACAGCATCACTGAATCTCACTTTTCCTCCTCCTTTACTTATACGTCCTCCTCTTCCTCTCCTCCTCTCCCTCTCCTCCTCTCCCCGGTGTCGAGTGACGTTAATGGGCTGTGGTCTGGACACCCAGCGGTAATATTAACACACCATTTGCTCTGTGTGAATAAATATTACCATCTGTGGGACTGTTGGACCGACTGTTACCTCTCAGACTCTGGGTGTCACCTAAACACGAGCTCCACCGACGGGGTCAGAGGGACTTCAGGACAAACACAAGGAAACGTGACATCAGATAAACACATTAAAATGGCTCCATGATTTAATTATAATGTTATTTCAAATGACGTCTGTGCTTATGGTTGATTCAGTCAACTGAAAGTTGAATTTCTATTTGTAACTGGGCCCCAAAATATTTCAATATTTATCTTCAATTTGATTGATTTAAAAATTAAAAAAGAAGCTTTTTTCATTGTTTTCAAACTTACAGAAAATGAGACATACATGGGATAGAGATAATAAAAAGTAGTAATAGTTGCAGTACCATGGATAACTAAAACATAAAGAATTCAAAATTATAATACAGAAACTACAACTTTCTGTCTCTGTAATACTTTCGATTTGAAATTTTACTTTTGGTTCTGTCCTGCTGGAAACAAGTAATTTAACAAGTTTGGATCCTGAACCATATTTGAATAAATACAGGCTTTAAAATGAGCAGTGGATAAAGTGCATCATTTGGTGGTTTTAAACCTCCTGACGGTCCCAGTAGGTCACATATCTGGTGGTTGCGGTGTTAATAGGATCCCTCCTATTATTAGACTCAGTCCTGCTGTTACGTTCTCGGTTGTTCTCTTCAAACATGCTGAAGATGATATAATCTCATAAACTCTCCATAAATCTGATGCTTTTTAAAGCCCTCTGAAGATGACAGTTTACTCATGCGTCTGCAGGATGAAAAAACCAGAAAGAGAAACATCACGTGATGCGGTGGGCTCCGTCTTTTCATCAGCGCTGGAGTGTTTCACTGGACATGTGCATCACTGAGATTCTGCAAGTTTATTAGGAGAAGTGCCTCAGCGGCCGGCTGTAAATGAATTTAATTGGCTGTTAACAGCAGAGTTAGTTTCTCTGGTGCACCTCAAACACGGAGAGGCCGGCCAGGACGCAGGGAGGACGACAGGAAAATGTGAACACTGGCTTCTGTTTTAACTTTATGCTGCAGCTGCCTCGCTGCAAAACGCTTTGACGTTTTTACATTTCATTTGGGTTCAAGTGTTCTTCAATCAACAATCAATCAATCAACCAAGCAATCTGAATTACAGACTCGTTAGTGCAGGTAAGAGACAGAACAACACATTCAGTGAGAAAATAGAATACATTAAAAACCAGCTGAAAGACAACTGTACTGATGTCTGAGACAAGCAAACAAGAATGATGTCACTTCTGGAGTCATTTAAATGACAGATAAATTTATACATAAGATTTCAAACATTTTTCTTGCACAGCACCATCTCGGTTTCTTGAGTAAAACTCTCATGGCATCATTATAAGCTACTTCAAGTCTCTTTAAAGTTGCTTTTCTGTAGTTTTCCCCACAACTGTGCAGTATCAAGACTTTCGAAAGAAAACTTTAAACAGAATTTGTGTTATGCATGTTTGTCGTTGCTTCTTAAACCAGACAGCAGCAGCTCTGGATCCTGGAACAAGAACCTGCGTTTCACCAGAAACACACTGAACGATTTGTTTTTAAATTAAAAATGTTCTTTTCTTTTTTTAATAAGCATGATTTGGACATGTATAAAACAACCAGAATACTTTCCCTTAAAACAGAACAAGTGGAGTCATGTGTAATTACAGACCCGCCCTTTATAATGCTGGAACAACAACTCTGGTGAAAAAAACCATTTCAAACTAACTGAACAAATTATATTCAGAATGATTTATAACTTGTTTCCAAAATAAGCATTTTAGAGGACAAATAGAAAATATTTTTCTTTTCCTTCTGCAGTATCACTGTGTTGGATTTCTGACACCTTAAAGGAAGTTAATTATATCTACATCGTTTTCCAGCACAGTATTTTATGTACGCGTGACCATGAAGGGACAAATCCCAAATTGCAGAGGTTAGAGCTAATCTATTCAAATCTGATGAGCAGAGACTGCCACGGTGCCTTTGAGCAACGTCTGGAGTTTAACCGAGGCGCAGACTGACGGTGGTGGTTTGACTGCACCGTGTGAAAGTGGAGAGTCTGTCTGTCTCTGTGTGTGTGTGTGTGTGTGTGTGTGTGTGTGTGTGTGTGTGTGTGTGTGTGTGTGTGTGTGTGTGTGTGTGTGTGTGTGTGTGTGTGTGTGTGTGTGTGTGTGTGTGTGTGTGTGTGTGTGTGTGTGTGTGATGACTCAGCACAATGACATCAGCGGCCGTTTGTTTCCGTTTGCCTGATAAATGTGAGCAGAACAGAAGTCATTGTCTCCCCTCAGATCTGAACCGAGCTTTCCTCTACCTGCCCTGCTCTGCTTCGTACATGCAGCTTGGACCGTTGCCCATTGGCTCCGACACAGAGCTTCCTTTCTTACACGTTATACCCTCAATGTACAGTGGCGGCCATTGTGGACGTCTCCTGTATCCCGTTAAGTGCTGCGAGACCATTTAAGATCACTTTTAAGATGAACTTTTTTGATCCTCTGGGGAACTTTGGGTCATTGCAGCTGCAGTGCCGTCATCTATTTTAGATTTAGAGACTTTGCAGATATATTTTAAAAGGTCCTTCGCAGTGATTTCTATCCAGTTTGTAGGATGATGCACCTTCTGTAAAGCTGATGGAGGAAACATCTGAATATACAGTATTTAAACACTAATTTATGCACAAATACAAACATGAAAGTGAGAAAGCAGAACTTCATTAGTTTGTGTCTTTGGTTTCCATAGTTTCTGTGTAACGTACAAATATTCAGTAACATTACCGGAAGTTTCAACTTCGAGATTTTACTTCTTTACTTGAATTAAGCTGCCGTGTCACGTGCAGGGCAGCTACGTTGTCGTGAGTTGTTTGCTGAAGATGTACTGACGGTGTTCCTCTCTCTCCTCCCGCCTCTCGTCAGACCCAGTGGATGTGTTGAGGGCTCTGCAGGTTCCCTCTCTCCCCGAGGGCGTGAAGAAAGTCCCCGGCTTCTGCACCTCCCGTCGCTCCAGCAGCCCCGATCACGCTTACCGCATCACCAAGAAGGCCCAGATCTCCGCCCCCACCAAGCAGCTCTTCTCAGGTAGGACTCACCTGGACCGGGACGCCGGGTCGTTGGTTTCAGCTTTCAAGTTTCATGATTCATAATTGCATAATGTTGAAAGATTGTTCATACTGGAAGAAGAAGAGTCTGACGTCATCAGGGTTGTTTTCTCTGACACAGAAGACGTTATAGAGCAGTAAGACCTCATGAGATGTTATTATAAATAGGTTATGAGATTGTTTTACAGAAAGGCAACTGACTGAATAGCCGTTGATTTGTCTTTGTTGTTATAACCATAGTTAATAGCAGCAATTACAAGGTGTGACAATCACTTTTTTATGAAATAAATGGGAAAAAAGGTAGACTACAATAAAAAATAAAATAATAATAATAGTAATAATATGTATTATTTATATAGTGCTTCTAAAGGTATAAAAAGATGCTTTACTAGTTGTTGTTTTTTAAGTATTTAACACAAACAGACTTCACATTTTATTTCATAGACTACTTAAATATAAGCAAAGCAAGCTGCTAAAGTCATATCACTGATTTCCCCTGCTGGCTGTCACATGCTGTAAACATGTTTCCATGGCAACATCAATTCTTCCCAAGTGAATATAACCAAGTTCTGATAGTGTCTTAAAATGTTTGTATTTGTATTCAAAGACAAGTTTCTAAATATCAGTAAAACATGTTGGTGCTTGTGTTTTTCAGATTGAGCAACATAATATTTATGACCTGATGGGTTTTGTGAAAATGTGCAGCAACTCTGCTTATTGTATAATTTTTAATATGGAAATATCAACTTGTGATTATCTTGCAGGTGTCTGTTGGTTAAAACCAGACATCTCAAACCAACAGTTGTTCCCATCAATAGTTTCATCATCTTCTGTATAGGTGGGCAGCGGTATCCATGGTAACAGCAGACCAAACTATGGGCATTCACACAATGCAGCGCTTTATAGCACATAAAGCTTCAGTGGAAAACTTATTTGATCATAAAACGTTACGTTAAACCAGTCGTGTGCATCTGTGGTGTAAAATGAGCTTTAGATTTAATATTTCTCATGAATTCCAGAGTGAAACCGACAATTATCGTTACAGGTTTCTATTTCTGTCTGGAAGTATTTTAAACTGAGCTTAAGTGTTGTGCGCTCTGCTAGATTGCTTGTGGATATAAAGTATAATTATGTGTTTGCAGCGCAGGAGCTGAGTGAAACAGGAGCCACAACAAATTAACTGTAGAAAAAGCGTCTGACACCCAGGAGACATGAGAGAGTAGCACTTACATGGTTTATGAAGAAATCCTCAAGAGTCAAAGCTGATTTTCAGCTCGTTTTCTGCAGTTTATTCTTCCTTCTCTCACCTGTTAATATGACCTGTTATTGTTAAACCAAATAAAAGCAAAAAAGACCACTTTGAGACCAACGCATGCAGGACGATATTGATCAAATATCCACCCCTCCGTTCCCTCGTCCGCAGGTCTTTTCCCGGAGAACTTCTCCATCATGGCTCTGGTGAAGCCCCAGGCCGGCCTGCAGGCCTTCCTCCTCTCCATCTACAGCGAGCAGGGCATCCAGCAGCTGGGCATCGAGCTGGGACGCTCCCCCGTTTTCCTGTACGAGGACCAGAACGGCAAACCGGCCCCCGAGGACTACCCGCTCTTCAGAGGCGTCAACCTGGCTGATGGCAAGTCAGTAACCAGCGGCAACCAGTTTGTGACTGGTTGAGATGACGTGATTGGGGTCATGTGGGTGTGAGTGGTTGGGAACAGTATGTGTGTGAGTGTTGGTTGGAAGGCTTTGATACCTTTTAATTCAGGACTGTGGTCACATTACACATTTATTTGCCTGCGGTTCCTCCTCCTCCTCCTCCTCTTCCTCCTCCTCCTCCTCCTCCTCCTCGTCTCCAGGTGGCATCGCATCGCTTTCTCTGTTTCCAAGAAGAACGTGACGCTGCTGCTGGACTGCAAGAAGAAGATGACGCGCCCTCTGCCCCGCGGCAACAACGCCGAGGTCGACACCAACGGCATCACCGTGTTTGGAGCCCGTCTGCTCGACGAGGAGGTTTTCCAGGTGACGACCTTTAACCGGCGACATCATATGTTTGTTGATGTTTTACTGTGGCTTTTCTTGAGGTCACATTTATTATATACAAATTCGAGCTGTATCCGTTTGTTTTTCCTCCACAGGGAGACATCCAGCAGCTGCTGATCGCCTCCAACGCCCAGGCTGCCTACGACTTCTGTGAGCACTACAGCCCTGACTGTGACTCCCCTCTGCCCAAGACCCAGGCTCAGGACCCCAACACATACGTGAGTAACACCAGCACAACACCATCAAACACACACGTATGGAATCAACATTTTCCTCTTTTACACAAATTAATCAAACAATCGCCCTTCCCAGTAAATTAATTATCTGGAAACCTTCCCGCAGGGTTCAATAAATACCCTTTTTATTTCACACTCATCTCATATAAAGTTCACTGCAGGAGTTTTTCACACAAATCCCCCGACATCAGCAGAACTACTGAGTGGATGACCTCACACTGTCACGGCTCATTCTCATCATTTGTCGGCTCATCTGTAGCTCCAGTGAAACACGCCCAAACAGAAGCTGTGGACTTTGTTTTTCATCTCTGGGGAGCTTTTAAAAGATGAATTACTTCAGAGGATCTGAACAGTTTGAAAATGCTTGTTCATTTATTTTGCAGCTACTTCTGTTTTCCCTTTACAGAATAGAAAATGTTGAAATCAGAGGAAGATATGACAGAGAAATATATAGCCATAGGAAATCCAGAGAGTTCATCCAACTTGTATCATGATCATAAATAAATAGAATTTCTATCAAATTTATTTTTTAACTTGTGAACTGGCAATTTAGGCCAGTGGTCAGTAATATTTTGCATAAAGTTCCTCCTGAATTACCGGGTTTCCTCTCACAATGAGGTTTCAAAATCAACTCTTTTGCTTTTATATTTGGCTTGTAAAAATAAGACTCGTGTTAAAAAAGCTACTGTACATAAAAATAAGGTGTAAAAGTGAAAACAAAAGCCACGCTGAAGGCACCAGTCGTCTGAGAATGAAGTCCTCAGGTTCAGTTCGGGTCGTCTGATTACGTCATCAAAGTGCTGCTCTTCCTCTCCTCTGTCTTCCTCGCGCATCCCTCGTCATCAACAACAGTTTGTATCCATCCGCTTTCCTCCTCACCTGCGCAGTCTGTGTGTCGCTGGAGGAAGTAAAGAGAAAAAGCAGAGGCGTGTGTCAGATCATGTGCTCTCTCCCAGGAACGCTACTCCTCTGATTTGCAGCAGTGGATTAGCTGTCGCTGGAACACAGAAAGGTCGGGGAAAGAGGATGATACAAGCGAAACATCAGCGTCTTTCCCCCGTTGATCTCCCACAGACTGAAAGAGAGAGGACTTGTTCGGGGCATTAAAAAAAAATGCAACTTTAGTTAAATTCTGATCAAGTTGAGAAATATAAGATTTTGAAGATGGCTTAAAGGTGGAGCCTCTTTGCTTACTGAGACTGGGTGTGCACATCACATGCATCATTCTTTTTCCATTAAAAACATTACTGATATCTGGCAGCTTCCCTGAAAGCAGCTGCATCAGAGAGCTCACGTAGTCAACGACTTTCATCTGCCCTCATCCATCCAAAGTACACTTTGTTTTATGAGCCTGCATGCCTGATCTTAAATCAGTATAAGTCGCCACTCGCTGTCCGGATCCCGAACCCCTGCCATGTTGATGCTGTTGAGATGACGGCTTTTTTTTCTTTCTTTCTTTTTTTTTTTTTTTTGAATGAATATAACTCAGTGTGGTTTTATTCATTGGCTTTATGTTTTGTTTTTACTGTTTTCTCATTCATCAGGGAAGCCTGTGTACGGACATTTTTAATATCAACTCGTTTTAACGAGCCGCACAGACTCTGATGAATAGAAAAAATGAAAGCTTTGCATTTTGTCGTCATCCCTCTATCACCTTTTTTTCCTCCTCTGCTTTCTTCACCTTTATTTATCCCTCCGTGACCTCTGCAAACCTCCTCTTCACGGAGATCCTCTCTCTCCCCTCTCTCTTCGTGCACTCCTCTTGCTCTCCTGTTCCTTCCTTCCCGTCTTTCCATCCTTCCATCCCTCCGTCTCTCTCAGTACTTTGATGAGGAGCAGGATGACCATGAATACCCCTATTATTGTGAGGAAACAACAGGCGTTCCCTCCTCCTCCTCTGCACCCCCTCTCCCCGACCCGGGGCCCCCGACCAGCAGGTAAAGAGGGAGCAAGAGAGAGAGGGAAAACACCAGCGGGGTTTTGTGGAAGGGACGGAGAATGAGAGAGAGAGGTATTTAAAAGATAACAAGATTTATAATCCATGAGTTATTGTCAGCTTGTTAAATATTTAAGTGTATTCTAAGTTTATATTAAATATTTCAGGAAGTATTTGTTTGAAAAATCTAAATTTTTACTCTCCGAAGTCCGGATGCCTCTCTCATCCCTCATCGCTCCAAACCTCCCTTGTTTTATTTACATCTTCTCTTTAATCCAGATCGACCTCTCACATCGTCACCACCATCTCCATCACACAGGATTCCTTTTTGCTCCTTGTGATTTTGATTTTTTTTGTCCTCATGTCATTTATGTCATTATATGTATGTGTGTTCACATGTGGCCAAGTGGCGGCACTGGGGCGGTGTAGGTGCAGCTGTGTTGTCATAGCAGCATACTCAGCATTCGACCCTACTTCATGTGTGTGTCCTGTCCTCTTCTACCTTGAAGCTAACCAAAAGGCCTTTTCCTAAAGACAGTGAAAACATTTTGTGAATTTAAAGAGTTGCACTGAACTTTCTGAGCAACGTACAAGTAGAAAGATATATTAGTTATATTAGTAACCTAACAATCTCTGACAACCTCGTGGGGGAACTTTTTGGATGAAGTTATGTCACTAATGCCGTAAGAAAAAGATTCTAGTCTGACATCAAACATTTGCTAATCATTTAAATTAAACTTTTTATTTAATATGATGTCATTACCGTAACAAAATAATGGGTTACCTGACGATTGGTTCGTTGTCTTTGATGACAAACTGAGCTCGTGCAAATAAAAATTATCTTAGGAAACACATAAGAAAATGCCAGAGTTTTCTTTTTTTAAGTGGGTGTTAAGTTGATGAATCATGAAACAGAATAATTTATTTGATTTTCAAATGCTTTCCTGTGGTTGCTTGAATTATCTGACACTCATTGCATGGACCTTTTATGACAAACCCCGCCCATTTAGCATCACAGGTGATTACAACAAAGAAAAAAGATTTGCAATACTATTTATTCAGGTCATTTCATCTTTATTGTCCTGTTACTTGCATGATTTCTTATGAGTCTTGGAGGATGTCGCCGCATGAACCTTCTGTACTCGTGCATCATCTGATTCCAAACTGAGTTTTCAGTCAACTTTTGAATATCAATGCACATGTGTTTGTGTTGGTAAATGCATTCATGGTTGTACGTCTGACCTTTCTGTATTGCATACATGACACACATGTATGCCACAGTCTGTTTGTGTATCTGAGGAGGGTGTATTCCCCTTGGTGGACTGTTTCCCCTTCACATTAGGGGGAATTTTATTTGTCTGCCCACACTTGTAATTTGCATGTATTTTTGATTGTAGCAGCATGAGTGGTGAGAAATAATCATGTTCAGTACTTTTCATTGTGTGGTTTTATGTGACTAACGTGCACTGCATGCCAGCCTGGCATCCATGCTACTGCTTTTGCATGTCTAAACAGCAGCAACCTTCTTCACTTAATGTTTAATAGCACAGCAAGTCAGTGCATCAGTGATGTGTATGTTTTGTGTGTGTGTGTGTGTGTGTGTGTGTGTGTGTGTGTGTGTGTGTGTGTGTGTGTGTGTGTGTGTGTGTGTGTGTGTGTGTGTGTGTGTGTGTGTGTGTGTACAGCAGCCAGCTTTACCCGTCACCTCAGTGCCTCTGCCAAACCACGGCCTCCAGTTCTAATTAGCACAAAGATGCTGCTTTGTCATTTAATATTGGGAATGGCATTACTGGAGAGACCAGCAAAATAAAAAACTTCAAATAACTTGAAGTCTCAAGTACTTTACATGAATTCAGCATTGAATTACTTTGAGTATTGGTACTTTCCTTTAGATTTCATTTTAATCCTCTGCTGTATCCAGTAATGCCTATACAGTCTCAGTAAATCATCCCAGCCTTAGCCATCTTTATGTCATTGTTTCTCAAAAACATCCACTCTTGTCTTTCTCTCTCCACCTGTCCATCCCTTGTTTGTGCTTTCCATCCCCCTCCCAACCCCTCCATGTATCTGTCGTCTTCCTCTCTCTCTCCCTGTCTTTGTCAATATGCACTTTTACATACTAAACAACATCTCAACCAAACAATAATCACGGATACTAGAAGAAGGAAGTCAATGGAAAAGCAGCTCCCACTAAACCCACCCCTGTAAAAGCTAAACCCACTCCAGCTAAGCCAGCCAAAGCTGGACAGTTCAAACTCGTAGTTAAGCCACCCATGCCCACCAAAGCTCCCAAGGCTTTTCCAGCCAAGCCGTCCAAAGCAAAGCCCACTGCAGTAGAGATCCTCTTGTCCAAAATCAAACCAACAGCAGCAGCTAAATCTAAACCCACCGCTGCGCCAGCTAAGAACAGCAACGGTAAACCAGCCGTTGAGAAGAAGGTAAATGGTGCAACCAAAACCAACGGCAATGGAAAAGCACCTGCAGCAAAATCCAATGGCAATGGCAAAGCTTCAGCAGAGGCCAAGCCTACAGCACAGGCCAAAGTCAATAGCAATAGCAATGGCAATGGCAATGGCAAAGTTGTAGCTGAAAAGAAAGTTAATGGAAATGGAAAATCCTCCGCAGAAAAGAAAGCCAATGGAAATGGAAAAGCCACTGTTGTGTCTAAGACAAATGGCAATGGCAAAGCTGCAGCAGAGAAGAAAGCCAACGGAAATGGCAAAACTGCCGTTGAGGTTAAAGTCAAAGCTAATGCCAAAGCTGAGAATAAAGTCAACGGTGAGGCTAAGGCTAACGGCAACAGCAAAGTTACGACTGTGGTCGAAAAGAAAGCTGTTAGCAACGGGGCTGCAAATCAGGCCAAAGTTGAAACCACTACAAAAACAAAGACTGAGAAAGTTGTTAAAGTAGAAAAGACTGTGGTCAGTGCAGCTAAAGCAGCTGCCAAAGTAGAAGCTACTAAGGCACCGAAACCCGCAAAGGCAACAAAACCAGAACCCACTAAAATGGCCAAAGCTGTTGCTACCAAAGCTCTGGCGGCTAAAACCCAAATGAAAGCAGAGGTCAAAGAGGTTACCAAAGTCAAAACAGTGGTCACCAAAGTGCCTCTGGTGAAACTGACGGCGACCAAAGCGGTGAAGAATGTGGTCAAAAAGGTTTCCATCCCGACGAAGGTCGCGGCGACGTCCGCCCCCGTCCGGCCAACCCCGCCCAGACCCACCAAATCCAACAAGGTGCTGCTGGACGTTAATGTCAAATCCCAGCACAAACCTTTCCCGCCGTTCGACAAGACCGCGCTCAGCGGAAATGCGGTCCCGGCGAAGAAAGTTACCAACGGTTACCAACAGGTACAACAGGAGGGCTCGTGTTTGGGTCGAAATGTCCAGAGTCGTATGTCCCACCTTCCCCGTTTCTCTACCAGCTCGTCCCATCGTTGAGGATCTGCAGCAACGTTTGGTTCCTTCTTTTATGAGTCGTTTGATCTTTTAGTAGGTGGCAGTCATTGTAAACGTTGGTGCAAATCCTCCATGATGGACGATCTGGTGTTCAGAAAGGAAGTCGGTCCCATACCACGCTGGCCGCCTTCTCCTCTGTTCATGTATCATATGATCGTCATGATCACAGCGACTTCTCCGTATGATATGATACACATTGAAGCATGGCTAACTGTGCAGTTTCATTGGTCTTTACTTCCCTTCATACTCCTCCCTTCAAGCTGCTAAAAAAAAACAACTGGATCTCAGAACTTGAACACACTCCGGCACTCCGTCTCTGTTTCTTTTTTTTCTTTTTCAGGGAAGCCATTAAACGTGCCGGTTAGAGTGAATGAGCATGGACTGCTAAAACTGAGAAAACACAAATCACATTTTACACATGTGCAACACAACAAATCTCCCCTGTCACTCTGTCTTTTATCTCTCTTTGTTGTCTTATTTAAACTCATGTGTTTTCTGTCTGACACCTGTCTCCATCATCTATCGTCATATTTTGTACTAAATATGAATGAAGCAGCTTCACAGAAACTAAACACAAGCTTTAGGCGGGTCGTCCACTGGGAGGCCATCTTGGGTGGGATCTGGGAAATCTGTAGCTTGTGTTGATGTTACATTCAATTAACGGACTTGTGTTCTGTGAGGCTGCTGATCGGGGTTGTCTCTCTGTTTTTCTAGTCTCGGGTGAAACTAGACATCCCAAAGCATCGGGTTATGATGTTTTAAGGGATGGCTAGAGGCTCTCAGTCGACTTCCAATGAGAGCAGACTTCCCCCTGTCATGTATCTTGGCTTTGTGAGCTTTAAAAAGCAAAAATAAAATGGTTCAAAAATATGAAAAGAAATTTCAGCAAAATCACAACGGCTCTCTAAATTTTGCATCTGGCAAAATTTATAGTCACTGAGATTCTGATATTTCTTTTCAAAAAATGGATCCTTACAACTTTAAAAATGTGAGTTGCCTGTAACAAAAAATAATATAATAATTTGGCAACCACAGTTTTATGATGTGCTCCATTTTCTTCTTTCAACTCATCGTCACCCAGAAGCAGACTTTGAACTAACCGCTCTTCCAATCAAATCTGCTTACTTCCTCCCTGCTCCCCCCCACTTCCTGTCAACCTGACCAATCAGGATGTAGACACTGAGTATTCTGAGGCTGGCCACACCCCTACAGAGACTGATTATTACTATGAGGAGACGGTCCCACTGCCAGACGGTGAGGTGATTGGACAAGAAGAGATCTCTGTACAGGTAAAAAAAAAAGACAATGACACACTGGTCAGCGACACACATCGAGTCGTGAAACAGACAAAGAAGAAAACGTCAATTAAACGACAAAATCTCCAGATAGATCAATTTACGCAGTGAAATATATCAACTCAGAAGTTAACTGACAAAAACAAGAATAGTCGCTTTAATAGGAGAGACTAGAGGAAGAAGATGGTGTCATACGTGTGTGGTGGTGAGCCCAGTCTTCGTAGTTTAACCACGTAGTTTGTCTCTCTTTATACTTTTCTAACCACACATCGCTGTTTTGTTGGCACCGATGCCGCGTGACAAGACATAAGAGAAAAAGCCTCGCTCAAATCAGAACGCACCACATTCATCTGCTCGTACCATCAAACATTTTTATGTGGCTACCCTTTTTTTTTTTTTATCACCTAACAACAAGATCCCCCCACGTTTTTGTTCTCATCTCAAGATCCCCGGCTTGATCCGGTCCTCATCTTGACATAAGAGCAAAAAAATAATAATAATCTTGTGGAAAAAAGGGAACCACGTGAGGATGTTTGATCTGCAGTTTGAACCACGGTAACAAAGACAGATGAATATCATGCATTCTTGTTTTGAGAGGAAACCTGAACAGGAGAATACAGTGAGTCACTGTGGGTTACTTTAAATGAGCTTCTCACACCTCTGATCTGTTTCTCACTGTTCACTTGTTTTGACAATAATCCGTATTGTCATTATCACCATTTTATCTACATTAGCTGACTTTTTGTTGTTGTTTTGATTGTTTTGGAGATAAACTTTCAGTTCAGTAAGATATATTTTTGGCCAAAAAAATGTTTATAATCTGTTGTGATAGTAATAATTCATGATTGTTTTCTCATGAGGTAACAGTGCAGTATAATCCCCCTGGATTCATATTTGTTTTTTAAAACATGTGTGGTAAGTAAAAAAAGAAAATAACATAGTTTTTGCTTTGCAAAGCAGCGGCTTGTTTTCACCAAAGTGTTTCGTATCAGTTCTGTGTGTTTCGGCTCAATGCAAGAACTTTCACGATATCCAATACTGTACTTGGACAAATCATTTGGTCACAGGTCGTCGCACACGAGCTGATGACGATGTGCTTTAATGGAAACATAAGCTTTAAACCGTAGATGATTAATGAAGGATAAACCTGTTAATCCATAATTCACCTGAAGAAGCAGCATGAAGGACTTGCAGAGTCTCCGATGTCCAGCAGATGTTTTTTTTTTTTTTTCTGTCCCTATGTCACTGTTTTATTTACAGAGGTAAGACTCACTTCTTTCTGTATGCCCTTCTTGCCAACTCCCCCCCTGATGTTTCTCTTTCACTAACATTTCCTGCACACCTCTCCCTCCTCTCCTCTGACCGCTCCTTCCCTCCTGTCGCATCTCCCCCCCCCCCCACCCCTCCACCTCGCTTGCTTCCCTCTCTCTCTCTCTCCATCTGTGCCACTGTGGCTCTGATAAACCCCAACGCAGCCCCAAGTGGATCCGGCGTTGGTGGGAGAGGAGGTAGACGCCACCAAGGCGGGCGGTGTGGGCGAGGAAGTCTTCACTGAGGAGTATGTGACTGGGGATGTGGGCCTTAAGGAATACGACTATTCCTACAGGGACTACAACGACCCGTTACCGGAGACCGGGGAGGTCGATGCCAACATGGGCCCCGCCCTGTCCGCTGTGACGGACGAGGGAGGCGTAAGTTGTTTTGCTTTAGAGGCAAAAAAAGAAAAGAAGAAAAAAAATTCTGTTTCAACCCACTCTTCATCCTTCGTCTTTGTCAAATTGTATTCAATGTCCTCTAGCGTGACTTGATTGAGTTTGCCCTCTGTCAAATGAGACATATTTATTTATATATTTTTTTTTTTACCAATCCTACTAGTTGACCTAATTGCAGCACAGATGGGATGATCCCATAATTATTTTCAGATTAACATTCATGTGTGTACTCACATAAACCTAAACATTAAAAATCAGTTCAGAAAAATCAACCGGACGAGCTGCAACTTTTATCTACTTCGACTCTATTATTATATTTATTCCATTTTATTTATGAGTTCTTAATTCCTGTTTTAGTTTCCATCCCAGAGTGTGATGGAAGTAAATTCAAAATGGCCACTGTGCGAGTAAGGATAAGTCTTGTGTTGTGTTCCAGATGTTGTACTAACACTGACTCACTATTTTGAGTGCATAAGTTCATTCACACTGCCGAGTACAGAAACATGCAGTTCACTACAAGTACCAGGATGAGGCTCTCAGAACGGTCCAAAAAAGAAGAAGTGTGAAAACTCTGCACACTTTTCACCCTAAACCCCTGGAGGAAGGGGGCGGGGCCACTGACGTAAAGAATTTTCAAAATAAGGCGTCTGAAGAAGCTGCAGCTGTTTCTGAACACCAAACCAGAGTGTTTCTTTTTCACTAACTGCTGCTGGACAGAAGAATCAGTGTGTTTATTGAGTGTGTTAAACACAAAACACGTTGATTTCTGGGTAGAATAATTAAAGCTGCAGATATTTTTGCAGATGAGGTTGTGTTGAGGTTATTTCCGGTCAGTGTGCGATTTTGAAACAACGCTACTCTGTCAAAGATTCCTTTACTACACAAGTAAGTCCCAACATGTAAGAACACGATTTATTAGTGCACTAAAGGAAGTATGTCATCTGGAACACAGTGATAGATTCAATTTGATTCCAGGCAAGCTCAATCAGTCACAGAGAATCATATATTTGAATGCATTTCAAGACCTAGTCCGCAATCAGTGGTTGAAATGGGTTTTATGACATACAGTGTTTAGAGCGAGCCGCTCAGGACCCCGTGAAGAATAGCTGTCACTGTGGTAGAAGCTATCGGGGATCCTCAAACAGTCACATACACGCTGCATAAAGAGGCATGTGGAGGCGCAGCAGTGACGACCTGCTGCGTCCTGAATGCCAATTTATCTCAGTGTATGGCTTCGTTTAGTGGCGCTGAGCCCAGATTTATCTGAATCTACGCAACAACAACAAAAAAAAGCCTTCGAGTATTGGACCAGCAGTTCGGAGAATCAATGGTATCTGGATGAAAGCTTATTTTTTCACAAGCAAAACGGGTTTTCATTTTATCATTTTATTTTTAACACCTGTCTCTCTCAGAGCCTGCAGTTAAAACCCTGTCATGCTGTCAATGAGTGTGTTTAGTGTGATACGAGTGCCTCCATACTGACTGCGCTGTGTTGTTGGCTACATGTGTGTTTTCCTCAGGCCGCTGTTAGAGGCCAGAAAGGAGATAAGGGAGAACCTGCTGTCCTGGAGCCTGTGAGTTACTGATTGTTTTTAAGATGCTGTACCTGAGCAGGTGTATTCAGACTGGCTGGTAGTGCGGCAAAACTTTTAAAGAAAGTTTCTGCCACTTTTCCCAGAAGCTACAGGGGTTTGCACCAGCAACCTTCCAGTTACAATCCACTGAAATTCAAGTTACACATTTTAGTTTCTGATTTAGGTTTAATAAATATTCACCAGAGGAGAGAATAAACAATGCAGTGAAGTTATTAATTGCTCAGCTTATATATACTTGTTCAGTGAGGTTTAGTATAATTTTTTTCTACACATTAAAAAGATAAACTTTTGCTACAAAAAATAAGTCATCTGTAAAGTAGTGAATGAGATGCATCTCTCAACTTTAATGTTTTACTTACAATAAACAATAAACTTCACATCAATTAAATTACATAGATTTATTTTCCTTTTCACATAATCCTAGCTCACATACTGAACATGTCTTTCATCTAAACTGTTTTTTTTATTCATTATATATTTCAGTCCCAATAAAGCTCTTATTTTACCTTAAGTGCAGATGTTAAAAGGGATAGATGGATTTTCTAATAGGATTTAAACATGTTCTGAGTTTTAAAAATAAAAATGTACAGACTTGAATGTGCTTTTTTTTAATGTTTTTAACTCGCACATAACATTTTTAACTTTATATTGACTTTTGCAGGGTATGCTGATTGAAGGGCCTCCGGGACCTGAGGGACCTGCTGTAAGTCAAAGTTGATTGCTCCCTTAAAAAAAAACACTGAGGAGGATTATCCTCAAGTTTTCTCCTCTAGTTTTGTACTTTTATTCTGTAAATTATACTTTATTTTTGGTGCAGTAGGTAATTGTGATTTCCTTGTTGTCAGTATTATGCAGTGACCCGGCCAGTAAACTTCTTTATTGTAAAGTTAAAAAAAATATTTCTTGATTGTTAAATTTTTAATCTGGATTTCTTGAGCAATCAAACTGCACTTCACACTGATGGACGTTTTAAACGCTCTCTTGTCCTCTCTCAGGGTCCGACCGGCCCCCCTGGCTCTTCTGGACCTCCCGGTTCTGTCGGTGATCCTGGAGAGAGGGTGAGTGTTTTCACTTTATTTAAAGATTCTGAAATGATTCATCATCACAGACACACTTTGCAAAAGAAGCACAATAATCTTTCCTCCCACATGCCTGCTCACCTCTACCCTCCTCCCTCTTTCCCTCCCTCCCTCCCTCCTGTAGGGCTCTCCTGGTAGGCCTGGTCTGGCCGGAGCTAATGGAGTCCCTGGACCTCCTGGAACCTCAGTCATGCTGCCTGTAAATCACACTTAACTTTTGATCCTTTGCTAATAATCTCTACGTCTGTATGGCCATAAATGTTTACGGTTTCTCCAAGGAGGACGCTTTTCTCCAGATACCTTTAAGGTGAAACGTCGGCCCTGTTCAATCCTGTTTAATTCTTTATTGTCTTGACGTTGGCTTTTTTTATTTTAATATCGAGACACGGCTGCAGATGTTTTGTATGATACGTTATAATCATTCATTAGATTGATTATGGCTCAGTGTTCTGTCAGAGTCTCCATCTTTTTTCCTTTTCCTTCTGCAGTTCCGTTTTGGTCAAAGTGGAGGCGATAAAGGTCCCGCAGCTTCTGCACAGGAAGCTCAGGCAGCCGCCATCTTGTCTCAGGCCAGGGTCAGTTTTCACTTTCATGTCACGTTTCTATTGTGCAGTTTGTTTTTCTGAAGGATCACATCGTTAGAGTCCAGACGCTTTGCAGCTGTCTGATATTGTTACTGAAGGACTTTGTGTCTATGGATGCATAAAAAAATACATGATATGAACTCTTACTTGCTACTGTTAAAAGAGACCATTCATGAGTCTTGAAAACTCTACGGTAGATTTGATTAAAAAAAAAAAATGTAGATATATATGATATATTACTCATTGGATTTGATCATCCAGGGAGCTGTAAGATGAGTATGAAAGGAGATATTCTCTCCTCCTACGTCACCACTATAAGTCGCCACGTTCCTCCATCACTGTTGATTTTGATGTTGTCGTCTCCAGATGGCTCTGAAAGGACCTCCTGGACCGATGGGATTCACTGGACGCCCCGGACCTCTGGTATGCTACCTGTCATTCAAAACCTTCACCTGTTCACATCAAGAGTTTGTTTTAAAAAAACTGTCGCCGCTAACACGGATTTTAATCCCATCATAGGTCTCTGAAAAAAGAAAAAAAACGTTTTTGTCTCTTCTTTTCTCTGACTTTGCATGACATCATCTTTAAGATTGGTGCAGTCATAAACAGTTTATGTGATGATGTTTATGTGTCTGTTTCAGGGAAACCCGGGAAGTTATGGTTTGAAAGGAGAGAGTGGAGACCCCGGTCCTCAGGTAAAACACTCACTGTACCGACCGTGACCTCTGACCTCACATCAAAGTCATTTAAACAGTTAGTATGTAAAATCATGTAATTAACAGTCTTTTTTTACAGTCGGGTATTATGTTGTTTTATGATATCACATTAATTAAAGGCATCTTGTTTATTTCTCAGGGTCCCAGGGGGACTCAGGGTTTGATGGGTCCTCCAGGAAAATCAGGAAGAAGGGTGAGTAGAAACAGCCGGTACTTTCAATGACTTTAAGGAAATAGCTGTTGCTTCTCAGAGGGGATCATAAACTGCTACTGGCTGAATAAGTTCTGCAGCAAAGACTTGTGGGTGTTTTCTGCAACAAAAAAAAAAGACTGCCATCATAAAGATTCATCTCCTCCGGAAGTCCAGGATGGATTTTTATTCTCTCCTATGATCCTGTTTAAATTAACTTCATACAAGCATGCAATGGCAAAATCGAAGATGGGTATTTGACATGTGTCTCACATATAGTATATATGTATATATATAATAAAACACCTTCTCTGTCTCCTCCTGACAGGGTCGTGCCGGAGCTGACGGCGCCAGAGGAATGCCAGGAGAGCTGGGAACGAAGGTAATTTCTCTCTGGTGTCATTATTTGTCGGACAGCCTCCAAATCAGCACCGTTGACTCATGATTTCCACTTTTTGTTTGTATTTTTTCATAAATCCTGTAACAGATCTTCTCATTAGAAAAGTTAAATACTGATGTTGTCTCAGCACTAAGCATTGAATATCAAAATGAAACACACGTGGCTCTGAGTTTTTAATGTATCACACTTTCTCTGAGGTCCTAAAACCACAGATTAAAAGTGATGCATTTCTACCTTCTACACTGCAGTGATAATACTTTACGTGTTTGTGTTTCTCAGGGCGATCGTGGTTTTGATGGTCTTCCTGGTTTGCCTGGTGATAAAGGACACAGGGTGAGTCAAACAGTCATATTAAGAAAATAGATCTTCTTAATTATTTAAAGTATATGACCTTTAATACTTGAATATCTGTGCTAAAGAATATTCTGATTTCGTCACTCTTTCGTCTTTTCAGGGTGACACAGGAGTGATGGGACCATCAGGATCCCAAGGAGAGGACGGAGAGAGGGTACGCAGACACAAGAGAAAAACCTGAAGTTATTATAAAAAAATATATATATATATTTTTTTAATCTGTCACACTGATTCCCTCCATATCTGCTGAGCAGCATCTTTTCATCCCTGATGTCTCTGTGTGTTTTGCAGGGAGACGACGGAGACATCGGACCCAGGGGTCTGCCAGGTGAACCAGTGAGTGTTTCCATGGCAACCCAGCAGATTTTACATCTCCTCCTACTTTCTAATAATGCTTATGTTCCTACTGTCTCTGTACTATGTCTGTATCTCTCTATGTAGCCTCCCAAAATGCACCAATGTGCATCCATCTGTCACAGTATGAAATTACCTTCGCACCTGTTGTTTCAAAGCAGTCATACCTGAGATAGTTCAGGGATCTTCACTGTGATTGTGTGCAGGGCAGTGATGGAAAGATAGAAGCTGTCAGGGTCACAGGAGTTTGGTGTAATGTTGTTTTTTGCTAAATAATAACCAATATTAATAAATATGAGGACAGATCACCTGTAAGTTCCTGATTCGAGAGAGTTAGTTCATTAAATATTTACTTATTTTTTTCTTTATACGTGTTGTTATTCTGCCCGTTTCCTTCAAAAGACCTTCTCCACAATAACACGTTTTTTTACGGACTGTTTTTTGGCTGGCTGTGTGTGTCTGTCTCTCATGTGTCCTTATGTGTGCGTCTCTCCAGGGACCTCGTGGTTTGCTCGGACCCAAAGGTCCACCAGGAATCTCTGGACCTCCTGTGAGTAAAACTTTAAAAAAGCAATTTCAAACCACGCTGTGTTTGCTATTATTGTAGCAGCATTGTTTTATCCGTGTCTGACCACCGAACACCCACAGCAGCTCCTGGAACAACACCCTGTGGCCTGATACACAGACAGGCATGTCCAGTAATCTAAAAATGAACACGTTAGTGTTGCTCGTGACAATACAAAGATACTCAGGTAGCCAAGCCTCAACCATGCATTTTACACCCGTACGTTGTACTTATATGTATTTATATGTGATACAGTTGTTTGGATGAAGAACTTTGCCAAGACCACTCCATCCATTTAGCAGCATCTGAATCTCAATGGACAGTTTTAAAAAAGGATAAAAAGCCTTTTTACAGGAAACATTTTTCCTCCTCTTCAAAACTTGATGCCTACTGAACAGATTTGTTTGGAGATTCAGATGCTGATAGAACATAAAGCTCATTTAGCTTTGAGTAGCAGACGGGGTTTTTTTTTTAACCATTTTTAAACACGTAGGTTTCAGCTCCAACCAGCGCTGCCTCGAATGACATCTACTCTGCTACAAAAGGCTTTCTGACATTTTTTTTTTTTTTTTTTTGTTTTTACAAGACCTGTAAACACACATTTATGTGTCAAATTTAAGCTGCAGGGTGTAAGAGCCTGCTGATCCCCACAAATGTAAACACACACTGTAATCTGCTGTTGAGCAAGGCACTAGTCATTTCCAGTTCCCACTGAAAACAGTACTTTAGAGACCAGAGGCCGACACTTTGGAGAGTTTGTTATTACAGCTTGTTTGAATTCTGTTGATGTTCTGTTCGTCCTCTCGTCACAGGGTGTTCGAGGAAACGATGGACCCAACGGTCCCAAAGGAAACTTGGTCAGTAACAGTCAATATGTCACCTTTATTATATTTACTTTTGAATCAACAGATTATGACAAACAATTAAGAACTCATAAGCTCTCTTGCACTTGCCTGCACTTGAACTACCGAGCCTTTAAAATGCACATTGCTTTATTTTATATTTGAACTTATTTGCATTTAATTTTATGCATTTTTTTTTTGTTCTAATGCATCTCATTTCTTTAAATGCTCCTTTATATCTGTTTTTATGTGAAACATTGTGTGTACATTTCTTGCTGTAAAGCACTTTGAACTGTATTTCTTGTATGAAAGTTGCTACACAAATCATTTTTATTATTATTATTATTATTATTAGGGTAGAATAAACCTTTTTTTTTCCTATATGAGTAATTGCAGATAGATTCCCTCCTCCTCATCTGTCCTTCACTTTATCATCACTCTGTCTTCTGTTTCTCCCTCTCAGGGTCCCCAAGGAGAACCAGGACCTCCAGGTCAGCAGGGAACCCCAGGAACTCAGGTGAGACAGAGGACATCCTGCCAGCATCGCGCACCTGTGACATTAACCTGTTTTCATGTCGTAACTGTGTGATAAAGAGCGCAGGCATGCATGTGCATGAAGATAAAAATGAAACAGTGATGTTGAGTGAATTTCACAAGTGTTTTGTTTTGCTTGGGGTTTTTTTTGCAGGGAATGGCGGGACCTCAGGGAGCCATCGGACCCCCAGGAGAGAAAGTAAGACACCATGAATATATAATCATATAGATATATGTTACTCTGATAAATGCAGAGTGAAATACTGAAAGTTAGAAATCACAAGAACTTTTTTATTTTACTTGTTAAACTCTCAGAATTCTGCATCCTTGTTGTATTTCTTGATTTTATGGGTAAAAAAAAAAGATATTTGACTGACACTTAATGCAGTGAAGGATATTAGAAAAAGTAAAAACAGTCAGATATAAGGTTGGAAGAAGATTGTTGTTTTATGTGATGGGACGAACGGAAGGGCAGAATTCTGTACAAATCTGTTTCATTTACACTTCCTGCACATATTTTATCGTTTACAATCCAAAAGCAAATTTTTCTATCGCATCCAAATCTTTTTTTATTATTATTATTTTTAACTATAAACTGGCAAATCTGTTCTTAAAATGTATAAAAATCCTCAAATAATGCATAAAGTTGAAATATATCATGATATTTTGGTCTGGAAGTTACGCGTGTGTGCAGCTTTGTTTATATTTCATATCATTTCATATAATATCTTGTCACTCTGCAGTTCAACACATAAAGCGACGAGGAGTTTTGAGGTTTTTCTCTTTGTCTGTCTCTCTTGTACAGCTTTAATCATTAGAAGATTGATTCCACTCTCACATGTCTGTTAAATATGAAGCAACACTCAGCATCTGATTAGTTTAGCTGAGCATGTACACTGGAAACATCTCTCCTGGCTCTGTTCACAGGTCAAACTGAATCCTAGCAGCACCTGTGAAGCTAAAGAATTAGCACAAGCTCTGCCCCTGATAATGGCAGCTGAAGCATCAGTGAAATTACAATGAAACGAAAGCATCCTTCTCGCTGTTACATTAAGAAAACACCAATGATTTAAGCACTTGTATAGTAAATATAAATGTTTGATCCCTGCTCAGTATATTTTAGTCTTAAAAATTCAGCCTTGTGAGTCGTCCATGTGTCGCACACGTCAGCTAGAAAGTTACCAAAAAGATTCAGGAACCATATAAACACCGTTTCAGCTGGAGTCGAACCTACAGACTCCTGCATGCAGCTGTTTAACAGATGAGACCTAAACTGCATCTAGATTTCATCCAGATATGTGAAAGAAGGAGTGTTTATGGACCTTTTATATCCTCTGATTGTTTTAACTCATGACCACCTTGTCTTCTTCTTCAGGGTCCAACCGGAAAACCAGGTCTGCCAGGGATGCCTGGAGCAGATGGTCCTCCTGTACGTGTGCCTTTCTTCTTTCTTTTTCTTTTTCTTTCTATGTCTGAATTAAGTTGAATCCACCGACAACATCTGGACATCCTTCCTCAGACTTGATGCTTCTGTTCTTCTCTTCTCAGGGTCACCCAGGAAAGGAGGGTCCGACTGGCACCAAAGGAAACCACGTGGGTGCCGCTCATGACTCCATCACACCGCATCACGTCTATCTATAAAACTCAGCAGATTATCATCACTCATGACAGCAGGGATTTGATTAAAATGCACATTTACATTAAATTTGGTGGCGCATTTATTTTAAGAATGTCTTCCTGTATGAAAGTGACACCGAACATATTTACTTCCTGTATGTATGGTGTTGTAAACTCCTCCTTCTTTGACCTCCTTCAGGGTCCCAACGGTCCTCAGGGAGCTATCGGCTATCCTGGCCCTCGGGGCGTCAAGGTCGGTTCATTTTCTAATTTTGATCTTACAAATAAGCTAAATGTTTTTTTGAACATGAGGTTTATTTTGGAAAGATTTAGTTTTGTATGTGCAGATAAACTGAACTAATACAAGAGCGTGTTAATAAATATATATGTTGCTTTGTTTGCAGGGAACTCAAGGAATCCGAGGACTGAAGGGTCACAAGGGAGAGAAGGTAAGTCATTCATTACAGGTTAATGCTTTTGAATTAATATTATTATTATTCCTTCATTTAAACAGGTAGTTTCATTGAGATTGAGTACAACCTTTTAAACTTGGTTTTTGGAGCTCATTCCAGTTAAGAAGTAAAGTTTTCGAGCTCATTTCATCCACAGATACATTAAATCCAGTTAACGTTAAAATATCCTACGATGTGTCTTTGTACTATATTTAAATGTAACCAGACAGCAGAGGTTTTGTATGAATGTTTTACATCACATCTGCAGAATGACATTTTCAAATATATATTTTAAAAAAAACAGGACATGTTCAGGTTTTTGTGTAAAATAATTTTACATTAAAACTGAAAATGAGGTTGACGTCACGTCCAACTCTTCCCTGTTTTTGTTTGTTTGTGTTTTTAGGGAGAAGATGGTTTCCCAGGAATTAAAGGAGATTTTGGTTCCAAAGGAGAGAGGGTAAGATGGAACAATGGAGTAATTAAATGAATGATGGATGGATGACAAGATTCATCATCTTTATATATGTCTGCTTTAGATATGTATCTACATATAGAGTGCGTAGACGTACTCTGATGGTTTTTCTTTTGCCTCTTGCTGGCAGGGTGAGCTCGGAGTCTCAGGACCCAGAGGAGAGGACGGTCCTGAGGGGCCAAAAGGTCGCGTCGGACCCCCCGGTGAGATTGGACCGCTTGGACTCATTGGAGAGAAGGTACGACTTGTTCAGTCGGGACACGATTGTTCCAACAGGGCATCATTTCACACTTTTATCTGTTATTCATTCAGGTTTTTCCTCACAAACACTGATACTGAACACTTTCTTACAACTGACGATATCTTTGGCAAAGTACTGCCCTCTTGTGGTTGTATGAGTGACACACACGTCACATTTTCTCTGAATTTACAATAATAATAATAATTAAAAAAAGTAATAATACATTTTATTTACATAGCGCTTTTCAGGATACTTAAAGATGCTTTACAGATTAAAATTATCACAACAACATCATAAAATTATTAATCACACAATATCAACACAGCAAAAGCATCTAATATGAGTAAAAACAACGTGAGTCACACATTAAAACATCTGAATTTATTTTATGTTCTCTTAAAAAGATTTTGTTCTTTGTATTTATGTTTGCATTGGCTGCTGATTTAGTCTAAACATTTAATTGTCTGCAAGACATTTTGCCATTAAGTTTATTGTCATATAAGGTGCAGCTTGATTTTAGGACCTACATTCCTGAGTTTAAACAATCAGTATTTAATAACTATTTGTTGTGCAGCATTAATGATGTCATCGTGTGTTTCCAGGGTAAACTAGGTGTTCCTGGACTTCCTGGATATCCTGGAAGACTCGGACCCAAGGTAAGATATATACCGCATCTACACACGTACAGCGGCTCTTTTACTCACGCAGGAGGATTTTTTTTTTTTTGGTCACCAGGCATCTCTATAGTGAGGAAACAATGCTGATGTTGACATGTTGTGTTTTTTATTTTTTAGGGATCTCTAGGATTCCCCGGATTCCCAGGCTCAAACGGCGAGAAGGGCACAAGGGTAAGACGATGCAAGAGTTTACTGCACCTGTCGAACTGTCCAGATAAACGTGGATATAAACGATCAGAATTGAATCATACAACCAGTTCTAATGCACACTTCACCTCCTTCTTTTCAGGGTCTTACTGGTAAAGCAGGACCGAGAGGACAAAGAGGACCAACGGTACCACTTCACATTTTTCATTCATTCATTCAGTCTTTTTGTCTGCTTGTGTTATTAAAGAGAAACATAACACCAGGCTGAAAAGTCTCACTTCTCTCTCTGGTTTAAATGTCCAAGCCCGTTTCACCTCTGATCACAAGCAGCATCACTGGTTGGTGATGCTGGCTGTGATGTCATCGGGTCCCATAGTACACCTGCACAGTGCAGCAGGGTTACAAGTTTAAACCACTGGAGGTCAGCAGAGACGAGACTTTCACAGGGTGTTGAGTTTGTCTTTTAAAGCACTGATTTAATTTGATTGAATTTGATCAGTGTTGTCAGAGGCAGCATCACATTTTCACCATTTCAATACGGGTTTTTTTTAAAAATTTTATTGATTACGCTTCCTGTTTTTAATCGTCAGGGCCCCAGAGGGCAGAGAGGACCGAGGGGAGCGACTGGGAAACCAGGAGCAAAGGTTTGTGCTCCAGAGTGAATTTATCCACGTGAATGCTTTTCTAATCTTAATTATTCTGATGATAAATGTGTTTATTCTTTATCGTTAAATATTTAGTCTAAATAGCTGGAGATTGTTTGTTTTTTTTGTTTTTTTTGTATGTTAAACAGTGTGATGATTTTAATTTGACACCAACAGCTCAAAGGAAGACAAATCTTTATCTTCAGAAAACTATTCTTTGCCATCCTGCCTTAAACTTTGTATTTACATGTTTCATTGAATCTTCGCCTGAAAATAACTCGGCTCAAAATATGGAGTGAAGCTCATCTCAGGCAGCAAAATATATTAAAGAATGATACTAATCTAAAACTTTTTATTTATTGTGTTGTTTATTAGGGAACTTCTGGAAGTGATGGCCCTCACGGTCCTCCTGGAGAGAGGGTGAGCGTCCTGCTGTTCATGTTTACGCCCACAAAGTCGTTTGTAAGACACTGAGTGACTCTTGTGGTATTATTATGTTCTTATTGTACCGCGTGGTGTCGCCCATCAGGGATTGCCTGGACCTCAGGGAGCCAACGGTTTCCCCGGACCAAAGGGACCTCCTGTAAGGAAACATTTTCATACCAGTTCTATTATTGACTGACTGTATTGTGTAAATTCAAAGTGGTATCACTTCATTAAGAGAAATATATTTCTGCTCTATCATTTTCTTTTGTTTGGGTGTTTGATGTTGTTTGTAGGAGATCTCTTCAGGTTTAATTCATATTTGATTAACATTTCCTTACAGGGACCACCAGGAAAGGACGGGCTGCCCGGACATCCTGGACAGAGAGGAGAAGTTGTAAGTTTTAATTTCACTGCTCTTAAACAAGGATGCACACGTTCAAACCTACGAATTATGGTGGTCAAACAAATCAAAAATGCTTTAAATTAATAGATATACCAGGAGCGAGTGAGATGATGTGTTGGAGTTTCTCTTATTTATATTGACAGATACATTCATTCAGAAATTACAGCATTGATTTTGTACTCTGGGAAACGTATATATCATGTATCACTCAATTTTCTGTGGATTTTTAAAATAAAAATGTAATCTAGTGATACCCTTTGGAGGTGGGTTGTCTCGGTCATCCTGATTGATAGTTGGTTCAATCTCAATTTACCCAAATTCTGTAGCTAATCAAGCTTTATTTAAAAATCAAATCCAGTCTCCTACATAACTGCACAGTTACAATAAGCAGGATTCCCACTGCTCATTGATTTTCTGGAATATCAGGGAATTATAAAATGTTTATTCCACACATGGAAATTTAGGGGATTTGATCAGTTTTTGGGCCAAGTCATGGAATATTTCAGTTTTAGTTGTCATAAATCAAAATATAACATTTTCCATGAAGTATTTTTCTCTATAGTCAGTATAGCCCTTTGCAGACATGCCAGCAGTAAGAAGCATGCAGCCTTCATCACTTCTCTGCTGCAGCCCAGAGGAGGAGGATGTTCAGTCGAGGCCAGCCTGAGGGCATTTAATCATCTTGTTCCCATTTAGGAGGAAATGTTTTACTGAGTTTGTTCTTTAAGTGGTTGTGAACTATTAAATTAAGCTCACAAATTGCTGGGAATGAAATAATGTGGAGGACTATTTTTCCGTTTCATTAGAGTGAGGGAATTTAACATTGAGCCTTAATAGCTCTGACTTGTTGCTGATGATCATCAAAGTAAATCAAGGAACAGCGAAGTCATTTTGAAATTAGTAAAGTCGATGTTTGTTCTCCTGATGCACTCTACAACGTCTGAATCTATTGTATTTCTACAATTTTCCTTTTTCAGGTGCCCTCTTGGAGAATAACTTTAAAGGAAACAGCTGTTCACATGTTACAGCAGATTTTTCTGTCATGTACTTTAAACTCGATCATTATTTTCTGCTGTGTTGAATTTCTTTCCATCAAAACATTTCATTCCCATTTCACATCCACTTTGGTTTGTCAGTTTTGAGGTTGTAACGAAGGAGATAAAGAGCTCATTATATTATGATGCATCTCAACAGTTTGGAGGAGGTTCTGTGTTTCAGATTATCTTTTTATCTTTCCTCTGCAGGGTTTCCAAGGTAAAGTGGGTCCACCTGGGCCTCCTGGAGTTGTTGGGCCTCAGGTGAGTTTATTTATTTCGATACAATAAATCACATCATCTCTCATAACGACACAATTTCCTCCTCTAACATCTACTTCCCCTCTCCATCCACCTCCATCCTCCCAGGGTGCATCAGGAGAGACCGGCCCCATGGGTGAGCGCGGCCATCCCGGACCCCCGGGTCCACCTGGAGAGCAGGGACTTTCTGGTCCCTCAGGGAAGGAGGGCACCAAGGGAGACCCTGGACCCCCAGGAGGCCCCGGTAAGGACGGTCCTTCTGGTCTGAGAGGATTCCCTGGAGAGAGAGGACTGCCTGGAACCCCTGTGAGTACGACCAAGATCAGCACAGAGACTTTTAGCGAACGAGTAGCAACCAGTTGGTTTTAGGAAACATTTTAAGAGCTTAGTGACAAAAAAAAAATCCTGTTGGAGTCAGATGAAAAATTGCTGATTAGTCTGTTCTGGTCTTTTCCTCCAGGGTGGTGGAGGACTGAAGGGAAGTGAAGGACCTGCTGGACCTCCTGGACCTGCGGTACGTTTCAGACCAAGTGAAAGGTTTTTTTTCATGGGCTAAAAGAAATAGAGTAATTTCTAACCAGCTCAATCAGTTAAGGCCGCTGTTTGTCAGGGTTCATCTAAGAATAAAGTGGTGAACTCCTGTTTTTGTTCCTGTAGGGGTCTCCTGGTGAGAGAGGGGGATCTGGTACCGCTGGACCTGTTGGACCTCCTGGCAGACCGGGTCCTCAGGGGCCACCTGGACCCTCTGGAGAGAAAGGAGTTCCTGTGAGTGTTCTACTGTGAAGCAGCACGCGTCCGTCCAGCTAGGAAGAAAAAAAAAAAAGGTCAATAAATGATCCGGTTTCTTTCTTTTTCTCCTGCGAAGGGTGAGAAAGGCCCCATCGGCCCAGCAGGGCGGGATGGCGTGCAGGGACCAGTGGGTCTGCCCGGCCCCGCCGGATCACCTGGAGTACCCGGAGAGGATGGAGACAAGGTCAGCAACGAATAAGAATATCGAAGAACATCTTTCTCTGTTATCTTTGTCAAGAGAAAACTTTAGAGAAACAACTTGAAACAAAATCGTCACACAAAGTCCTGACAAGCCGACCGTCTGGTACAACGAGGTGTGTAAAATAATGTGATGTGTGTTTCAGGGTGAGGTGGGAGAGCACGGTCAGAAGGGCGGCAAAGGAGCTAAAGGAGAGCATGTGAGTGACTTGAATCAAGACCTAATATTTATTTCTGGTGGGAATTATCAGAGTTGTCTGTTTTGTTTTGTTGCTCATTGTTTGTTTGCTTGTTTGTTGTTTATTTGTAGGGTCCTCCTGGTCCACCCGGGCCAATGGGTCCTGTCGGTCAACCCGGTCCCGCTGTGAGTAGAAACAGTTTGAGTTTGATGGATCCGGTGCTGGTTGAGTTTAGTTGTGGTGGCGTCACCGCTGCTTCTTTTCATTCCAAGGTCTTCCAGGTCTTCATGTGTGTTTCTCTTCTTCTGTGGTGCAGGGTGCTGATGGAGAACTTGGACCGAGGGGGCAGCAGGGGCCTTTTGGAGCTAAAGGTGATGAAGGATCTCGAGGATTCCCCGGAGCCCCAGGACCCATCGGACTGCAGGTCAATTTACAATACTTATTTATCACTCATTGTTTATTAAATCATTATTTTAGACTTTGAAGAACATGATGTCTTGTGCTAAGCTGCTAAAAACAGTTCTGTGTCTGACTTTCACCTTTGACCTGCAGGGACTGCCCGGACCGTCTGGTGAGAAGGGAGAGACGGGAGATGTGGGACCTCTGGTGAGTTTCAGAAATACATTTTCACTTCATTGACTGGTTCAATGACGTCTTTTATCACAATAAAATCATAAATGATGATAAAAAAATCCCGAGTCTGTTTTTGTGTTTCCAGGGTCCTCCAGGCCCTCCAGGACCCCGGGGCCCCGCCGGACCCAGCGGAGCTGACGTGAGTTTTTGCTGTACTTTTAAAACACTGATAGTTTGTTAAATAAAAACAAATATTCTAAAATTATGTTTTTAAAATGGCTGCCTTGGTTTGTTTATCAAAAAGATCATAAAAAATTATTCTGTCATTTGCTTTTGTTTGAGTAAAATTGTAATGTTGAAACTCATTTTGAGTTTGATAAGTAAAAAAATAAATTAGCTCTCACTTTTTGCTGATAAAAAAACATTTAGTTGTAAATGATTTTATTCTTTTTGCCTGAATTTTCTTTGTGCGTGTTTTTTAGGGTCCTCAAGGTCCTCCTGGTGGTTTGGGTAATCCTGGAGCGGTTGGAGAGAAGGTGCAGGATTGAAGGAATATTTCTGCACGACTTTTAATGATGTCCAAAGAAATAAAAACGGAAGTCTTCTCAGTTTGTGAAGAGAACTAACGTTTACACTGTTTGCTCTGCAGGGAGAGTCCGGTGAGGCCGGACCACCTGGAATCGTCGGAGAGCCTGGGAAGAAGGTGAGTGTCTCTACGTAACGAGTTGTGAGTTGTGACATCGGGAGACTCTGCCTTCCCTGATTGGTTAAAAGGATCCGTGAGTTGACGAAGACTTGTGTCGACAGGGTCCTCGTGGAGAGCGCGGAGAGAAGGGAGAGGCCGGACAGCCCGGAACCGGAGGACCTACCGGAGGACGAGGACGACCTGGAGATGACGGGCCCAAAGGAAACCCTGTATGACACCCACGATGAGACTCACACACACACACACACACTAACACACACACAAACACACAGATCCATGACTGGAGACATTTTTTGAGTCGTGTTTTTGTCTCTGACTTCAGGGTCCTGTCGGTTTCCCCGGCGATCCCGGTCCCCCTGGTGAGGTTGGACCCCGAGTGAGTATCTTAATAATAATGCAGCGGTGTCAGCAGTTCACACACATTTTGATTTGAGCTTTTAATAAGAAGAAAGAAAGAAAACACTGACGCTGATCTGCTGCGTCTGCAGGGTCAAGACGGCGCCAAAGGAGAGCGAGGAGAGGACGGTGAATCAGGAGAGTCTGTAAGTCAAAAGATGCGACAGGGCAGATTTGTGAAAGAAGTTTTATAAAAATGTCTCCATCTCCTTCATGTTCTCGCTCTGCCTCCGACTACAGGGCTCCCCAGGACCTCCCGGTGAGAACGGATCTCTCGGCCCCCCTGGAAAGAGGGTAAGCTCGTCTTCATCGTTTAGGAGCCACCTGCTGCTACTCAGAAGCATCTTCTGACATTTGAAGCTACACCATACTTTATGTTTTGTGTTTGTTCATGCGCTGTCACATGTTTTATTCTCCAGGGTCCTGCTGGAACGAGAGGACCGGAGGGACGTCAGGGAGAGAAGGGAACCAAGGTGAGTCCAGAGAACGACGCTCTGTAAAGATCACTGTCAGTCTGAACTCATGGAAACAACACAAACATGTCATGAACATACCAACATGATCACTGACTCACTTCCTGAAGATGATCATTAATGGCGCCAGGATAAATCATTAACTCTGCTTTTATTCTGAAAAACATTTCTTCTTCTTCTACATTTCTAATGTTCCCTTGTGGGATCATTTTTGTTGACTTGTACTGTCATATAATGCAAGAAGCAACTTATCATGTGTCTTTTTTTTTTTTTTTTTCATTTACAGGGCGATCCAGGTGCAGTTGGCCCCCCCGGAAAGACCGGCCCCGTCGGCCCCCAGGGTCAACCAGGAAAACCAGGAACAGAAGGTCTCAGAGGTCTCCCAGGATCAGTGGTCAGTTGAATTGTTCAGCAGTTTTTTCTCTATTGCAGCGTGGTGTTTAACCCGTGTTTGAGTTCTCCTGCTGAACGTGTTTCATGTCTGTGTTTCAGGGTGAGCAGGGATCTCCAGGACTTGCAGGACAGAAAGGACCTCCAGGACCTCTTGTAAGACCACCAGAGTCCACATGTTGCACCATTACACACCGAACATTAGTGATGATAAGTTAGATTTGACTCTCCACCTGCTGCCTTCACCTTCAACCCTCCACCATGTTTCCCGTCTCCTCCTCATCATCACCCTCCTCTCTCTGCCCCCCCCCCCCCTCCATCCTGCAGGGACCCCCCGGTTTGCCTGGCCTGCGTGGAGACCCCGGTTCCAAGGGAGAGAAGGGACACCCGGGTCTCATTGGACTCATCGGACCGCCGGGAGAGCAAGGAGAGAAGGGAGACCGGGGTCTGCCCGGGCCTCATGGATCCTTGGGACCTAAAGGAGAAAATGTACGTTTGACCTCTGACCCCTGTGTTCAATCCCCTTTATTCATATCTAATGTGAGAAAAGCGTATGAAACGTTTCTCATGTTTTAATGTGTTTGATTTCAGGGAATGCCTGGCGGCACCGGACCTCTCGGCCCCTCTGGTCCTCCTGGTCTGCCTGTGAGTGGCTCTACTGTTTCATCCCAGGAACATGCCGTCCTATTTCCTGCTCAATTCCTTGAATTATTTAAGCGTCATCGTAATCATAAAATTAAAGCTTAATGTCTCTTTCAGGGTCCTCAAGGTATCAAAGGAGCGAAGGGTTCCTCAGTGAGTCAACCGCCCGTCAAAATGCTTCTATCACAATGTAAGTGCACAAAACAGACGCTGTAATTCTTCTCAAATCTTTCCTCTTCCTATTGTGTTCAGGGAGGAACCGGTCCGAAGGGAGAAAAGGGTGTGCAAGGACCTGCTGGACCTCCTGTAAGTACTTCAGCTTTCTTAAAAAAAAACTAACACCAGAAGTAGAAGATTATTTTCTCATTACACCTCGCAGTCGATTAAAAGGTAAACTGTCGTCCCAGGGCCCTCCAGGCGAGGTCATCCAGCCCCTCCCCATCCAGAGGAGTCCCAAGTCCAAGCGCTCCATCGATGCCAGCCAGATGCTGTTCGAGTCCGATTCCGACATGCCTGCTTCTGACGCCGCCGGCACCGAGTTCCTGATGGACAACAAGGGCATGGAGGAGATCTCAGGCGCTCTCAGCTCGCTGAGACAAGAGATCGAGACCATGCGCTTCCCGCTGGGCACCCAGGACAGCCCGGCCCGCACCTGCCAGGACCTGCTCCTCAGCCAGCCGGACCTCAAAGACGGTACCGCAAACAACATGAACATTTTACATGCAAACTAAAGACACTAAGAACATATTACTGAAGGAGATAAAGAAAACAGATTTTTGAAAATAAATGTGTGTGTGTGTTTCTGTCGCCCCCTGCAGGAGAGTACTGGATCGACCCCAACCAGGGCTGCTCCAGAGACTCCATCAAGGTCTTCTGTAATTTCACCAACGGAGAGACGTGCCTGCACCCCGGCAAGAGCATCAACACGGTCAGTCCTCCAAATCAGTCCATCCATGACTTTCATTAATACAAACATGTGAGGAATAGGATTCGATTCGTTTGTGCAGAACAGTATTGATGAACATTTGTAGTCTCTGATTTCCCATTTTCAAGAGACCGCTTCATCTGCACACTTTCATGATTTCAGTGCAATAATCTGGTTTAAAATTGTCTTTTTTTTTTCTCACCCAAGTTGTATTTATTTATTAATGCGAAAACAAATGAATCAAGCTGAACATGTTTGACTTTAATGTGTGATGTGGACAACTGTGGTGGCAGGTGAAGATGAGCTCCTGGGACAAGGAGACTCCAGGATCGTGGTACAGTCAGTTTGCCACTGGCAGTAAGGTGAGTAACTCTCTGAGACATGAAGACTGCCAGCACAACTTTAATTTTAGTTCTTAACTTCACTTAATGAGACTCTGCTTTTTGTTTTATTTGCTCTTCCTGACCCCCCCCCCCCCGTCATCCTCCTCCTCCAAATCGTCCATCGTCCTCCTCTCAGTTCTCCTACGTGGACTCTAACGGCGAGCCCGTCGGCGTCGTCCAGCTGGGCTTCCTGCGTCTGCTGAGCGTCCAGGCCCGCCAGAACCTCACCTACCACTGCCACCGCTCCGTGGCCTGGGCCGACCGCAGCGCCAAGGACAACGACAACAGGGCGCTGCACCTGCGGGGAGCCAACGACGAGGAGCTGACCTACAAGAACAACCCTTACATCAAAGCCCTGGTCGACGGCTGCTCTGTGAGTTTACACTAGAAAAATATCACTTCCTGCTTCTGAAACACCGAACAAAAGAACAGAACTGATTTCTAACAATCTGCCCTTCTTCCTGTCCTTTCAAACTAAAATGCTTCCCTCTTCCTGTCCTATTGGTTTGCACAGTAGATTGTTTTGTTTTAAGTTCCACCTCAACATCCTGTTTGAGTGTCATTAGGAGCCCAAGTTAACAAACTTTATTTATACAGCACCTTTCATACAAACATGCAGCCCAAAGCGCTCATTGTCAGAACAACACGCAAAAATAAAAGCATGAACAAACAAATAAATGAAGAGTTAAGACTTAAAAACTGTATTCTAACAGTGTTTAAAATTAATAAGTACGATTTAGAAAAATAAAGTTAACCTTTAGAATTAAAACTTTAAAACCAGGACGATAAACATTACTACAAATTAAAAGCCAAATGAAATATATAGGTCTTTAGTTTCCTTTTAAGAATACAGAAAGAGTTTATTGTTCTGATTTTCAGAAGCAATTAGTTCCACAGACATAAAAACAGAAAGTAGTCTCACCAAAACTTTTGTGAGACACACGAGGGACAATAAAAGGAAGGCAGAGGACGACCAGCGTTTTACACTCAGTTTTTGAATTTTCTATTTAATGCATCATCATCCAAGTACTTGTGGTGGACTGCAGGTCTCCATACTGACAGTGTAAGTGTACTTATGCACTCAAAATAGTGAGTGTTAGTACATAAATATGTGATCAAGAACACAGCGATTGTCTAAAAAAGAAGACAGAAAAATGTGGGTTTTTTTATAATAAATGAAAATGAGCACGTTAACCTCATCTAAAGAGCATCAGTGACTCTCTTTCCAAACTAATATGCTTAATTATAATACAGGCTTTACCCACATAAAATAAATAAATCATGTTCACTGTCACTCAGATATGTCCGTTAACCGGGTGACTGACATGCGTGTCTCTGTCTTGCTCTGCAGTATCGTAAGGGCTTCGACAGGACAGTCCTGGAGATCAACACACCACAGGTGGAGCATCTCCCCCTGCTGGACATCAAGGTGTCGGACTTTGGGGAGAGCAACCAGCAGTTTGGCTTTGAAGTGGGACCTGTCTGTTTCCAAGGCTAAAACACACACACACACACACACACACACACACACACACACACACACACACACACACACACACACACACACACACACACACACACACACACACACACACACACACACACGTCATGCAGAGAACAAATACTCACACACATGCACTTAGAGACACACTTATATATGATAAACATACACGCCCAGTAATTTGTAAATTAACTTGTAAATGATATAAAACACACGCACACACGTACCCGCAGAGACACACACACACACACACACACACACACACACACACACACACACACACACACACACACACACACACACACACACACACACACACGTACGCAGTTGCTGTTGTGAGACGCACTTACACCTCGAGTGCGTGCCTGGGAGAGCGACATCCTCCCAACAAATAATGGACATCAAAAAATTTTTAGAAAAGTAAAGAGGAGAGAAGTTTGTTTTTTTAAACTCGCGGCGAGGAGACCGTCGACAGGAAGCACGACCGCGAGGAAGGAAGAAAAAAAAAAAAAAACGGGAGAGAGTTCTTCGGAATGAAACTGTTTTCTTTTACCAGCAGTGATGAAAGGGGGCCGGCGCAGAGAGAGAGAGAGCCGGCCCCTCGAGGCCTGAAGCCCCGCCCCCACATCTCTGACCCTCCCTCCCCCCACCTCTCAATCCTCTCTCCTCCCTGCTGTCTCTCTTTATGTCCACTCACCTGCTCTACCTCCCCCCCCGTCCTCCCCCCTCCACCCCTCCCACCCCACCAAAATACAGGGTCACGCTCGGACATCGTTCCCATTTCTTCAATCCCACGTTCACACTGAGAGCAACGTGACTGCCGCTCGCTGCAGAGAAGCTCCTGCTTCGCTGTCTTTCAGCCGTGTTTTGGTCCACAACTTTGGCGTTTGTTGTCAACTTTTTTTTTTGTATCCATTTTGCGGTCGCCAGCCAGAACTCACGAACCACAAGCAGAACAAAATGTCTTTTCTTACATCTTTTTCAGCTGTAATTCGTCTGCTCGTCGAGGTGTGTAGGAACGTGAATAAGAACGTGCAGCGACTTCGCAATCACGTTGCTCGCAGTGTAACGCTCCGCTCGGATCTCATTACAACTAAAGCAACCAAAGAAGTGAAGCCACCAGTTTCCACCCAGAATAAAAACAGGGAACTGACCACATGATACCAGCAGAGTCTTGCTTATTTGATTAATCTATTTTTATCTTGTTTAAGCTGCCACCAAGTGAATTTCCTACTTTGTAATATTCTCTTATTAGAACTGTTTAAAAGTCACGATTGACAGCTCAAACTGGTGTTTAGCAGGGAGGTTATTCTTTTCTAACCTGGACAAACTGCTGCATGCAGTGAGGCGGGAGCGCAGATGTGTTGATACCTGGATGAGTGAAAGTGAAGCCATTATTAGATTTTTTTTTTTTTTGTAAGATGTGCTTAACGTGATGCTTTTGTACTTGCATGAGCTGATTCTTCTTTTTAAATCCTGGATCAGGCTACCGGGGTCGCGACCACACACCAGTCCAGTATTTGCTGTGTCACCTTCTGGATACTTTTGATTATTGTTTTCCATCCAGAACACTTTTTTTTTTTTTTCCTGATTCAGCATTCGAGCACAGAAACTTCATCAGGGGTTTAAATATGTATATGAGACTCAAAGTTCCCTCCTTTTCTCTGCAGCAGTGAATAAAACGCATGCTTTGCTGAAAGAAACTGTGTGGCAAGGTGCTAATTATACAAAAGCGTCAAAGTTTTAGTATTCTCTCCAAGTCCTCCATTTTCTTTAGTCTCTTTTACAATTTCATGAAGCTTTTTACTGGGGAAGATGTGCATTACATTCCATTTGTACAGAAATAGTGATATTCTATTGTATTTATTTAAAACAAACAGGGTGCTTTGAGATTTAAAAAAAGACAAGAACCAACCATTATTTCAGTCAAATGTGGTGTATTTCATTTGTATTTATTTCCTGCAGCTGACTTAAACTCACTGTCAGCCTGAGCTGTGGTGCTTCTGTTCACGCCCTGTCCAAAACTCCTTTTGTACAACCAAAGAATCTGTGGCCATATTTTATTGTAATATCCCTTTTTTTTTTTTTTTAGTGTTTTCATCATCTGTACTGTGCTGTTAAATTTTGCTTCCACTGTAATGATTAAATGGTGACTCTCCAGTTCTGTCACATTTCCTTGTCGTTGCTACTCTTTCCCTTTCCGGCTCAGGTTGTTGCTTTGCTGGTTGTAGTTCACGGACTCTGACGTGACGGAGAAACGGAAACACGATCCTCTGATGTTTTTACATTTCTAGCCGAGACCACAGCGGGTGAGAGAAAGGTTGTGAGAGGGAGGGGACCAATTTTGTCTGCCACCACGGGATATAAATAAAATTATGGGGTGATTTCATACTTGGGTTCTGGTTTTATTTGTTTTTGTTTTTTTTATTTGTTTGTCTTTTTTTGTTTTGTTATATAGCAGGAAACTGGGGAGGGATGGCCAAAACCTAAAACCAAAAGAAATCTGTCCTTCTCCAGAGAGAATGACCTCAACGATTTGTTTGTTTTTATTGTGTTGAAGACATTTCAACATAAAAATATGGTGCTGAAAAGAGAAAAAAGTATTATTTTATAATGTCTGTAAGTAATTTTTTTTAAATTCTTGTTTCTGTAATATATAATCTTTTTAAAAAGAGCTGTTTGACTCTTGTTTTTCTTCCAAACCTCTCTCATTGGTAGCTGCCGTTGCCATACTTCAATTGGACACAAGGCGTCGCTGTTTTATTTATTCATGTCATTTACAGGCAGGGAGAAAAAGTAGTTTCCCGTTTTAGTTTATTTGTCAGTAATGATGTGCGATACCACGGATTTCCTTCCAGATCCGATACCAAGTAGAATTCAGGCTGATATCGCCGATACTTTTGTTGTGTTCAGAAAAAGGTAAATACAAGCCTACGGCCATTTCAGATTATAACAACAGAAAAATATATGTATATATAAATATATTAACAGTGCACACTTTAGCACTTTCAACGGATAAAAAGAAAACGTCAAACTGAAAAAAAACTTGAACATTTCAGGTTGAACTTCAGTGTCTGACGCCAGTGCAGGACTGTGGGAGCTCCAGGCTCTGATGCAGAAGACCCTGAGGAAGTGTTTGCTGCCCCGATGTTCATGGGCTCATACAGCTCTGTGAATGAGTGACACGACAGGAATCACTTTACAGACCGAGACATGTTTTTCAGATGAAACTTCCCGTGTTACAAGATGAGCCTTGATCAGTTTGTTTGTTTTTCTTCCTGGGAGTTAATATCTTTGGGTTAAGGGCTCTCACGTCCCTGGAAACCTACATCTTCCACTGTGGACAGAAGCTGGAGGTCCTTCACAATCATCTCTACCAGGCTTCCTGTTAGTGTGGCTGCTCCTGGAGAGTCATCTAGAAACAATACAAATACACAGAAATAATTTGGATGACATGCTATTCTATGACTTTTTTTCATGTTTTGGACACCTCAAGGTCTGAGGTCCGTGTGGTGGGTCTGGTCTCTCAGCTTCTTTCCTCCAGGCTAATCTGTTGCTGCTTGTAATTCCACTGATCACCGCCTGACAGGTTTTCAATAAAAAAGTCATACTATAGCATGTCGTCTAAAATATGATTAAAAAACAAAGTCATACTATAGCAAGTCGTCTAAAATATTATTAAAAAAAGTCATACTATAGCTTGTCGTCTAACATATGATTAAAAAAAAAAAGTCATACTATAGCATGTCGTTTAGAATATGATTAAAAAAAAAGTCATACTATAGCATGTCGTCTAACATATGATTAAAAAAAAAGTCATACTATAGCATGTCGTCTAACATATGATTAAAAAAAAAAGTCATACTATAGCATGTCGTCTAAAATATGATTAAAAAAAAAAAGTCATACTATAGCATGTCGTCTAAAATATGATTAAAAAAAAGTCATACTATAGCATGTCGTCTAAAATATGATTAAAAAAAGTCATACTATAGCATGTCGTCTAAAATATGATTAAAAAAAAAAAGTCATACTATAGCATGTCGTCTAAAATATGATTAAAAAAAAAAGTCATACTATAGCATGTCGTCTAAAATATGATTAAAAAAAGTCATACTATAGCATGTCGTCTAAAATATGATTAAAAAAAGTCATACTATAGCATGTCGTCTAAAATATGATAAAAAAAGTCATACTATAGCATGTCGTCTAAAATATGATTAAAAAAAGTCATACTATAGCATGTCGTCTAAAATATGATTAAAAAAAATAGTCATACTATGGCATGTCGTCTAAAATATGATTAAAAAAAGTCATACTATAGCATGTCGTCTAAAATATGATTAAAAAAAAAAGTCATACTATAGCATGTCGTCTAAAATATGATTAAAAAAAAGTCATACTATAGCATGTCGTCTAAAATATGATAAAAAAAAGTCATACTATAGCATGTCGTCTAAAATATGATTAAAAAAAAAGTCATACTATAGCATGTCGTCTAAAATATGATTAAAAAAAGTCATACTATAGCATGTCGTCTAAAATATGATTAAAAAAAAGTCATACTATAGCATGTCGTCTAAAATATGATAAAAAAAGTCATACTATAGCATGTCGTCTAAAATATGATTAAAAAAAGTCATACTATAGCATGTCGTCTAAAATATGATTTAAAAAAAAGTCATACTATAGCATGTCGTCTAAAATATGATAAAAAAAAGTCATACTATAGCATGTCGTCTAAAATATGATTTAAAAAAAAAGTCATACTATAGCATGTCGTCTAAAATATGATAAAAAAAGTCATACTATAGCATGTCGTCTAAAATATGATTAAAAAGTCATACTATAGCATGTCGTCTAAAATATGATTAAAAAAAAAGTCATACTATAGCATGTCGTCTAAAATATGATTAAAAAGTCATACTATAGCATGTCGTCTAAAATATGATTTAAAAAAAGTCATACTATAGCATGTCGTCTAAAATATGATTAAAAAAAAGTCATACTATAGCATGTCGTCTAAAATATGATTAAAAAGTCATACTATAGCATGTCGTCTAAAATATGATTAAAAAAAAAGTCATACTATAGCATGTCGTCTAAAATATGATTAAAAAAAGTCATACTATAGCATGTCGTCTAAAATATGATTAAAAAAAGTCATACTATAGCATGTCGTCTAAAATATGATTAAAAAGTCATACTATAGCATGTCGTCTAAAATATGATAAAAAAAAAGTCATACTATAGCATGTCGTCTAAAATATGATTTAAAAAAATTCATACTATAGCATGTCGTCTAAAATATGATAAAAAAAAAGTCATACTATAGCATGTCGTCTAAAATATGATAAAAAAAAAGTCATACTATAGCATGTCGTCTAAAATATGATAAAAAAAGTCATACTATAGCATGTCGTCTAAAATATGATAAAGAAAAAAGTCATACTATAGCATGTCGTCTAACATATGATAAAAAAATTCATACTATAGCATGTCGTCTAAAATATGATTAAAAAAAAGTCATACTATAGCATGTCGTCTAAAATATGATAAAAAAAGTCATACTATAGCATGTCGTCTAAAAATGTCAGGTCGTGGAAGAACATGCAAATCACAAAGGGAAATAACCCTGGATGGGATAGAACCTATCATCTCTTGCATTGGAGACCAAAGTGCTAACCACTTCACCATCGGTTATTTAGTAATGTCACCTAAAAATTTAAT
>NW_027210689.1:1662500-1715219 GCF_029030835.1 Brachyistius frenatus | reverse complement strand
ACTAAAGAGTTATTCACTAGCTCGGCCGAGCTAAATATGTCTTATGTGAGAGCTGCAGCTTCTGCTTTTCACTCTGCTTTCTGAGAAAAAACGAAACTGGAAAATCATAGAGGAAGTGATGGTGTAGGAACAGTGTGAAGTATTTCTGACCATCACGGTTTATTCTTTTAGTTTTGTGTGAGAAGTGACACAGAGCAGTCTTCTTCTCAGCCATGGAGGCCGGACAGCAGAGAAACCTTCCCTTCTTGATCCTGGGTACGACATCTTTTCTATAATCTAGTTCTTCATACAACTGTTTCTTAATGTTCTATACAGATGGCGCATGTGTTGTAGGTAGTGCAAATGTTTATCATGACATATTAACTTTAACAAGTCTTTTATTCTTTTATCTCTTCTAGTTTCTCTCCTCTTGACCTCATCTCCACCTGCTGCAGGTCAGTCTGTCCTCCTGTCAGACGTTAAATCATTTTCATTTGAAGCACTTTATTCAAATATAGTTTGTCATGTCTTGTGCCTTTAAAGGTCAAATCAGACTAGTTGGATCTGGGTCGACTCGCTGCTCTGGAAGAGTTGAAATCTACCACAATGATTCCTGGGGAACAGTCTGTGATGACGACTGGGACCTGAAGGATGCTCAGGTGGTCTGCAGACAGCTGGACTGTGGGACGGCACTGAATGCATCTTCATCCACCAGCTTTGGTGAAGGAACTGGAAACATCTGGCTTGATGACGTGACCTGTTCAGGACGTGAAAGGTCTCTGACTGAGTGTCAGCACAGAGGATTGGGGAGACATAACTGTAGACACAGTGAGGACGCTGGTGTCGTCTGTTCAGGTGAGCAAACGTTCACGCAAATAGTCTGAAAATAATTCAGCTTTTCTGTATTTTTTGTAGCTGCTGTGCAGAGCGGACAACCACGCTGTGCAGCATTCGGCCAGAATTTAAGGCAGAATAAGAAATGTAAAAAAAGTAAATTACACTGTATTGTGAGTTAAGCAAGTCCTTGATCTGCAGTGGAAAGAGCTGTACAGACCTGTGTTTTCTGGCTATTTAGTCAAAAGTTTGAGTTATTCAAAGTCTGTAACTTTCATCTCGATCACACCTTTTCCAAAAGTCATCTTGACATTGAAGTGTGTTTTAAAATAGTTTGTTTATCTTAAAAAGTAGCATCATTTTCTCAGTTCATAAGGGGAAATGTAATCCTTCAGTTTACCCAAAACACTTTCAAAGTCACTAAATTGGGAGATACGTGGTTTTCACTGGACAGGGAGGGTATAAAAAACTGTCTTCTTAAAACTAACTGAAGCAAGGAAAGGATTGGGGACACACAACTGTGGACAAACGAAAGATTTATTTGATTCGGCTACACTAAGATGTGTTAGCATGTCACCGGAAGACGCCGCTTATATTACACAATGTGCAAAATACTATGACACACACAGACAATTATACATCGTACAGTAGCAGTCAAAAGTTTGGCCACACCTACATTGTCCTTCTTCGTGTTATTTTCTACAGAAGTGAAGACATCTAAACCGTGAAATAAAACTTTTCATCCTTCTGCTTCCGGGTCAAACAGCCCTCACAGTGCTGGAGGTGTGTTGTCCCACTCTGTTCAAACTGCATGTGACGGTGCATCACTGCAGAATGTGAAGTAGCCGTGCTGGTTGAGTCAAATCAAGTCATTGTGATTTATAAAACACATTTAAACACAACATGGTGACCAAAGTTTTCATCAGCAAGTTTTTACACTTGAGGATTTTTATTTTTATTTATCTGAAATGTTGTGGACTCACTGACATTTAACGCATTAAAATAAAGATGGAAAGTTGTTTTTCTTTTAATAGTTGAGCACTGCTTTCCACAGTGTGGATTACTGTAGTCAGTCAATAGAGCTGTTGTTGCCTATCAACACCACCTCAGTACAACACGGCTGCTCATCTCAAACACATCAGGAAGTGATCTAACTTCTAATGCTGGTTGTACCGGTGTCAATTTCAAATGAGGGTTTCAACTCGAGCTTTCAGCTCCCAAATAAGGGACTCCACCAGACTGCATTTTCCTGGTAAAAACTACAGTTTCTAATCCTTATTTACGTGACGAAATTATCCAGTTAAAAGTGTCAAGAAATTAAGATATCACGGACGAGAGAGAAAAGAAATTTAAATTGTGTGCACAAATGACTAAATCCAGGCCACGAGATTTATTAAATCCTGCCCACGAGATAGCATTTCGTGTGCTTTTTAAAATTAATTATTGCGCCCGAGATGAGTTTATATATAGAGAGACAGCACAACAGGTTTTCTCCTCTCAGCATGAAGTGCACTGCACCTGCTTCAATTATCAGTTGACCCTCTATAAAGTCAATAGCATCCTCAAAGTTAGCATATTACCAACAATATAATCCATAATATCATCGTTATTGCCTTTTACTAACAATCATCCTTCACATCCCTTGTATTACAGCTGGCTAAGACTGTTGTGCTTTCCTCTCTCTGTACAAACTTATCTTGCCCGCACAAATTAATTAAAACGTGCAAATGAATGATTACAACATGGGAACAGAATACTATTTCGTTATGGGGCATAATTAAAAGAAAATTCTCCATGGCCACTCCCAGACTCTATAAGATACAGAAAGAAATAGAGAATATCTTAACGGCAGTGCCTACTGATGGAGCGATGCCTGTGAGCTTGTTCAGGAAGTCACCTCCAACCTCTCGAGGTTCATGATATTTGCTCTTCATTCCCCAATACTTCTATGTAATCACATCTGCAGGGAGGGATGAGACCAGACGCTGCAGTGTCACTATGTTCTGCTACTGTAACAAACATTTCAAACTTGTGCAATTTATAATTGTGTTATTTTTCAGTGACTCTCCCAAAGCCCAGCATCTCCATCAAGCCGGTTGGTGAGGTCACCTGGGGTCAGACTGTCGGCATCACGTGTTCGATCTCAACTCTGCATTCAGGAGGAACGTTCAACCTGCAGCGGACCTCAGGCTCATTCAGAGAGACCCAGACATCAAGCACCAACTCTGCTGCCTTCAGCATCCTCAGAGTCAGCTTTGATCATGAAGGATTGTACCAGTGTCAATACAGGATTCAGGTTTCAGGTCGAGACTTCAGCTCCCAACTCAGTGACTCGGTCGGACTCTCTGTCACCGGTGAGAAAAACTTCATTAATCAGTGAATAAATCATCTTTCACTGTGTTTGAACTACGTGAAGATTTGTTTTTCTGGAAGGACCCTTACAGAACAAAAACGCCTGCGGTGTCATCACTTTCCTCTCCGCGAATCGCCACTTTAAGGTGGCGGAGGGGTTTGAGTGGCTCAGTGATCTGGGAACTATGTTATCCGGGGCATCAGCCCCTGGTAGGGTCTCCCAAGGCAAACTGGTCTCAGGTGAGAGCCCAGACAAAGAGCAGTTCATCAATACCCCTGATGAATAGCAGTCTGAGGTCACCTTGCCATGATCAGGGAAACCAGGGAAACCTCCCGGAGCCAGACCCAGGAGGGGCGCTCAACAGCGAGCATCTGGTGGCCGGGCCTTCGCCCATGGCTCAGCCCGAATAAACAACATGGAGCAGCCACCCTGTAGACCCACCACCAACGCAGTGCAATGTAAACCGGGCGGCAGGCCGGGCCGGGGGCCCGGGGGCTAGCCGATCGCCGGCAGCATAGACTAGCTCTAGGGACGTGGAACATCACCTCGCTAGCGGGAAAGAGCTGGAGCTGGTGCAGGAGGTGGAGCGGTACCGGCTAAATATGGTTGGGCTCACCTCCACGCGCAGCACTGGCTCTGGAACCAATCTCCTGGAGAGGGGCTGGACTCTATCCTTTTCTGGAGTTGCCCAGGGTGAGAGGCGCCGGGCGGGAGTGGGGATACTCACGAGCCTCCGGCTGAGCGCCGATGTGTTGGAGTTCTCCCCAGAGAATGAGAGGGTCGCCTCCAAGCGCCTGTGGTTTGCAGGGAGGAAGGCTTTCAGATTAGACTCAAAACTTTCCTTTTTGATAAAGCCTATAGTTAGGGCTGGCTCAGGTAGACCTGAACCAACCCTTAGTTATGCTGTTATAGGCCGAGGCTGCTGGGGGACCTCGTTACATGCTGAGCTTCTTTTCTTTCCTCCTACTCTTTAACTGACTCATACCTCACCATCTTTTTCTCTCCCATAGTTTCTTATTATTATCTGTTGTCTCCATTTAGTTCCTTCGCTCGCGTAGTTTCTCTTCTCTCTTTTTCAGATGTCCCGTCATGGAGCTGCATGTCTCTGCCCTGTGATTGTCGTCTCCACCAACAGTTCTTCTCTTCTATCTCTATGCTGTCCTTTTCTCTCTCTGCTCTCCTCTCACCCCAACCGGTCGAGGCAGATGGCCGCCCACCTCTGATCCTGGTTCTGTCGGAGGTTTCTTCCTATTAAGAGGGAGTTTTTCCTTCCCTCTGTTGGAGGTTTTTTTTTTACCTTAAAGAGGTGTTTTTTCCCTCCTAGCTTATGTGGGAATTGTTGAATTGTTGGTTTCTCTGTATAATATTGTAAAGTTCTGTTGTAAGGACTTTAATGTGTTAAGTGCCATGAAATAATCTATGTTGTGATTTGGCGCTATATAAATGAAATTGAATTGAATTGAATTGAATTGAATTGAATTGAATTGAATTGAATTGAATTGAATTGAATTGAATTGAATTGAATTGAATTGAATTGAATTGAATTGAATTGAATTGAATTGAATTGAATTGAATTGAAGACTCTGACTGTTGTTTGTGCTTACGTACCAAATGGAAGTTCGGAGTATCCGGCCTTCTTTGAGTTGGTGGGGAGAGTCCTGGATAGGGCGCCACTTGCCGACTTAATAGTTGTCATAGACTCATGTGGGCAACGACAGAGAAACCTGGCAGGGGGTGATTGGGAGGAACGGCCTGCCCGATCTGAAACCGAGTGGTGTTTTGTTACTGGACTTCTGTGCTAGCCACGGTTTGGCCATAACAAACACCATGTTCGAGGATGAGGTGGTTCATTAGTGTACCTGGTACCAGAACACCTTAGGTCAGAGATCAATGATCGACTTTGTAGTCGTATCATCTGGTCTGCGGCCGTATGTCTTGAACACTCGGGTGAAGAGAGGAGCAGAGCTGTCAAATGATCACCACCTGGTGGTGAGTTGGATCAGATGGTGGAGGAGTCGGTTGGAAAGGCCTGGCAAGCCCAAACGTGTAGAAAGGGTAAACTGGGAACGTCTGGCAGAGGAACCTGTCCAGGCGGTCTTCAACTCTCACCTCCAGAAGAACTTCTCACACATCCCGAGGGAGGTTGGGGACATGGAATCCGAGTGGACCATGTTCAAAGCCTCTATTGTGGATGCAGCCGCTAGGAGTTGTGGCCAGAAGATCATCGTTGCCTGTCGTGGTGGCAACCCGAGAACTGAAAAAGGAGGCCTTTCGGGCCTGGTTGGCTCAGGGGTCTCCTGAAGCAGCTGAGAGGTACCGGCAGGCCAGAAGGGCTACAGCTGCGGTGGTCGCGGATGCTAGAACTCGGGCATGGGAGGAGTTCAGGGAGGCCATGGAGAAGGACTTTCAGTTGGCCTTAAGGAAGTTCTGGAAAACCATTCGAAAACTCAGGGAGGGAAAGCAGGGACTACCCCAGGCTGTTCTCAGCGGGGGGGGGGGGACATCGCCAGGTGGTGGAAGAGCACTTTGAGGAACTCCTAAACCCAACCAGCGTGGGAGGAGGCAGCGAGGAGGCAGCATCTGAAGACTTGGGGGGTCGCACCCATATCCCTGGCTGAGGTAGTCAGAAAGCTCCTCTGTGGCAAGGCGCCGGGGTTGGATGAGATCTGCCCTGAGATGCTGAAGGTGCTGGACATTGCTGGGCTGTCTTGGCTAACACGCCTCTTCAATGTCGCATGAGGGCCCAGAACAGTGCCCATGGACTGGCAGACCGGGGTGGTGAACGTCAGGTTCAGGGGTCTCCGGGTCGCATATCTGCTGTTTGCAGATGATGTGGTCCCGTTGGCCTCTGACCTCCAGCACTCACTGGGGCAGTTTGCATACGAGTGTGAAGCGGCAGGGATGAGGGTTAGCACCTCCAAATCTGAGGCCATGGTTGTCTGCCAGAAACCGGTGGATTGCTCCGTCCAAGGTGGGGACGGAGTGCCTGCCTCAAGCAAAGGAGTTTAAGTATCTCGGGATCTTGTTCACAAGTGAGGGGAGGATGGAGCGGGCGATTAGCAGGCGGATCGGTGCAGCTGCAGCAGTACAACAGGCGCTGCACCGGAGCTTGTTGGTAAAAAGGGAGCTGAGCCGGAAAGGGTCGTGACCAAAAGAACGAGGTTGCGGCTACAAGCGGCCGAAATGAGTTTTCTCTGTAGGGTGGCCGGGCTCAGCCTTAGGGATAGGGTAAGGAGTTCTGACATCAGGAGGGAACTTGGAGTTGAGGCGCTACTCCTTCACGTCAAAAGGAGTAGCGGGCATCTGATCAGGGGCATCTGATCCGGATGCCTCCTGGGCGCCTCCCTCCGAAGATTTTCCGGGCACGCCCAACTGACAGGAGACCCCGGGGAAGACCCAGAACACGCTGGAGGGATTATATCTCCCGGCTGGCCTGGGAACGCCTCGAGATCCCCCAGCATGAGCTGGAAAATGTTGTGGGGGAGAGAGAAGTCTGGGTCAGCTTGCTTGGCCTGCTGCCACCGCGACCCGACCCCGGATAAGCAGAAGATGATGGATGGATGGATGGTTTTGAATATTTTCATGGTCCAATGTGTGAAGTCCATGTGAAGACTTTTCCACATATTTTTCCCATCTTGTTATATGTTGCAAAGTATTTGGTGAACAAATGTTTGATACATGTGAAAATTCAAAGTGAGCATATATTTTCCATAAAATAACATTTATCACTTTCCTCTGTTAAAGTACCATCAGTGCATCAAAGACGCACAACAAACAGGTCCATGACCCTGGTTCTTCTGAAACAAATCACACATTTCTCAGCCAATAATTTAGTTCTTTTTTAACAACACAGTAACAAACTCTAAACGCTTCACGCATCACTGCATGAACTGAGTGACAGATGTCTCTCTTTAATCAGATTTGAAATGCATCCAAAATACACAAACCAGTAATTTATGAGTAACTTCAATTGGAAACGAACAGACAGACAGAGCTGATTAAATTAAAAATATCAAACTGTACAGTGCATCTGGAAAGTATTCACAGCGCTTCACTTTTTCCACATTTTATGTTACAGCCTTATTCTAAAATGGATTAAATAAAAACAAATTCTAAAAATTCTACACATACACCCCATAATGTTAATGTGAAAAAAAGTTGTTGTTTTTTTACATTTTTGCAAATCTATTCAAAATTTAAAAAAATTAAATCACATGTACATAAGTATTCACAGCCTTTGCCATTACACTCAAAATTGAGCTCAGGTGCATCCTGTTTCCACTGATCATCCTTGAGATGTTTCTACAACTTGATTGGAGTCCACCGGTGGTAAATTCAGTTGATTGGACATGATTTGGAAAGACACACACCGTCTATATAAGGTCCCACAGTTTACATTTCAGAGCACAAACCAAACCATGAAGTCCAAGGAATTGTCTGTAGACCTCCGAGACAAGATTGTATGGAGGCACAGATCTGAGGAAGGGTACAGAAAAATGTCTACAGCATTCAAGGTCCGTAAATGGAAGAAGTTTGAAACCACCAGGACTCTTCCTAGAGTCAGCCCCCCAGCCAAACTGAGCGATTGGGGGAGAAGTGCCTTAGTCAGGGAGGTGACCAAGAACCCGATGGTCACTCTGACAGACCTCCAACGTTGCTCTGTGAAGAGAGGAGAACCTTCCAGAAGGACAACCATCTCTGCAGCACTCCACCAAGCAGGCCTGTATGGTAGAGTGGCCAGACGGAAGCCACTCCTCAGTAAAAGGCTCATGACAGCCCACCTGGAGTTTACCAAAAGGAACCTGAAGGACTGTCAGACCATGAGAAACTAAATTCTCTGGTCTGATGAAACAAAGATTGAACTCTTTGGTCTGAATGCCAAGCGTCATGTTTGGAGGAAACCAGGCACCGCTCATCACCTGGCAATACCATCTCTACGGTGAAGCATGGTGGTGGCAGCATCATGCTGTGGGGATGTTTTTCAGTGGCAGGAACTGGGAGACTAGTCAGAGCGCCCTGGACCTCAGACTGGGACAAAGGTTAATCTTCTAATAGGACAACGACCCGAAGCACACAGCCAAGATAACAAAGGAGTGGCTTCGGGACAACTCTGTGAATGTCCTTGAGTGTCCCAGCCAGAGCCTAGACTTGAACCCAGGCTGGCTCGGGTGGACCTGCACCACCCCTTAGTTATGCTGTTATAGGCCGAGGCAGCTGGGGGACCTCGTTACATGCTGAGCTTATTTTCTTTCCTCCTACTCTTTAACTGACTCATACCTCACCATCTTTTTCTCTCCCATAGTTTCTTCTTATTATATGTTGTCTCCATTCAGTTCCTTCGCTCGCGTAGTTTCTCTTCTTTCTTTTCCAGATGTCCCGTCATGGAGCTGCATGTCTCTGCCCTGCGCTTGTCGTCTCCACCAACAGTTCTTCTCTTCTATCTCTATGCTGTCCTTTTCTCTCTCTGCTCTCCTCTCACCCCAACCGGTCGAGGCAGATGGCCGCCCACCTCTGATCCTGGTTCTGTCGGAGGTTTCTTCCTGTTAAGAAGGAGTTTTTCTTCCCTCTGTTGGAGGTTTTTTTCCCTTAAAGAGGAGTTTTTTTTCCTCCTAGCTTATGTGGGAATTGTTGAATTGTTGGTTTCTCTGTATAATATTGTAAAGTTCTGTTGTAAGGACTTTAATGTGTTAAGTGCCATGAAATAACCTGTGTTGTGATTTGGCGCTATATAAATAAAATTGAATTGAATTGAATTTTCCAGAAATCGGCAGGTTTCCAGATGAGCCCCCTGGATCTTGGTGGAGGGTTCTCTGGGAGAGATGACTTTCCAGTCAGATTTGAAGAGGTAAAATATTGAAATATATGTTACGCTGTACAATACAGAACTAAGTGTGGATTATGGACCAAAAAGTCCCAGAAAATCAGACCTTTCCTCTTTAGCCGCTCTACGATTTTCTTTATAATGAAAGTTCCTTTTCCTTCGACTCATCTAGATTGTAAATTTAGACACTGCTCTCGAAGGGATCGTACCTCCGACAGACCCTCCCTTAAGGGTCTAATAGGTTTTTCTCCCTTAAAGAGGAGTTTTTTCCCTCCTAGTTTATGTGGGAATTATTGAATTGTTGGTTTCTCTGTAAAATATTGTAAAGTCTTGCTGTAAGGACTTTAATGTGTTAAGTGCCATGAAATAACCTGTGTTGTGATCTGGCGCTATATAAATAAAATTGAAATTGAAATTAAATCGTTCCCACGAGATATTAAATCGTTCCCATGAGATACTAAATCGAGGCCATTAAATACTCCGTTAACTTCACTGATATTTACATTGGGCCCATCGTATGTGCTCGTATTAATTCGTCCAAGACCACCTCTGAATGTGGCTTGAGCCGAGCAGACCTCAATGAGTACGCCGATCGGAGTTTAAAGATAGGTGTGCAAAGGGGTCCTCTGCAATGATAAGTCTCTCTTTGAGAAATTGCAGCATGATGTTTTAAAAGCACCTGATTTATAGATTTTTTTTTTTAATTTTTTTTTTGCTGAGTATGAATTTTGTTTAACAGTCTGTAATTGAAGTAACCTGGTGTCTAAGACTTGAATTCATGGCTTCATCTTTTTTCTTCTCACAGTTGGCTATGTACCTGTAGTGGAATGATCCTGGCAGGAATAACCGCCATTTGTGTAAGTCTTCAATACTTGAATTGGTAGATTGCATTGCGGCTCATACTTATGATCATGCATAATTTACAAAATGTTTAAAACACCTGCGCTTTTCATTTACAGCACAGCAGTATAGGCTGAGCTGCCCCCTTGTGGACGGTGGTTTTACCAGTTTCAGTGGCCCTCTAAAATACCACAGTGGTAATGGGACCACTTAATGTAAACCTGCCATACTGAGTCAGGGTCTACACTGTAGCATACTATTAACAGACATGCTCCTATCAGTTTTCTGTCCTTTCATTTTGCATGTTTGTAAGCATTAAAATAATAAAAGATATATATATATATTTTTTTTTTATTTTTTTTATTTTTTTTTTAAACCAAATTAAATCAAACACAAATTCTGAGCATGTACACATTGAATGATCCTGTACAACCTAAAGTTTTTTTCCACAACAATGTAAATGTCTGTACTTTATTTCAGTTTGGGTTTTCTAAGAACATCTATCATGTGATGATTCTGAATGCATTCATTGGCTTTTCAGTCGGTGAGTTGTGCTTAATATTTCATGTTAAACCAATGAATCTGCTTGGGGGATAAAATTATCCGAGTTTATCATGTCTCTACAGGCACAGTGGACTCCTCCGTGATGCCTCTCCTGGGCTACTTGGTAGACCTGAGATATGTGCCAGTGTACGGCACAGTTTATGCGATCGCTGATGTCGCAATTTGTATTGGATTCTCTGTCGGTACGTGCTTTTCATTATCATGTAACAAATGTTAAATGTTGTTGTGTTTTGACCCTCAGGACCATCCCGTATAATGGTGGTTTATGGGGAAAATAGTTTTAGTGGATTCTTTTATTGTTGTTGCCACGAATGACCACCGGGATAAATTGGCAGCAAGGCTAATGGCTGCTCCATATTCAGCTCCATCAGTACGTTCGTGTTTTACACCTGCCTTAAGTTGCTGCTGTGCTAATAACAGAGCAACAGCCTCATTGTGCTTGAATGTTTGTTTCTTTTTCTTCTGATGTGCTGAATATGGTCTCTTCTGTCAACAGGTCCGGCTATCGCAGGTCCCATAGTGGAATCGATCGGCTTCACTTGGCTCATGGTCATAATTGGAACAGTAAATATAATCTTCGCTCCACTCTGTATCTTCCTCTTTCGACCATCTCAGCAGGAAGAGTCTTTGGTGAGAGCTTAGAAGAACCACAGGACTTGTGGTGCATTTTTTTTTTTTTTATTGGAACTACTTTCTACCAAAGATATAATCCCTGTGAAAACCTTTTACATGAATATCTTTGCAATATATGAGTCATTTTAGAGACTATAAGGGACTGGGGTGTGTTTGATATATAAACTAGAAAAATATGACTATATTTAATCGGAACAACACAGTACCCTCCTAAATGCCGTATTGAAGTAATAATTACATTCTCATTTTAATTAATTAATTAAATTAACTATGGTCCAAAGTTGACATCCAAATAGCGATTGAAGTCCAAAAACAGCTGCAGTTATTGTCAATTGCCATAAGTGACAACAAAATGGAGATCTTTGAGATTCTTACTTTGGATAATATATTTATTGTTAGAAGTTATTACAGTGTTCACTCATTTGCTATAAGTCATTAATTGCTTTGTCTTTTGTTTCAGTCAATATCAAAGGGAAACCAAGGCGGCTGAGAATTTGGAAAACAACACTTTATAGGGACTTAAAGTCAAAATTACTTACCTTTTCCTTGGTACTGCCCCTGAAGAACATAAAAAATACAGGTTTTAAAACATGTAACATAGAATAATAATGAATTGGAAAAAGTGAGAAAGAGCAATATGTGGCCACTTTCTTTGCTCATGTAGTTTGTTTTTTGGCTTATGTAGATCGACTGTGTACAGAAATGTTTTTGGCCCGAGGTTTTTTGTTGACATGAACCACATCACCTTTTTCCTCTGGGTTAGAGGGTTTTGTTTGCATCTTAACCTTTGCGTGATTATGTCAATACGGTACTACTGGAGTTATAACTGTGCCACAATGGAGATGCATTTCCTCACTTTTGCCAGAGCAAATGGCGAGAAGATGACATGAGGAATAAATCATATTTTTGATTTAGGGGGAAAAAATTGGAATCAGGGAGACATTTTATTGCTATAAATTGTGTTTAATGTATTGCCATGACATTTTACATACAATAGTCAAACATAAATCAATAGCTGATCAGTTTGATGCATTTAAAAGTTTGTTGGTATTATTTTGTAGCATCCTAAAGTAATTTGAACATAATTTCTTTTCCGATTTGGTTTTTCATCGCCCAACCAAATATGAAATTACCATGTTATAATGCAAACTCTGAGGGTTCTGTGCTTATATTTATTTTTATAAAGGTGCTCGTGCCCCAAAGTTAAACAAGACTAATAGTTTGTGGGAATTTGCATGTTTCAGAGGGGTTGAGCTGCAGTCTGATCTCAGTGTAGTTCAATGAACCTCTTCACTGTGAGTTTCACTGTCGTTTGAGAAGAGCCCTGCAATGATTGTGTCATCTGTGTAGTTATAGATGTTATGAGAACTATCCCGAGGTGTGAGTTAAGTGCTATACGGAGAGAGAAGCCAAGAGGGGAGTGCACAGCCCTCGGGGCTCAGAGGTTGTAATGTAGTGTCATTCACCTTGAACCTCGGTTACCTGAACCATACAAAGTTCCAGAGAGGAGATGCAGAGACCAGATGAAGGGCAGTGCCATAAAAACAAATTATGATTCAACATTTCAACATTTAAAAGCCAAACTGCAGACAACTTAAAATTTAGTTTGTAATTATAGCATATGCTTGACAACCTGTGCTCTGGTTCACAGTGTATCCACAGGTCAATAAGTTGACTTCAAAGGCTTCCAACATTGGGCTGGCGTTTGTATTGGAGCCTGCAGGACATAGTGTGCATCCTGGAGTGTAAGCAAATAGGTTACAGGAAAAAAGGCAAATTTGATGGGGAGGTCATTCAAACAATGAGCTAACAACAAACTTATGAAACACAGGAGCAGAGTTTCTTGGCGGAGCCTCGCATGATGTCAGCAGACATTTCTGTAAAATATCATTGACATGGTTAACATAAGATGAATAGAAAGAGGGATTCCAAATCAGCTTTATAAAATCTCACTCCTTTGGAATAAATTGTGAAACCACATGCTGAAATTTAAATTATTGTCCAGAGGTCCGTGTTCATGTACAGCAGCATCTAAGTTTAACTGCATCTATTCAATTCAGTTTTATTTATGCAGCGCCAAATCATAGCGCAACAGGTTATTTCAGGGCACTTAACATAATAAAGTTTTTAAACAGAACTTTACAACATTATACAGAGGAACCCAACAATACAACAATTCCCACATAAGATGCTGGGAGGAAAAAACTCTGCTTTAAAAAAGAAAAACCTCCAACAGGACAAACTCTCTTTTAACAGGAGGAAACCTCCAACAGAAAGAAAGAAAAACTCTCTTTTAACAGAAGAAACCTCCAACAGAAGGAAGGAAAAACTCTCTTTTAACAGAAGAAACCTCCAACAGAAGGAAGGAAAAACTCTCTTTTAACAGAAGAAACATCCAACAGAGAGAAGGAAAAACTATTTTAGTAGGAAGAAACCTCCAACAGAAGGAAAGAAAAACTCTTTTAACAGAAGGAAACCTCCAACAGAAGGAAGGAAAAACTCTCTTTTAACAGAAGAAACCTCCAACAGAAGGAAGAAAAACTCTATTTTAACAGAAGAAACATCCAACAGACCCATGCTCAGAGGTGAAGAACATCTGCCTCGACTGGTTGAGTTTCAATTCTTTGACTGCATGACACTCCAGAATTTGCAGATATTGAATGGGATCCCTTCTGTAAACAGGAAGTGGTTGTGTATTTGCAGACTCCAGGAAATTCTTTCCAGATTTTATTTATTCGTACCATACAATTGATTTTGTGTCTATACATCATGGATGTGTGGCTACTTTGATTCGTGACTATGTCTGTTTAATATGCTCTTCTGAGACACCCTTCTCATGTAAAGCTTTGTGTCTATGATGCTTTTTTGAGTCCATGAAATCTCATGTATTAGTCTCCGGTAAAATAACACTTTGGTACAAAAAGGTTGGTTGTGCTGTGAGAAGTGACATTTGTTGACCAGTGTCACAAACAGAATACGAATAAGAATGTTTGTTCATTTTTAAATCAGAGCACCAGGTCTGGTACTTCTGAAATCCCCACATTTAATCAACGGTTAATATTATTAAATTCAAATTTAAAAAAACCCTCTTTGAACTGTATCAGTGTGTATAACGGCTTTTATGATACATTATAATATGGATGACACAGACACTCTTTTCAAACAGGCGTGACTCTGACTAGACATCCTGGTTGCCTTGCAAATTATGGAAAGCTAAAATCAACGTTACCTTAACTATGTCAACTTGGCCTGAGGACAGAACTTAACATCAGGTCGGTGACCAGTGAAGTGTTAGCCGACTTGCTATCTAAATATTTACTGGCTGGCATCGTCTGTGATGATTAAACTTGATACCTGATTATTTACTTTTGTGCTGAATCAGATTCACTGTTTAAACCTGTGCATACAATATGAATTAATGGATCACACAATATTCAAAGGTATTCTTACATTCAGCAGTAGCACTGCAGTACTTATGTAATTATTATAATATGATAAACAAGTTGGTCTTCTGAAAGGACAAGTGAGGTCTGATTTGATGTTTTTCTTATTGTCAACAGATGTCATGGAGAGACAACCAACAAGGAATTCATCCACCACTCAGTCCTTTGAGATTTCTCTTGAGGCACTAACTTCTAAAGACATTAAACTTTGAAAATTGGTCATGAATATTTAAGTAAACTGGACTGATCACATTTGGCAGTGAATTAAACTAAACTGCAAAGTAGGCGTCCCCTTGAAAGACAATGACAGAATTGACTAAGAAAAATGAATCTTGCAGATCCTGAATAGTTGGCAGACACGTTTCACCAACCATCAACCATCAGTGATGTCATCAACCATCAGTGATGTCATCATTGGTTTGTTAATGTTATGAAGCCTCCAGTTCAGATTCTGTCCATCACCATCTTTGCTAGTTCGGAGCAGTTGGGAGCAGAAAGTGACCATATTTGGACAAGCTGGGGGAGGAGCCAGCGGTGGATCTGACTGATCTGATTGGAAATCTGACGATATTACGTCCCGCCCACTGATAGCTGTAACCTGACTGCACCACAGGCCTGTCAATCAAACAGACATGCCCCCAAAACAGGTCTTTTTGAATCTTCTTTTCTAATGAATGAGGGATTATTTTCAGATGGACCTCCAGAAAACTAATAAGAAGGAGTGACTTTAGCTAACAACACCGAGATAACTGATGGACACATTTTATTCACTTTGGATTTGATGAGAGAAGTTGAATGGGAGTCTTTTTGGAGCCGACCTCTAGTGGAATTCGGTGGTATTGCAGCTTAAGACACTTCCGCGTCTGCCTCATTTTTCAGACCCGGAAGCTACAAACACTTTTACATCGAGGCTGTGGGCAACACGTAGGTTCTCTCTGTTAAAACTAAACTGTCCTGGAAAAAATGATCACTACTTATTTGCATTTAGATTAGATTTGACTTTTTTAATCCCACAGTGGGGAAATTCGGTCATCACAGCAGCAAAGAAAAAAATTAAACTTAAAAATGTATGAGAACATTCACTATAATCAGTCAAAATCAGCCGTCTTTGAAAGCTGCAGTTGAGTTTTGTGTTGTGGCACCAGGTTACATTGTGATTTTACAATTTAATTAGATTAACCTAAAAACATACTCTCACTATGATTGGGAAGGTTTACATTTTACTCTAACCACTGAAATGTCAATTGAGCCTTTTACTAAAAATGCAAAACAGCTTTGTGTGGAAGGATACTGAATATGTTTATTTATGTATTTATTTAATTTAGACGGCTTCAGATTGATGTACTGTAATAACCAGAATAAACAACAGCTTCTCCCCTGTCAGCCTGCATACATAACAACTTACCTGTTTTTTCTAGTATACCTAATGGATGGTTTTTCAAAGTAAATAGGTTTATTATTGGTTTCCTAGCAGTAGGTGGGGAAAAGCTCAGTGTGCACCAACAAAATCAGCTTGTATTGATGAGCATCTGTTGGACTTCTGTGAGCGCCGACTATCAAACTTACGTAGAGTTTCGTTTCCTGGAAAAAAACTCTTCTACTTGAACCCGTTTGAGTTTTTCAGGTTTGAAATATATGGAGGACAACAGAAGCCATGGTAAGAAAATAAGCTCACAGGGTGATGTTTCATGTGTCTGTGGATGTCGTTTTTCACATAAATTAAACAAAGGAAGAGCTGATGGTTTTTTATTCATCTTTACATTAATAATATTTCTTGTGTAAGCAGTTTTAAATGTACTGCTTGTGGTTCCTTGTAGCCCCGGTAACAAGAAATTGATATAACAATAAGAAGAAGGAAAATAACTACATTGAAATTTTGGACAATGGAAGGACCATCAGTGATGTCATAGACAGTAGAATAAAAGATCTGTGTTCAGTGGTGAGTATCAGAGACATCATGTCACTTTCACATTTCATTAACTACATTTATCTGTAATTATGTGGAAATATTAAGTTGAGTCTTCTAAAATGAAATATTCATTTTACTTTGTTCATTCAGGACAATGAAGAGCCATTCTATGTGGCAGATCTGGACAGTATGTTCCAGAGACACCTCCGGTGGATCACCAACTTACCTCGAGTCAAGCCTTTCTATGCAATGAAGTGCAACAACACGGCGGCAGTTCTCCGGATGCTCAGTGCTCTGGGAACAGGGTTCGACTGTGCCAGCAAGGTACTGACGGAGTGTTTGGACGCTTGTCTCGTTTTCCTCCTCAGTTTGATCATTTGAAACCCGTTTTGCTGTGACAGGCTGAGATGGAGTTGGCCCTGTCCCTCGGAGTGACACCTGACAGGATCATTTATGCTCACACAACCAAACCGCTGTCCCACATCAGATACGCCCACACTCACCGAGTAGATGTCATGGCTTTTGATAGCGAGGACGAACTTCTTAAGATTTCTCTTTGTCATGCCCAAGCCAAGTAAGTCCACAACTACTCATGGCTTTTGTTTTCATAGATTATTGATTGAATTGATTATTAATTCATAATGTGTTTTGGATCACTTCCCAGACTGGTGATTCGCATTGCAGTGGACGACTCCGAATCCCTGATCAGACTCAGTTTGAAGTTTGGAGCCCGACTGGCCTCAGTTGGTAAGCTGCTGCAATGTGCTGGAGAGCTGAGCTTAGAGGTCATCGGGGTCAGCTTCCACGTAGGCAGCGGGTGCACTGGAGGTTTGGCCTTCAAGCGGGCCATAGCAGACGCCCGGCACGTCTTTGACATTTAAGTAAGTAAGTCGTTGTCATGGAAATACAGCATTACAGAATAAACAAATTTTGTATAGATAATTTACATTTGTGTTGCTAATCAGCCTTCAACGTTGCCTATCAGATATTTTCCCTGCAGCCTCTTGATTCAGTTCATCACGTCTTTTACAGAGTTTGTTGGGATTCCAGATGAGACTCTTGGACATCGGTGGAGGATTTCCTGGGATCGGGGACTTCCAAGAGAAATTCGAAGAGGTAAAATTAGAAAATATAAACGTACACAATGCTAGTGCTCATTCATTCAGACATTTACCAGTTTTACCTTCAGAACTTTGTAAACTTTAAGTTCTACAAAATGCACCTTACTTACGAGAAAAGGAAACTCAAAACATTTCATATTCTCCAATATCTGATGCTGACCTTTTGTTTGCTCGCTGCTACCAACTGACCTCATGATTTCTTGCACTTGAAATTAGGCACACAGTGACCGCACTGTTTGTTTCACCTCGCTGTGTCGGTGGTAATAAGATGTGGAAACAGATTTGTCTTGATTGAGAGAAAACCAGAAATTCCCACTTGAAGACAGAAGTAATGCCAAAGATCTGCAAACTGAAACAGTGGTTTGTGTTTCATTTCTGTTTGGTCACAGCAATATGATGAAATTGTTCTTATCAGGTGGCCTTTCAGGAATTTGACAATCAATTAAAGGAAAATGGTGGCTGACACTGAAAGAAATGTGTGCAAGAAATTAGTTTGAAGAAGACTGAATCTGGGGAAAAAAAACATCAAGAAAAATGTGCTGGTTTAAATATGTCCTCATCTTTAGGGAGGAAACTTTTAAACACAACTTTTACGTCTCTGGCAACTGTTTGTTTTAAAATATTAGACAACAAAGGTCGAGGCATTCACATTCTGCAAGTTCTGCAAACAATAAACAATAAATGATCCCGACAGTCTGAAACAAGCGTCACATCAGCTGTTCTGTTCCAGATATGTTCAGTTGGTTTTAAGGTGGATGTTGAGTAACATTTCATCGATAAATATCAGAATCTGTAACTTAAAACTTCAATCTATAATCGGGATATCACTTAGATATAAATGCTACGACTATTTCTTGTTAATTGTTCTGTTTTCACTCAATGATCAGAACCTTTAAATAGGCAGTGTGTTCAGTACGACACTCAGCTTGTGTTTGTGTATCAACACGTCCTTTAAATCTGAAGTGGTTCTATACGTTTTATTATTATATTATTCCTCCAATGCAGTTAGTATATTAAAGGAGTTATCTCATTGAAATGTATATGTAATGCTAGTGTTAAAAGAGTTTTTAAAGAAGCACATGTAAAATAGTACAAAAAGTAAGCAAAAGTGAATATTCAACATTTAACAGTATTTTTGTGTACGTAAGGTGGAGTAACAATAATTTAAAAATTCTACATCTTTATATGATAAAATAAAATAGGAATAATTAACTTTTTATTCTGTCTGACGGTGTTGACAAAAACTAAGCAATGACGGAAAAAAACACAAACTATTAAAATATTACAAAATCAGGAGGTCGCGCCGTCATATTGCTTGATTGCTGGGACCTTGTTCTATAAGCATGTAAGTTTAGATTTCTTAAAATCATTCTTATTTCTTTTAATTAGAACCTGTTTCTCAAGAATCAGTGATGACTGGTTTTCTAGCTTGGATCGAACTTCGAGGAAACACAGGCAGAAAGTTTGTTGCTTGTGATGTCACAAATGTCTCCACAGAAGGCCTGAAATATTAATAGAGGTGTAAAATTTATGAAATATGCTGCTAACCTGTTGTTATTTGTCCTCCTAGTTTTCAGAAGTCATCAATGAATCGCTGGATGAGTTCTTCCCTCCTGACAGTGGGGTGGAGATCATAGCAGAACCCGGCCGGTACTACATGGAGTCAGCCTTCACGCTGGCAGCCAACGTCATCACCAAGAGAGTCGTCGTCGATGACGTGGACGAACGAGGCAGGAAATATATAGATACGAATATTCAAACAGATGTTTTGGAGGTTGACGGAGCGCCACAGGGAATGTGGAGAAATAACAATCATTTTCATGACTATTTCCATATTTAAACATTTGTATTGTGATAAATTTCCTTGCCATTTTTTAACTCTGTTTTTTTGCATATGTTTTTCCAGATGGAGAAGACAACAGCTCTGACAGAGTGATGATGTACTACATTAATGACGGCGTGTACGGCTCCTTGAGCTGCATCACCTTTGACCCCGCTCACAGCAACCCTGAACCGTATCTTCACAGGGTAAATAACTACTCAGCATGAGTCCAAGGATCCCACAGGTCAGGAAATAGCAGGGAATAGCACGAGTTTTAAAACCTCTTATCCAGACAGGGATAGTCAGGGAATTTCAGGAAATTTGATAATTTTTTGGTTCAAGTCCTGGAAAATCAGGCAATTTTGTTTGCATGTTTAAATTTTAGTTTCCACTTATCAAAATGTAATATCTTCCACGTCTGTAGCTGAAAGTTAGTTGGCTCGTTATCATCAGTGTTTATGTTTATAGCGCTAGTGCTCACTGGCAGAAACTGAAAATGTAGCTTATTATTAGATTACAGCTAATTATCGTTATCGTTAGATAAAACCTTTGACTGCAGCCAGAATTTCGACATGAATTTAATTTATTTGAAATATCAACTGGAGGAACATGTTTTTAAATGAGATGTCAGTTTCTTGTCTGTTCATCACAATGACACCATGTTTTCCGTTCATTAGAGGTCGTGGAGTTTCAGTTTTTTACTCAGTGGAAGTCGGAGAGTTTTAATTTGACTTAATAGTGGGAAACCTGTAAATCACCACTTAAGAATGTCACTATTTGACAAAATAGCATAAACTGCAGACAAAACTAATGACACTAATCAAACTGTGACCTGCAGCAGCTGATCTTTCCATCTCATTACTTCCTGCACTGAAACTTCATGTTGCCCTTGAAAATAAATCTTAAGTGGAATTGTTCATGATAGATTTCATTTTTTGGGATACTGGGCTCTAAATTCAGCACAACGAACCAACCTGGTGAATGAAATGAATTGCATAACAGCCCAACTTACTTTAAGGAACACTTGGCCAATAAAAATGTTCGACTGTGATTTAAAGGTCACATTGTTAACCTGTGTGATTTCATATTTCTATACTGGCGCCCTCCTCAGGCTGTAGAGAGCAGCGAGCCCAGATACAAGTCCGTGATCTGGGGTCCGACCTGCGACAGCATCGACAGAGTCACCGAGAACTACTGGATCCCCGAGCTGCATGGGGGGGACTGGCTCCTCATCGACAACATGGGCGCTTACTCCGTCAGCGTGTCCACCGACTTCAACAGCTTCGAGAGAGCTGACATTTACCCGTGGTGTCAGCCAAGACGTGGAACGCCTTAAACCTGTCTCACATCTACGGCATTATCCAATGACAGCCGCTGCATGATAAACACGCGCAAATCCGACTTATTTCCTCGGCTGCTCGGTTTCTATCGTTGGGTCTGTTGGGTCTTCTCGCCGCGCCTGCAGTCGGCTCTACTGAAGAATGTGTTTCCACCAGTTTAAACTGTCATTTCTGTAAAGTCTGTTCTGCTCATACGGAACGTCACGTTAGCACGCCGATATGTTCATCTGCTGAAGTTTCTTGTATTGTAGGAGAGGAATTGTTTGTAGTGTACACTAGATGGAAAATATGTTTTATGGAAGTATTGGTGAAGGTGTAAAGTAAACATTAGTGATGTCACCGTCAAGTTTCTCTGGTCCTGATCCTGATCTGAGCAGTGGCAGTTTTGTTAATACAGGGAGCTGAGGCTCCACCCTCTCCAACATCGAGAGAAAATAAAATATTACTTTAACGTGTAAAACATAAATTAATGATCTAATAATAGTTTTCTGGTAAAAGTCACCTGGTAGTCTGTCAGTCTGTGAGCATTCAATAAAAACTGTTTACAGATTGTATTCATTTTCAGACCCGCCCTCTTTTATTGGCAGTGAATCGGTATTGTTTGACTTTTTTTTATTTCTAATGTGATTAGACAACTCTCGACTGCATCTTTCAGGTTCACCACACATCACCGTGACGTCATAACACGGTTACTCCTGCTTCTTTTCTATCTGACCAGCAATGGAACGGAAATTTACATTAACATTAATTAGTGGCCACTGATATTTTCTGCCTCCTGCTGACGTTTGTCATTTTGGAAGGAAGTGAAGCTCAGCTGGTTGAATCAGAGTTTGCTAACAGAATAAAGAGAGATGTGATACAATTCAGGACGTAGGTCCACTACAGAAAAGCGTCAAATAGTCACACGTTAGCCTGTCTAGGCGTGACAGTTACACATTTTCCTGTAGTGGATGAAAATGAAACCAACTGCATGCGTACAGCCATGGGATTTACAGGAAATCGTCGTCCTACATGGAAGTCTGCGACTAATGCCACCAAGCCACCCCTCCTTCCTCCTAATGCTACAAAAAAATGGCCTTTATTCCCTCTGTTGCGGGACCTTGGTCACATGACGTTTACGTGCGTGTAAGTTTCACGCTTTCTAAACGTGTAACTGTCATGCCTAGAGAGGCCAACGCGTGGCTATTTCACATTTTGCTGCCGTGGACCAGCGTGTCTATTTCATACTTTGCCATGATACTGGGTTGCACTGGCAGTACCCAGAGTCCTTTGCACCAGTTCAGTTGAGGTAAGGAAAGGAAGGATGAAAAAAAAATAGTACAGTAAAGAAAGGATTTTTATTTGAGTGACTTTATTTCTGCCGTTTCAATATAAGAAAGAACAGAGCCGAGCTGTTGTGAATTCTTGAGTCCAACATCACACATCAAGGTCGGTCCTTTTTTGTATTCATGTAATGAATTTAAACATTAAACTAATATAAACATATAAAAAAATTTTTTTAGAGCATATTAACACACATATCAAAAATTTGATTGTAAAAAAAGAAGTTAAAACATATGAACTGACAGTAAAATTGTAGGAATTTCAACCAATCATACCTCACAGGTTTGTTGGTTTCAGTAACAGACTTGAGAATTTTGCTTACAAAGCCTCTTTAATGTCAGCATGGTTATAAACTCCCTTACTTCCACCGTAAACACTCCACAGGACAGGACTGTGCTGAAAATCACGGTCAGTTCACACTAAATGGCTCTTGTCTATCGAAACATTTTTAAATGTAGTAACCCGATTTTAACTTTGTGATTTATATTTCAATTTACTTTGTATTTGCTTTAAATAGTTGTTTTAGCTACATTTTACAGCAATGTTGGGCAGCTGAAATCCTCAATCAGCCAAGAATGGGACAACATTTCACTTTAAAAACTCCAGCAACTGGTCTCCTCAGTTCCCAAATGCTTAAAGAGTGTTGTAAAAAGAAGAGGTGATGCAACACAGTGATAAACATGACCCTGTCCCAACTTTTTTGAAACGTGTTGCTGCCATCAAATTCAAAACGAGCAAATATTTTTCATAAAACAATAACATTTCTCAGTTTCAACATTGGGCATGTTGGGTTTGTTATATTAACAATTAACTTTGAGTTTATGTGATTTGCAAATCATTGGATTGTGTGTTACATTTCACAGAGTGTCATACTGTTTTTGGTAACGGGGTTGTGGATTAACAATGTCTTCGTGCCCTGATGAGTATTTCCGTGAGCAGAGAGGTGTATGTGGTCAAAATAAACTACAGCCTGTGTGTTCATGGAAATAAAAGAAGCCAATCATGCTGGAATCAGTGAGGCTCTGACTTCCTCCTTCACAGTTCCCTCTGCTGCCCGCTGAGCTCACACACTGGACTGTTTCTCGCTGCTAACTCTCCTTTGACCACTAGAGGTCCTCGCGCATCTCACGAACGTCTCGTCGCGACAGCTGCTTCTTCAACAGAACCCACGGATTCTGTTGTTGTCTGTAGCGCACGCGCACGCGCAAACACACACACACAACCGCGCGTGCGTGGGCACGCTGAGCGTATTGGCCACGCCCCTCTCATGAATAATGCATCTTGTCCCGTCGACCGGAGGAGACTCGTGCCACCGGAGCTCTCCAGACGTCCTGCTCGTGCTCACCGGAGGAAGGAGAGTAATGGTGGTGGTCCGTTGATACGGAGATTTTAATACCCGGTGATGAATGGGGAACTGGGAAGACTGGGAATCCGCCTCGAGCTCAACGACCCCGCTGGTTTGTACCGGGGATTCACGGAAGAGGACACACCGAGGGCTGGATACTAACCCGACCGTGACCGACCTATTATCTACCGGTCTGACGTTGTTCTCATCGCCGGTGAATTGAGAGAAAACGGCGCTGAAGGTGTGTGTGTTATATTTCCCTGAGTTTCAGCGTGTGTGTGTGTGTGTGTGTGTGTGTGTGTGTGTGTGTGTGTGTGTGTGTGTGTGTGTGTGTGTGTGTGTGTGTGTGAGCGAGGGAGGGAAGGGCACAGTCATATTGTAGTAAGGTGGTTTCTGTGTGTGTGTGTGTGTGTGTGTGTGTGTGTGTGTGTGTGTGTGTGTGTGTGTGTGTGTGTGTGTGTGTGTGTGTGTGTGTGTGTGTGTGTGTGTGTGTGTGTGTGTGCGTGTGTGTGGAGGCACACGTCTCCTGCCAACTCAGCCATAATATCAAAGTAATCAATAGCATGCAGCCTAGCTTGGTCTCTGATAATATTCCTACAGATCCTGCCGGCCCAGACTGTATTATTAATTATTATCATTATTATTATTATTATTTATTCTTGTTGTCTCATAATCATTATAATATTCCACCTGGTACTGAGTGGGATCTCATAAAATCTTACAAAATACTGAACAACAGTTTTAAGTGACTGCAGAAATATTGTGTGGGCGGAATAAATCATCAGTTTAAAATACCTCTTTAATATTCTTTAAATATTACCACAGCATCTATGAGCGGCCGACACTGATTCAGACTATTTCCCCGGTGCTTGTAAACTGTGGTTCTGCTGGGAAGGGTGGCAGAAAAACGGGCGTCCAGACTGGAGTGAAGTGTTTTGCAGAATGTAAAACGATAACCTTCACCAGGAAGCGTGTGCACGTATATGTGTGGAGGGGGTTCAGCCTTTCCCTCCCTCCTCTCTTTTCTCTCACATTTTGTCACATCTGAAGCTCCCCGGCCAGCACCGGTCCGGACGTCTGCTGCAGCCAGCTGGTGGTTTACAGTTGTTGTGGCAGGAAACAGAAATCCTTTGTGTGGGAATGAATGGATTATCTTTCACACTACTAATCTATATCATTCAGCTGCCTCCAAGTGTGTGTGTGTGTGTGTGTGTGTGTGTGTACTGGCTGCATTAGAGTAGATAATCCTATAATATATAAATCACAATATGTGTTATCACAAGACTCGGCATGTCGGAAAATGTTGGAAATCACAATAATGTGGTATCATGATTGAAGTGTGCAGAGCTTTTGTCTCCCCCTGCTGCCAGTGAGAGTTATTACAAAAACATTGTTGATGTGCGTCCGTCAATGAATAAATAAAAGGCCTGCAAATGGCTCCTTCCACCGTCACCTGGGATCCATTCGCTTCGATAACACCTGGGAAGTCCAGAAGAGCAGCAGCACAGTTCCATCCATCATCATCCATCCATCATCATCCATCCATCCATCATCCATCCATCCATCCATCATCATCCATCACCCATCCATCATCCATCATCATCCATCCATCATCATCCATCATCATCCATCCATCCATCATCCATCATCATCCATTCTCATCCATCATCATCCATCATCATCCATCCTCATCCATCACCATCCATCATCATCCATCCATCATTCATCCATCATCACCCATCCATCATCCTCGATCCACCATCCATCATCTATCATCTATCATCCATCCATCCCTTCATCCATCCATCATCATCCATTCTCATCCATCCTCATCCATCAACATCCATTCATCCATCCATCCATCATCCATCCATCCGTCATCCATCCATGGATCATCTGTCATCCATATATCCATCATCATCCATCCTCATCCATCAGCATCCATCCATCCATCCGTCATCCATCCATCTGTCATCCATCCATCCATCATCATCATCATCCATCCTCATCTATCCTCATCCATCATCATCCATCCTCCATCCATCATCCATCCTCCTCCATCCTCCATCCATCATCCATCCTCATCCATCCACCATCCATCCATCCATCCATCCAGTAGTATGTACTCCCAGCCAGCCTCTCTCTGGTTTCCTTTCCTAGACAGTAGCGGTGCAGATGGATGTAATCCATGTTAATCTGACTAACCCTGTACTTCATAGTCTGGGTTTAACACTGCTCTAATTAAAGGCCCCCCCACCCCACCCCCAACATGTCAGTCATTAGTGTAATTAATTCATTGGCACAGCATCACTAGTGCTAATTTAAGGAACACATTCATGCCATGTTTATTTGGTTATAATTATTTCTATTGGTTTTTAACACCTGACAAATGAAATACATTCTTAAACATATTGTTCTAACCAGTCTGTCTGATTCAATCTCATCTGGAGCCCAGAACACTAAAGATGACTGATATTTATCACAAAATAGTATTATAATAATTTGTAGCGTTAGTTTCTCATCAGTCTGACTACCTGGGGAAGGAAACTGTGTGTGTGTGTGTGTGTGTGTGTGTGTGTGTCTGTGTGTATGTGTGATTTAAAGCCCTGTTGTCATGTTTCATAGGGTGAGAATGAGAGGAGGGTGTCGATGAGATCTAATGTCATTTCATTTTTTAAGTAAAGCACTGATCCTGGAGCTGTGTGCGCTAGAATTATTTAGGCTGTTCCTCAGCAGCTTGCTGCCCTGCGTTAGTGAGATGCACCCAGTCAGGGTGTCCCAGTGATGAAGTGTCAGTCCAGTGTTTATGTGTGCTTTAAATGAAATACAACCCCAGGTGCAGGTTTTATAAAGATATAAAATTGTGATTGTTGTTGTTCACGCCAACTATGGTCAGATTCAATGTCTGTAGTGTGTGAAGTCGTGAGGTGGACAAATCTTCATTTCATATAGTGCAGTTTACTAAATCACCACAAACGTGAGTATATTTGGGGTTTTGACACCTGGTCAGACAAAACAAGGCAGTATATTAACTTTGGCTTCAAAGGTGGATCAATAACGATTGATCTTTCTAACATCTGATATTGACTACAATCATGTAATTAACAACAATAATTGTTAGACTGTAAAGAAAAAAAAGTTGTTTGTGACCTTGATAATGTTCTGCGTTTATTATTTGACAGAAAAAAAAGTAAGCAACTTGTAAACTAAAATAATTCCCTCTACAAAGCCAGAACGATAGAAGCAACAAGCATTTAACGAACCGAAATATCCTTATTTTAATGTTCCGTCTGAAAGTTATGTTGAGAAATATACGAAACCTATTTGTAAATGTTTGAACACTCGAGTTTGTAATTCACAACCTGAACCGTCAGACCCAATCATGTCGATTCAGGCTCAGAATACTGAATTATTACAGCGGGTTTGAGAGAGTCTGGCTCTGCGCTGTGGTGGATACAAGAACTGTGCGAAGGGGGGGGAACTCTTGCTCAGCTGTGGGTCTGATATGTGCCCATGTCATTGTCCACTGCAGATATATGACCGGTTGGTCGACCTAGTTCATGATGTGGCCACACAGGAGGGGTTTCTGGGTATTGAAGTCCTCGGACTCAAAGCAATTTCGACCTGCAGCCGTTGGCGGGGCAACAGTGGGAGGGTTCCCTGTGTAGCTTTAAATTGATTCAGAGAGTGGACAAGTGCAAAGTAGTTTAGAGCAAGAAGAAAGGGTAAAAGGTGAGCATATCAGTTGGGCCTTTGTTTATCTGCAGGAAATTGTTTTGAGGCCACACATGCACGCACACACACACACACACACACACACACACTCACACACACTCACACTCACACTCACATTCCCTTCCTGTATGTGGGCAGCGGAGGGAGTCCTGAGCGATCGCAGGAAGTCAGGATTGGCTTCTCTGGGGAAGAGAGATAAGAGTCTGGTACATTGTGTGTGTGTGTGTGTGTGTGTGTGTGTGTGTGTGTGTGTGTGTGTGTGTGTGTGTGTGTGTGTGTGTGTGTGTGTGTGTGTGTGTGTGTGTGTGCGTGTAAAAGTCAGTGTGGGTTCAGGTGAAGGCGAGGCCATCTGCACTCAGCTACTGCTTAAAACAAACACACCTCCAGACACACAACTGGGCCTCGTCAAACAGACGTATGTGTGTGTGTGTGTGATGTGTTCAGTGTGTTTGAAGGTGTTTCTCACCACGCTGTGTGAACGCCGCTGCTGTAGAAATCCCTCTGAGGGGGTTTGAGGAAAACGGGCGCAAACACACATCCATCTGCAAGGGACAGCAGGGAGGACTGCATCTCCCAGCATGCCTTGCATCATGTCATAAACCCCTTTGAAATGAAGCAGCTGGAGAGTTTATGTGGGAAGAAGGCCGAGCATGTTGGAGTCATTTGAATTGAGTTTGCATGTTGTTTGAATCTTGCTTCATACCGGCAGCAACATTTCCTGGTGTGTTTCCTGAAGAGACAGAGAGTTTTAACTACACACTAAGGTTAACATGCTAAGATGCTCACATGCTGATGCACATAAAATGGAACTGTTGTAGATTATACTGTTGGCAAAATATTCATTATTTAGCTCTAAATGCAGCTGAGGCTCATGGGAATGTCTTTGGTTTTACATTAACCGGCCCCTCCAGGAAAATCGCGATCTTTGCAATCAGAATAATTCACGCAAATTCAAGCAAGCTCAGCAATATTTGTCCTGGGAAGATGCGCTGCGTTTAGGAGGTTTTAGTAACTTTTAAAACTAAAATATTCGAGCAACCTGAGCAACCAGCTAACATATAGTGTCTTAAGATGAATTAAAAACAAAAGGTTTATCGAACGTAATAACAGAATCATGTTCACGACAATTATTGAACAAAAAAATATTATAAATCTGAAAATTCAAACTTGATTCGACCAGCGAGGTCTGGGTGACAGCTGTCGTTCTCCTTTTTTGCAGAAATAAAATGGATCCTTTCACACGTCGGTGATCTCGGGCTTTGTAATACTACCAGACTGTTCACACCTGGTCTGGTTTCATACTTCTGTTCCTCTGCTTCACATTCATCCGTTTGTACACGCTGTGTTGTCAGTTAGGTTAGGTAGGTTAGGTTAGGTAGTTACTTTATTAATCCCCGAGGGGAAATTTTTTCACTACAGCAGCATACAGAAGCAATAAGATAATAATAGAATAATAGAAAAGCAATAAAATAGCAGTAAATAGTAGTAAAAAATATAAAATGCACAGTATATATCTATATATATTATATACATACTACCAAGAAACACAGTCAACAGTGTTATTGTTATGTGATGGATTTTGCCAGAGGTGAGTTATTGTACAGTCTTATTGCAGTGGGCAGGAATGATCTCCTGTATCAGGAATGATCTCCTGTATCTGCAATGATCTCCTGTATCAGGAATGATCTCATGTATCAGGAATGATCTCCTGTATCTAGAATGATCTCCTGTATCAGGAATGATCTCCTGTATCAGGAATGATCTCCTGTATCTGGAATGATCTCCTGTATCAGGAATGATCTCCTGTATCTGGAATGATCTCCTGTATCTAGAATGATCTCCTGTATCTGGAATGATCTCCTGTATCAGGAATGATCTCCTGTATCAGGAATGATCTCCTGTATCAGGAATGATCTCCTGTATCTGGAATGATCTCCTGTATCTGGAATGATCTCCTGTATCAGGAATGATCTCCTGTATCTGGAATGATCTCCTGTATCTGGAATGATCTCCTGTATCAGGAATGATCTCCTGTATCTGGAATGATCTCCTGTATCTGTCCTTGTGACAGCGGAGCTGGAGGAATCTTTTAGAGAAAGTGCTCTTCTGTCCCTGCAGCAGTTCACATGGAGGCCTTCATTTGGCTGCCACTATATTAATATTATCACGATTTAATATTTTCTCCTCAGAGATAGTTAATAAATTTATATTTTTTCAAATGTATTTTGTGCAGCAGAACTCTGTGTTTTAATGAGAATTGCATCCCTTTGAAATAGACCATCGGATGTGAATATGAGCCGTGCTGGTCAGTTAACCGGGTCGTCCATCTGTGCTCTCTGTGTTTACTGCAGCGGAAATAAAAGGCCGCTTTTATGTCAGTCGGCATGATGGTGGCTAATCTGAAGGTTGAAACAGTCCCTCTGTTCCAGTATCCAAAATACTAACATACTAGTTAATATGCCAGAAAAGGATTCAGTATGTCCCAGTACATAGTATGTCAAATATAGGAGGCCAAAAGTACTAGGATGTTCTGCAGTCTGCAGGTCAGCGTGATACTCTTGATATTCTGACCCACAATCCTCTGCAACGGAAGATACGTCACATCGACTGAGCTGGCAGGAGAGTTGGTGGCGCTGAAGCCCCGCCCACAAAAGGAACAATAAGAAGCATTAAAAAGAAACATACTCTTTTCAAATCTTTTTTTTCTTTTTACTACTTGTAGTAAAGTGGACAAAGTGGCTCAAAGTTCAAGGCTCATTGTTATGAAGCAGTATGTCCCAGTTGTACACATACTATGTGCAACGGTAGATACTCTGTAAGTGTAGCTGCAGTACGTACTGAAAGTATCTAGAAAAAGTGCGTGATTCAGAACGCAGGGACAGCTGGCGTGGCTGCCATACGTTGTTTAAGTCATATTTTGTTTCATCTTTTAGAGGAAAAAAAAACAATTGACTATGAATTGGTTTTGTTTTTTACATCTTTTCCTGGTGTGTTTCCTGAAGAGACAGAGTTTTAACTACACACTAAGGTTAACATGCTAAGATGCTCACATGCTGATGCACATAAAATGGAACTGTTGTAGATTATACTGTTGGCAAAATATTCATTATTTAGCTCTAAATGCAGCTGAGGCTCATGGGAATGTCTTTGGTTTTACATTAACCGGCCCCTCCAGGAAAATCGTGATCTTTGCAATCAGAATAATTCACGCAAATTCAAGCAAGCTCAGCAATATTTGTTCTGGAAAGATATGCTGCGTTTAGGAGGTTTTAGTAACTTTTAAAACTAAAATATTCGAGCAACCTGAGCAACCAGCTAACATATAAAGTGTCTTAAGATTAATTAAAAACAAAAGGTTTATCGAACGTAATAACAGAATCATGTTCACGACAATTATTGAACAAAAAAATATTATTATTATTGTTATGATGAAGCAGTATGTCCCAGTTGTACACATACTATGTGCAACGGTAGATACTCTGTAAGTGTAGCTGCAGTACGTACTGAAAGTATCTAGAAAAAGTGCGTGATTCGGAACGCAGGGACAGCTGGCGTGGCTGCCATACGTTGTTTAAGTCATATTTTGTTTCAGCTTTCAGAAGAAAAAAACAAATATTTGACAAATGAACTGGTTTTGTTTTTTACATCCTTAAGTGCTGAACAGCACCGAGCTCATCAGTGACTCAGCAAATCAGAAAAAAATGTTCTGTCGTCTATTTCTTTTTTCTTTTTTTTTAATGCTGCAATTTAATTTCGACAACAGAAAAAGTTGTGGAGTGGTAACTGACGCCAGATGGTGTGTGTGTGTGTGTGTGTGTGTGTGTGTGTGTGTGTGTGTGTGTGTGTGTGTGTGTGTGTGTGTGTGTGTGTGTGTGTGTGTGTGTGTGTGTGTGTGTGTGTGTGTGTGTGTGTGTGTGTGTGTGTGTGTGTGTGTGTGTGTGTGAGTGTCTCACATACACATGAATGAGCTTCTCACCACGTCAGCGCTGAGTCACGTTTACTGGCTGCACACTGAGCTCAGTGGCTCAGATCACTTCCTCCACGTCTCACGTCTCCACTCACTTTTAAAACTTTTAGGGTTTTTGAACAGCGTTATTTATTTTTTCTGTGATTATGTGATTTCACTGGTGACAAAGATGTTTGATGGAGGGAAGATAACCAACTGGAGTTTATGGTGCACGCTGACATCAGTTCACTCAAACAGTAAACTGGGAATATGATCACTTTAAATAAATATAAAAAAGAAAATACAAATAGAATGATAAGTTCACGACAACAGTCGACACTGTTACCGATATATCTACCAATAAAATCGTCCGGCTGATTAATAAGTCAGAATCCAACACACTAAAATACGTCTGCTTTCATTTCAGTGACTTTATATCGATGAAGAAGGATTGTTCAGTGTCAAGTTTTCAATGGCTGAATGTTAATTCATAAATCATGATTTTACATCCAATTGAATGGGATGAAGTATAAAGACAGTCGTATATAGAGCTGCAATGATTAATCAATCAATTCTTTATTAATTAACAGTTTTGAGTTGTTTTTTTAAATGAAACAAAAAATATAAAATCTCATCTTTCAGCTTCTTAAATGTGAAAAATTTGTATGTTATGATTATTTCAATATTTTTTTTATTTTTAAAGCATCCCCACTTCACACACAAACCCGTTTTATGACCCTTAAACTTTGTTTTGGTTCTCTTTGAGTTCTTAACTGTCTTTTTTTTTTTTTTACAGATTCAAATGTTTTAATTTAAAAATATCAAATATACCCACCCTGCAGTATTTATCCAACACCAAACGCACAAAGTTAGCAGCTAGCTGGTGAAAATGTTTTGCATTTTGCAGCACATTTTTCTTTAAAAGTGGTAACGAACAGAGCTGGTGAATATTGGACGTAACATTCATCAGGTGAGAAATGGATTTTGAACAATTAATTTGTTTGCTGGAGATGTTTAAAGGTAACTTCACAAAACAAGCATGCTCATTCTCTTGCCCCCTATTGGCCGGAAGATACATTACTTCTGCTTTAAAATAAACTATGAATGAACATAGTTAACATCTTCATATCGTCAGTTTAAAATTAAAAAAAAATGTAATGAGAGTTGCACCGCTCCTTAATTACTGTTATTTTGTTGTTTTATTTTGTTAATACGGGTTCATAAATCATCTCTCAGCCAGACACACACTCCTGCTCCACTTTCCACATATTGTCTAATTCATCTTCAGTGCATTTACATAAAAAGCCATCATCTTTCTTTTCCCAGACACAAACACTGTCATATTCACATATGTGCTGCAGTTCAGTCATGCATGCATGTGTGCGTGTGTGTGTGTGTGTGTGTGTGTGTGTGTGTGTGTGTGTGTGTGTGTGTGTGTGTGTGTGTGTGTGTGTGTGTGTGTGTGTGTGTGTGTGTGTGCGCGGGTGCGGGTGCGTGTGGTATGCAGTCGGAGGTTTCTCAGCTTCACTGCTGCTCGCCTGTCGTGAAGGATTAGCACACTGACACACATTACACACTGGGGCGAGCTGCTGCTGTGTGTTCGTCATATCTCGGGAACCAGAAGCGATCGAGCTGCTGAAACTCGACGCCTTTGTGAGACCGTTTCTCACACACGGATTAGAAATGTTCCTCGACTCGCCACGCAGAGAGCTGTGGGTGTCATTTGCTCAGATTTTTGGAGATATCTGCTGCAACGGGAATAAAAATCTGTTCTGCTAATGAGTTCTTTACCCCGAACTCATATTAACTCATATTTGTGTTTGAGTTTAAACCAATCAGCAGTGAAGTCACCTCGTTATGAGCCTCCAGTTCAGATTCTGTCCGTCACCATCTTTGCTAGTTCGGAGCGGTTTGCAGCAGGAAGTGACCATATTTGGACGAGCTGGGGGAGGAGCCAGCGGTGGATCTGACTGATCTGATTGGAAACCTGACGATAATACGTCCCGCCCACCGATAGCTGTAACCTGACTGCACCACAGACCTGTCAATCAAACAGACACGCCCCCCAAAAACAGGTCTTTTTGAATCTTCTTTTCTAATGAATGAGGGATTATTTTCAGATGGACCTCCAGAAAACTAATAAGAAGGAGTGACTTTAGCTAACAACACCGAGATAACTGATGGACACATTTTATTCACTTTGGATTTGATGAGAGAAGTTGAATGGGAGTCTATGGAGCCGGAGGCTTTTTGGAGCCGACCCATAGTGGCACTCGGTGGTATTGCAGCTTAAGGCACTTCTGCATTGGCCTAATTTTTCAGACCTGGAAGCTACATCGGCTTTTATATGGTTTAAACACAAATATATGATGTTTACTGACTGCAGTTAGATTTTGGGGAGTTTATTGTCGGAGTTAAACTACAGCTTGTGTTCAGAGATTCTCCCGATCGGAGTAATATTCATTTGCTGGGTGTTGAGGAGCATGACTCAACACTTCTCCCGGTGTTTACTGTGCAGCGTTGTTACTGTATTAGCATTTCTCAGCATGCATCAGTTATTTCTTTGCAACTTTTGAGAATAAAGCAACCAAATTAAACAGAAGTGATGGCCAGAAACTACATTTACTTTTGTTAAAACATGCCGTTTTTGAACATTTCAATGAAAACATAATGATACATAACATGGAGCCATGATTCAAAACCTTAAATCTACAATGTAGGCATGTGATATATCACAGTTGCACTTGATTCACTGATTACTCCCTAACAAGTTATTAAAAGTTAAATATTCATGGAGCATTAATGGAAGAATATAGTTCTTAAATATGAATTTGTGATGAATATATTGTTATTTTATAGTCATTTTGATCTAAAACCATTATAGTGTGATGAAGTTTAACTCCCAAGTGTCATATTAAACACAATTTTAATTGGTGACTGTTAACACTGCGAAAGAGTTCACGTGAAAACAACTCAAGCTAAAAGTAGTGTTTTAATTCTCACTAGAGTTCCGGTTTAATGCCTGAAAAGTGTTGAAAGATCAACTCCAAGAAATCAGTTCCCATCACTCTGCTTCAGAGTGTCTTCCATGTTTTCTCATGTTCACTCAATTAGAGTTGATTGGAACTCACACAGAGTTTATACCAAAGACCAGAATTTGCTGAGGCAGCGATACTCATGACAGAGAGTAGTGTACGAAGGTATTTTTGTGTCTTTATTATGCAAGCAAAAAAAGACATTTTTGGAAGCAAATTTCTCGCACTGAGTCAAGTTTGTAAGTACAAATATATAAACTGAGAATATAATTATTTACAGTGCAAACACATTTTTCTCCAAGAGTTTTGATAGTTTTGGTCTCATAATTAAAACCTCTGCTTTCAAATCAAAAACCTACGAGTTGAGTAGGATGTAGTGGGCGGGGCATACGCAGGAGATGGGAGCTTCTATTGGTGGATCGGCTGCCTCCCGACAGCAGAGGACTGTGTTGAGCTACATCAGAAATGCTTTAAAAGTGACGACTCAGCTTTCACTTTGGTTATATTTCACGTTGTCATGCCAATAAAGCAAAGCATTCTGTGACCAAAACTATCAGAGCACATTTTGTTTGCAATGCAAATAATTATATTCTCAATTTATACATTTTTACTTACAAACAAGAAATTTGCTTTCAAAACTGTTGTTTTTTGCTCGCATAATAAAGACACAAAAATACCTTCATAGCAGTGTGTGTGTAAAAACACCAATTGGGATCAATTTTTGTTGAAATGACACACAAGTAGTTGAATAAAGATGAAATGAACTACAGATATAATTAAATGTTTCTGTGTAAACATCACAACCCTGCGCGGAGTTAAAGCCGTGCTGCTGTAATAATGATGGTCAACAGGGGGGGTCAGAGGTCAGCTGTTACCGACAGCTGCTTTTAATGGTGAGTGTTTAATATCGGTGGAGCGGACGAGGCTCATTCAGATCTCAAACTCTCCGAGTATCACAGACCTCTTGCTCTGTTTCACACTCTGTCTCTATTCAGTGACACCAAATGTGATTAATTGACTTAATTAGACATAGAAGTGAAGTTTGAGTCTTGTACTTTGATCAGGTCAGAAGAAAAAAACTATAAATATCTGCAGAAATTTGTATTATTAAAGGTCTCGATGTTGGAAAAGGACATTGAGACTAACTGACACTGAGTTAATAATCACGGAGAATCGGCCTGATTTCAACCTGAACACTCAGTGGACCTTTAATCTCCCACCAACGCTGAAACACAACACTTCACTTCGTGACCAGCTGGTTGTCCCGACAACGTCATCCAGACTCGCGCACACATACACATTTTGTAATCTCCATGACATCTTCTTTATAATCTTCTTAAAGGCAGATGGATGTGTTTGGTCTGAGACTCTTTGTATTATTACATCCGTCATGTACTCAAGATGTGTTCGTTGGTGGGCCAGAGAGGAGTGTGTGTGTGTGTGTGTGTGTGTGTGTGTGTGTGTGTGTGTGTGTGTGTGTGTGTGTGTGTGTGTGTGTGTGTGTGTGTGTGTGTGTGTGTGTGTGTGTGTGTGTGTGTGTGTGTGTGTGTGTGACAGTGATCCCTCCCAAACACAACGACGTCCTCCAACACAAAGAGTACCTCCAACACAATATTCCTGGAGCTCGTTCAGCAGTCAGTCACAATATTCTCGGAGATGCTGCCCGAAGTTGCAGATCTGTAGGTCAAACTTTTTTGTAGGTCCACTTTTTTATCCATTACAAAGTTATTTAGATCAGGATCTGTTTCAAGTTTCTATTAAACCCTGTTTACACCAAGTTTAACCTTGTTCAAACCAAGTTTAACCCTGTTTACACCAAGTTTAACCCTGTTCAAACCAAGTTTAACCCTGTTTAAACCAAGTTTAACCTTGTTCAATCCAAGTTTAACCCTGTTTATACCAAGTTTAACCCTGTTCAAACCAAGTTTAACCCTGTTTATACCAAGTTTAACCCTGTTCAAACCAAGTTTAACCCTGTTTATACCAAGTTTAACACTGTTTACACCAAGCTTAACCCTGTTTACACCTAGTTTAACCCTGTTTACACCAAGTTTAATCCTGTTTACGCCAACTTTAACCCTGTTTAAACCACATTTAAAGTTGCATTTAATTAGCTCTACATGGATTGGGATTGGATCATATTGACTATATTATATTTGGGACAATGTGGTACTAAAAATATATATCAAAGTTTTCAAGTGTGTGTGTGTGTGTGTGTGTGTGTGTGTGTGTGTGTGTGTGTGTGTGTGTGTGTGTGTGTGTGTGTGTGTGTGTGTGTGTGTGTGTGTGTGTGTGTGTGTGTGTGTGTGCGTGCGTGTGTGTGTGTACGGGAGGGTTGATCACTCCCCCTCCCCTGTGTGAAGGAGAAAGAAGGAAATGATGTCTGCACTATTTTAATCTGCCATCTGTTCCCAGCTCTGACTCTGATCATTTCATTCTCAGCTCACTCACACACACACACACACACACACACACACACACACACACACACACACACACACACACACACACACACACACACACACACACACACACACACACACACGTTTCCTCTCTAATTCAAATTAACATCAGATGGAGTGTGTGTTGTGTGGAACAGCGTGGCCCTCTGTGCCGAGTCATCGCGTCTCTCTGACTCAGTTGAAGCAGTGTGTGTAGTTGTTTAATCAGATCACCTGACACGGTGATAGTGACCCACATATAAAGTCCTGAGTCTTCAGATAGTACACACACACGGCAGAGCTCACACCCGCAGGCGAACAGGGTTACATCTACTCATGTTCGCATTAATGGGTCGCTTAGCAACGGCAGGCGGTTGCCTAGCAACAATATTGCCAGCCAGCAAATTTTGGGTGTGTTCGGAAAGTCAGACTGTAGTAAAATAAGAGAGAGAGAACTCTGTGTGTGTGTGTGTGTGTGTGTGTGTGTGTGTGTGTGTGTGTGTGTGTGTGTGTGTGTGTGTGTGTGTGTGTGTGTGTGTGTGTGTGTGTGTGTGTGTGTGTGTGTGTGTGTGTGTGTGTGTGCAATAATTCTGCTGCCAGTCGTACAAATGGGATATTCTGCAAAGTCAGCTGTTTATCTGCTGAGCGTGTGTGTGTGTGTGTGTGTGTGTGTGTGTGTGTTCAAAGTGAGCATGCTCAGACACTCAGGAATCTTGCAATAGTTATTAAAGGTCTGATTAACAACCACAGACAGATCGTAGTTCCAGGTCTGAACAATGAGGCCGATGCAGAAGTGTCTTAAACTGCAATACCAGCGAGTGCCACCAGAGGTCGGCTCCAAAAAGCCTCCAGCTGCATAGACTCCCATTCAACTTCTCTCATCAAATCCAAAGTGAATAAAATGTGTCCATCAGTTATCTCGGTGTTGTTAGCTAAAGTCACTCCTTCTTATTAGTTTTCTGGAGGTCCATCTGAAAATAATCCCTCATTCATTAGAAAAGAAGATTCAAGACCTGTTTTTGGGGGCGTGTGTTTGATTGACAGGCCTGTGGTGCAGTGAGTTTACAGCTATCGTTGGGCGGGACGTTCTAGTCCGTCAGCAGTTTTCTTTGGATTTGAACAAATAGTCCCCTCAGAGAGCTGCTGATGTCACCGAAAATAAACACCACATTAATATTTGTTGGTGATAGAACTTTGTTACCGTTTAGTGATTTGGTTTTTCTTACAGCAGAATCTTGTTACCTGGGTAACATCTTCATCTTCATCAAACACAAAATCCTCTGAATCTGATGAAATGTGGGTTTATTGAAAATGAAACATTTCACCCAACCGAATGTTCTCACGACAGTATTGAAGTGTAACTTGACGTTTGTAACTGGTATTTTTTTTTTTTTTTCAGTTTTTAGGGTTTTAATATAAAGTGTACCTTTTTGATTCCAGTGTTTTTTTTATTGTCATGGCTTTTATTGAGATTTATTGGTCTTGATCAGCGAAACCTTTGAGTATTTCCTGTCATGAATATTGTCGGTATTGATTCTAAATGTTTCTCAGGATGGAGGCCTTTTGTTTTAATGCAAAACACATCTACCTACGGGTACAAATAGAGTCTGCTGAACTGAACCTGATGCCATCACAATAATTAACGCAAAGTCAGGCAAAGTACAGAATATTTGCGGGAGTTTGCAATTTATTAAAATTCCCGTGACTCTTTTGCAAAAAACATCGTCATCAGAATCTCTGGTGAAAGTATTAAAACATAAAGTAAATCTTTTCAAACAAAACTCTATTACCAAAAATAACTCTAATAACTTCCAATCAGAAAGTCTCTGCTCCTGTTTTCATCACCAAATAAAACTCTGTTCACCGGAGAAAACCGGAACAAGAGGAGAAACAGGAAGTGATGGGGTTTGTGGGAACTGTGGTCTTCACATTAAAATGATGTGATTAAATGTTTCTGATCAGAGGAAGTGATTCCATATTACTGGATGTTAAATGAGTTTTATCGACACGTCCAGTTGTCAGAGACGTCTCTTTGTTTGTTTCATCCAGCAGGTCTATGTGTTGAATGAACATGAATTAAACAGCATCTAAAGCTCTTATTTTGACAGCTGATGTCGTCCTTGTTTCTATATTCCAGTCACAGACGGTCTGTTCTGGAAACATACACAGCTTTTAGGACCTTGTAGGGACTTTGAGCTTCACGGTTCTCTAAATTCAATAAATAAATAAAATAAGATTAGAACTAAAATATTTCTGAGATGTGCAGCATGATTATTATCACAGGAATTGATTACAGATGTATTCCTTTATCTCAGGTAGGGCTTCACATTTTTTAATTTTTCTCCACTTGCAATTTTTGAAAAATTCCATAATTTTACACAAAAAAACTGCCTTAAAACTCCACGAATTAAATTGACATTTTTGAGAAAATCTGCGACAAAATCAAACATTTTTGATGGAAACAATCACTAAAAATGTCTGTTAAATCCTGGAGGGACTGAGGAGGGCTGGGTGACGTACAGATATTATGTTGGTGGTGATATGAGACAAGACATCATCTTGTACTTTTGATACTTTGAGATGGCGATGACATCTTAGAGAGAATAAGAAAAGGCTGTAACGACTAAATTAACATGTTTATTTAACTGTGTTCACTGATTCTCCCTCTCTCTCTCTCTCTTTCTCTCTCTCTCTAGGGGTTGCTGACAGGAAGTGTGTGTGTGTGTGTGTGTGTGTGTGTGTGTGTGTGTGTGTGTGTGTGTGTGTGTGTGTGTGTGTGTGTGTGTGTGTGTGTGTGTGTGTGTGTGTGTGTGTGTGTGTGTGTTTGTGACCGGTCGTCCTGAGCGATCATGTTCAGAAACAGCCTGAAGATGCTGCTCGGCAAAAGCCGCAAGAACAACAACAGCGGTCAGTAACTCCACATGTCCTTGACATGTGCTGTGAGACACGCATGTTGTCCCTCTGGTCTGGCTGACTCGACACCGTCATGTCTTCTGTTGTCCAACAGGTGGCAGCAGCATTGAGTCGGAGGGGTCAGAGGTCGGGATGATGGAGGGATTCACCCGCTCCCTCCCCTCCTCCCCCCTCCTCAACCTCCGGCTGGGCAAGAGACCAGGTAGGATTACCTGTCTGTCTGATTACCTGTCTGTCTGTCTGATTATGTATCTGTCTGTCTGATTATCTGTCTGTCTGTCTTCTTGAATTTGAACAACGTTCTTATTTCATATGACAGATTTTTTTTTTTGTATTTCTTATATTTGCTCTTCTTTCAATGACCTCTTTTCAAAATGTGATGTCATCCAATCATCCAATCAGATTCCTGATGTTTGAGTCCAGATCTGTTGGCTGGTCAGCTTCACCTGACCATGCTGGCCTTGTGCCTGCCGTGTGTGTTACCTGCCGTGTGTGTTACCTGCCGTGTGTGTGTGTGTGTGTGTGTGTGTGTGTGTGTGTGTGTGTGTGTGTGTGTGTGTGTGTGTGTGTGTGTGTGTGTGTGTGTGTGTGTGTGTGTGTGTTACCAGCCTTGTGTGTTACCTGCCACCCGCTGCTCAGCTGTGGCTCAGTTACGTGTGTGTATCCACACAGGTTGCGTGTTGCTGCAGGTTCGACTATTCAATCAATCTTTGATCATGAATATCAGTGTTGAATTTTTAAGGTCTGAAAAGTGATGAGTTTAAATAAAACACACAGACACACACACGGATACATACAGACACACAGACACACAGACACACAGACACACAGACACACACAGACACACACAGACACACACACGGATACATACAGACACACAGACACACAGACACACAGACACACACAGACACACAGACACACACAGACACACACAGACACACATAGACACACATAGACACACGGACAGACACACACAGACACACATAGACACACACGGACACACACAGACACACAGACACACACAGACACACATAGACACACATAGACACACGGACAGACACACACAGACACACATAGACACACAGACACACACAGACACACATAGACACACACAGACACACACAGACACACATAGACACACGGACACACACACACAGACACACATAGACACACGGACACACACACACAGACACACACACACACACATAGACACACACAGACACACACGGACACACACAGACACACATAGACACACGGACACACACACACAGACACACATAGACACACATAGACACACACAGACACACACAGACACACATAGACACACGGACACACACACACATAGACACACATAGACACACGGACACACACACACAGACACACATAGACACACATAGACACACACGGACACACACAGACACATACAGACACACACAGACACAGACATGGAGGAGAGACACAGAGAGGGTTCCTGTGTTTTTACCATGATTATACAGTACACATGTGATCATGGGTCATTTCCATGGATACTTGGCGTGTAGAAAACTGACTCTCAGCTGCCATACGAGATTTTAGCACGAATAAGTATCAGTAATAATGTCTGATGATTCTAATTATTCTCAGTCAGCAATATACGTAGAAATATATTTAGAAATAAAAATCATCTGGTAACCATGGTAACACATGCATGTTCCTAATTGAGGCAGTTAAACGTAGTTAAAAACTGCAGTAGGCTTAGCTCGCATCACACTCACACACACACACACACACACACACACAGCTGTGACCTGTTAGACAGGGGTGTGTGTGTGTGTGTGTGTGTGTGTGTGTGTACAGGGAGGGGAGGGGTGCTGGGGTGACCTTTGACCCTATATTTGATCGCCCCAATGTGTGTGAGTGAGAGAGAAACCACAGAAATGTAGCACCCGCACACACACACACACACACACACACACACACACACACACACACACACACACACACACACCTCTCCTCCTGCTCCTCAGGGGGGGTTCTTCTAAACATTAACATGTGGAGGTTCTCTGTCTGTCTCTTTGTCTTGTGCTCTGTCTCTGTTTCTTTGTCTGTGTGTCTCTGTTTGTCTGTCTGTCTCTCTCTCTGTCTCTTTGTCTGTGTGTCTCTGTCTCTTTGTAGGTCTGTCTCTGTCTCTCTGTCTGTCTGTCTCTCTGTCTCTATGAATCAGGGTGACTTTCTGAAGTCAGAACACACACAAGCTCTGATTCCACTTTGTTTCTCCTCAGATGGACCTCCAGAAAACTAAGAAGAAGGAGTGACTTTAGCTAACAACACCGAGATAACTGATGGACACATTTTATTCACTTTGGATTTGATGAGAGAAGTTGAATGGGAGTCTATGGAGCCGGAGACTTTTTGGAGCCGACCTCTAGTGGCACTCGGTGGTATTGCAGCTGAAGACACTTCTGGATCAGAACCATTTTTCAGACCTGGAAGCTACAAACACTTTTATAAACGGTCTGTGGTTAAACCTAAACTGCTGCTTATTTAAACAGCCAGCAGTGAGTAACTTTATCATTTATTACATGTTTGTGTTTCCACCTTCAGATCTGAGTCTTTGGAGCTGTGAAGTGGTTTCAGAAGTGTTTGTGAGGAGTCCCGTCATGTCTTTAGTTCACCTGCCTGGTCGCTGCAGCTGCAGGGTGTGTTTTCAGTTCACTCAACAGCATCGTCTTCAGCTGTCGCCGACCGCTGACATGATTTACATTTCAACCTCAGCGATCGGTGGCTTGAGTTTCATGTCTCCCCCTGCTGTGAGTCACCAAACATTTGGAGTGAGTTTTCACCTCCGGAAGTAGAGGCTCCTCCCACTCTTCATCACTCCTCTTCGCTCTTGTTGTTTTAGCTCTGGTTTGACTCTCTGAAGCAGCTCGCTGATCTCCGGCCGGCCGTCGGATGTTCGCTCACGTACAGAAGCCATGTATCTGTCTATCGGAGACATCTGGACCGACCAGAGCGGAAACCGAGTCTTTTGTTTGTGTTGTCGTCGTGTCGCTCCGTTAAAATGCTGCAGATTCGGTTTTAAATATGAAATGATGAATCCAGTTATGAGATTGCCGGAGGAGGAAGCAGTAAGGAGCGCGTTGTGCCGTAGACGCGGCGTTGACCTGAACTTTAAGCGACGGCAGAGCGTTCATGCTTTTCTGCGCTATATTTTTTTAACTTCCGAGTAAACGACATTCACAACTCTTCTACTTGTTCAAAGGGATTTTTCTTTCTTTCTCTTTTCTTTTGTAACTTCTCTCACTTTTAAAAAAAAAATTTCACACAACTCTAAATCTCAGTCCGACTCCAGCTCTTCAAGTTGAAAACATTGAAAATAACTCTGTACCTCACAGCACCCCCCCCCACACACACACACACACACACACACTGTGATTGGTGGTCTGACTCGTCTGTTTAAGCAGCTTCCCTTTAATCGCAGCGTTTCTCTGCTCCGTCGATCTCCATTCATTCGTTCCTCCTCCGCTCCTGTTTTCCTCCGGGTCCGATCCGTCTCCGAACTTTCCTCGTGACATGTACCAGATTACTCTGCGGGTTCAGCTCCTCCTGCAGTCCTCCCCTCTCTCTCTCTCTCTCTCTCTGTGTGTGTGTGTGTGTGTGTGTGTGTTTTTCGGGTTGGAGGAGGGGAGGTTTGGATTTGCAGGCAGACGAGGGAGGTCGTCTTTCAGAGCAGATATGGAGGATCTGCTGTTGAAAGAAAGACCGTTTGAAACTTTGCTCTTGTTTCCGATCAGAGACAACGTCTCTCCTGGAGAGTTTTTTCCACTCGTTGCTGCAGCTCTTGTTTTCTCTCTTTGCTACCTGTGAATGAAAAAAAGCTGCATTTTTTTGGCGGGGGGGTGGGTGGCTGAAAAGGACGAGACCCAACGGGAGGACACGGCCCAGATCGGCAGTGAATGGAGGTCAAGTTTTAAAAGCTCTGTTCATGTCTGAGGGAGTTTCTGGTTTCACCTCTGCAAACTAACAAAGAGCTCCACCGAAGCTTTCACGTCTGTTTGTAGTTTTACTCTCCTGCTTCAGACGTACCTAGAGACTTTTTTTCTTTCCCCCGGGGGGGAGTCTCGTCCTCCTTCATCTTCCCCTCCGTCTCTCCTTTGTGTCTTCTGGAGGAGGAGGAAGAGGAGGAGCTCAGGACCACAGAGGAGAAGACGGGGTAGTGATGTCATCACATTTTCACCAGGAAAGCTGACTGCCTCTACTCTGCCCCCCTTTGACCCGCCTCATGGAAGCCCTCTGAACCAATCAGGAGTCACCGCTGCCAGCTCGCCATGGACTGCACGGCAGCTATTTTGAAAGTGTGTGCCCGCTCCAGGACCAAGTGGTGTTGGTACGGAAGATGCTCCGTCCGTCGCCCCTGGAGACCTGCGGACGGCTGTAGATGCGGCGGGGGCGTCGTGGCGGCGGGGGTCGCCGGCCACGCCTCCGCCCTCCTGAGACGCTTGATGCTGTACCTGTGCTGCTGTCAGCTCCACGAGGAGAGGTCCGAGTTGTGTCGGGAATGGGTGGACCGACCCGTTGAGGGATTAGAGAGAGGAGGAGGAGAAGAAGAGGAAGGTGAGAGCGAAGAAGAAGAGTCAGGTTGAAACAAACAAAAACAACGACATGTCAGCGTCGGGGAATCAGAACACATCTCAATCTGTTTTGTGTATTTCAGTTAAATCTGAAACCTCCGAGCTTCAGTCTCACCAGGTTCTGATCTGCACCAGCGCTGACTCAGCATTACTCTTTCACTAAGGCCAAGACACGCATTAAACATTGGAGGCCAAATTATCCTCCCTTTTGGGTATGGATCCTACATTTCCCATGATGCAGCAGAACCTCATACCTGAAGTGTGTAATGCAGATGTTACTGTTTAAAAAAACAACAACAACATTCCTATCTTTACAGACTAACTCGTACTGGTGACGAGCAAACCGAACTTTACGCGTAAAACCTGTCTCTTGGAGAACGTGTAGTCGTTGGACATCTGATATTAAAACAGGAAGTGGGGGTTTGATGGTGGTAGTAGAGCTGGACAGTACAGATGAATCTGATTCATTCAAGAGGCAGACATGAATACTGCAGTTACAGGACTGAGAAGTGTGTGTTTGACGGACAGCTTCCATGTCTGGTTATGAGTTATGGAATTATGGGAGCTGGTGTGGTTTCATGCATGCTGGCTAGCGAAGGCCAACCGTCAGCTGATATCGGGTTAAGGTCTTCACGAGGACCACAAGCAGAGACTAAACTCAAAACTGATTATCAGTTATTATGTATTATGTATTATTAAGCCAGAACCCATTTTTATTGCACAAATACGGTTCTGTTCAGCCTCCATGAAGGATTGTTTACAGTTGCTCCATCCTACTGGGCGTAGAGCTCGGGTTAATTTTGACCAATCAGCATGAACCAAAACCGGCCGACACTCTGCCACCGTGTTTTTACTGAGTACAGAATATTTATCAAGTCGTTTTAATGAACTTCAGCAGCTTAATGAGGAGCTGAGAGTTTATTCTGCGCTGCACGCTTTGTTTTTTCAGTAAGCGAGAGTTGACAAATATTAGCGCTGCACTCGTCACTGTCACCGGCCGTCCAATCACAGTGAAGGAGTGGGGCGGGACAAACGCGGTCAACCACCGACACCGACGTCATTCCTTCCTTATACACGAAGTGAATGTGGGAAACAGCTGCAGGCTGTAAACTAACTGATATCATACTTCAACCCGGCATTAGGCCAAAGAGTGTGACACACCTGCCACCAGAGGACGGCGTGTCACGGTCGCGGTTTCACCTCATCCAGGTGTGAAAAACCAGGCGGTCCGGTTCAGGAACAGAAATGACGTGGTTAGGAAACATATCATCCATGTCACGCTCTGGGACTCAAACCCGGTTCTCCTGACTTCTGGACCTGAGTTCTTAGAGTTCAGAAAGGAGTGAGGTGAGAATGAAACGGAAGGAGAAAGGAAAGAAAGAAAGAAGGAAGGAAAGAAGGAAAGAACAGAGGAAGGAAGAAGAAGGGAGCAAGGAAGGAAAACAGAAAAAGGAAACGACCTTTGAAGGCTGCATTTGTACAATACAAAGTTATCAAATCCTGCTGAGAATAAAAACGGTCAAAGAAAGAAGAGAGGAAGGGAGGGAGGGATGGAAGGAAGGAAGAGACAGAATAAGGATCAATGAAGGAATGTACAAAGACAAACAAGAGAAAGAAGCGAGAGAGAAAGAAGAAAGAAAAAAGAAGACAGAATGAACAGGTGAAAGAAAGGAAGGAGGGAAGTAAGGAAAAATGGAGTAGAGACCAAAGAATGAAGGATGGAGATGAAGTAGGAGGAAGGAGGGAAGGACAGAGGAAAGGACAGAAGAAAGGACAGAGGGAAGGTCAGAGGGAAGGACAGAGGAAAGGACATAGGACAGAGGAAAGGACAGAGGAAAGGACAGAGGAAAGGACAGAGGGAAAGACAGAGGAAAGGACAGAGGCAATCAGAAGCTGGAGAAGTTAACGAGGCAGAGATGGAAAAGTCTGAACCTGATCTTTCCATTTAACTTTTCTTCTAAAAGCGACTTGCACACCCTGTCATTGACTGACCACACGCACACATGCATGTATGTGTGCACACACACACACACACACACACACACACACACACACACACACACACACACACACACACACACACACACACACGTACATGTGCTTTGTGTTTGCTTGGTTTTATTTTTAGTGTGTGTGTCTTTGGAGCTTCTCTAGTATTTTGTCCAACAGTCAGCAATTTATAGCTGTAATTATAGAGAGAGAGAGTCTGTGGCTCACATTCCTGTGTGTGTGTGTGTGTGTGTGTGTGTGTGTGTGTGTGTGTGTGTGTGTGTGTGTGTGTGTGTGTGTGTGTGTGTGTGTGTGTGTGTGTGTGTGTGTGTGTGTGTGTGTGTGTGTGTGTGATATTAAATTCCATTTTTTTCACTGGATTGGTGTCAAGAGGCGGGACTCCAGGTCACCAGGGTAACGGAGTAGAAGGGCAGGAGCTTCAATCTCACCATCCACCTGTGAGGTCATCAATAAGAGGAAGTTAAATGTTGGACGGTGTTTCACTGTGTGAGTCCTTCCAGTGGTCAGTTTGTGTTTCCATTGCTACAGATTTCTACACGTGGCTCCATTTGTGTTTGACCGTGCTGTTACTCGACAGAAAGGCTTTCTGGACAGTAACACACAAGGGAAGTTGATATTAAAGGGAAAGATTGTGTTTTGCTTCATGCCAAGAAGTGATGCCGCTCTGAGGCCTGTACACAGACTGGATATAAAAGTGTTTGTAGCTTCCAGGTCTGAAAAATGGTTCTGATGCAGAAATATATTCAGCTGCAATACCAGCGAGTGCCACTAGAGGTCGGCTCCAAAAAGCCTCCGGCTCCATAGACTCCCATTCAACTTCTCTCATCAAATCCAAAGTGAATAAAATGTGTCCATCAGTTATCTCGGTGTTGTTAGCTAAAGTCACTCCTTCTTCTTAGTTTTCTGGAGGTCCATCTGAAAATAATCCCTCATTCATTAGAAAAGAAGATTCAAGAAGACCTGTTTTTGGGGGCGTGTCTGTTTGATTGACAGGCCTGTGGTGCAGTCAGGTTACAGCTATCGGTGGGCGGGACGTAGTATCGTCAGGTTTCCAATCAGATTAGTCAGATCCACCGCTGGCTCCTCCCCCAGCTCGTCCAAATATGGTCACTTCCTGCTCCAAACCGCTCCGAACTAGCAAAGATGGTGACGGACAGAATCTGAACTGGAGGCTTCATAACGTTGACAAACCAACGTGTGACGTCACTGTAGCAGCTCCTTAGCTTAAGCATCAGAGATGCACCTGTCTCAGATATTGCCGGTCAAATTTACACGCGTACGCTGCATGATGTGGCGAACACAGACAGTCATGTTACAGCCACGCACTCAAAACAAGTTTTCACAACAGCAATATTAACACGCTGATGTTCAGCAGGTTTAATGTTTACCACGTTAGCACTGAACACAAAGTACAGCTGCAGCTGACGGGAACGTCACAGTTCTGCAGATACAACCCTGTTTCCAAAAAAAAGAATGGGACGCTGTGTAAAGTGTTTACAAAAACAGAATCCAATGATTGGCATTTGATTTATATAAAACCATACTTAATTAAAAATTAGACCAAAGACAACATATTAAATGTTGAAACTGAGAAATTGTATTGTTTTATGGAAAAATATTTACTCATTTTGAATTTGATGTCAGCAACGCGTCTCTAAAAAGTTGTGACAGGATCATGTTAGTGTTGCATCACCTCTTTGTTTTGCAACACTGTAAACGTTTGGGAACTGAGGAGACCAGTTTCTGGAGTTTTGAAAGTGAAATGTTGTCCCATTCTTGCCTGATGTAGGATTTCAGCTGCTCAACAGTTTGGCATCTCCTTGGTTTAATGATGCTGCCAGACACAAAATGAAGGTTTAGCGACTGGCTGGTGAGGTTAGCAGCGAACAGTCTTGGTGATGTTCTTCCTGGAGTTGGTGGAGACTAAAACAGAGAAAACAGGAGATGCTTTTGCTTCTGTGTTGAATGCATAGAAAACCTCAATGACTAATTTGATTATCTGTGAGATTTAAGAGTGCACAGAAACTAACTCTTAAACAAAAAATGCTCTTTCTTCATCAGAACATGTCACGTGTTGGCAGTTTGTACCGAACTGGTTTCGCCCAGTCGTTCCCGTCTCTTTAAGAGTTCAGTTTGCGAAGACCAATGAAGAACTGTCTCCCCTGTTGCTCACTGTCTCCCTCTGCAGGTGAGGACGAGGAGTTGGGACCGCCTCCCTCTGTCGACGAGGCGGCGGATGCTCTGATGACCAGGCTGGGCTTCCTGCTGGGAGATAAGGTCATTGGTGAAGAGCCGGGCTCCTCCTACCACGGACAGGATGACGGACAGGTGATCAACTCCAGACATCTGGGTTGGGTTTAGTTCTGCCTGACTTTCAAAACACTTTCAGACTGAAGAGATCGACTGAAATTCAAACGTCATAAGTGAATTCAGCCATACTGTCATTTTTTTTTTTAGTGTGTGAACCCTTTAGAACGAACTGTTTTCTTTATTAATTAGTTATTAAATGTGATATGATCATCCGTTTCTTAAGACATATGCTCAACCTAATAACACACAGACTGTTTTAATCTTTTGTGTCTTTACTGAACACATCCATGAAATGTTCACAGCGCTGGTGGAAATAGTAGATGAACTTGAAAAAACCTGCCCGAACCTCCTTTTTTATTCTGAAATAATTGAAGAAACTATTAAAACAAAACCTCATTATTACAAAATGCTATTTAATCCTTCATTTCCTTAAAAAGATTGTATTAATTTAATGTGCTTTCCTTTTTAAGATAGTGAACTTGACCACTCCCAGATTTGGCATGGCAGCCTCTTTTAGCTCAAGCAACAGAAAAGTAATTCTGACTCAGCTAACTTCAAGCTGCTGCTTTAAGTAAACACGAGACACGACCCGACCCGAGTGCTCCCACTAACTCTCCAACAGACTCCCATTATATCTGAATGTTCGGGTCTGAATCAGAAACGGAGGGTGTCTCTTACCTGCGACCGAGCCCAATTAATACCAAGTAGGAACATGAAATTGAATACAGTTATTACCGACAAGTTTCCGCCGCTCACGGTGAAATAATTCTTTTGATAGGCCTCGTAGTTTTTGTCTGGTGAGGACTTTTTGAAGGCTGCTCCTGGTCAGCCTGCCAATTTCTCCCCTCCATTTTTGTGTATGAGAGAGCCCCTTCCCTCTGCTCCCTCAAGATCACCATAGCAACCAGTCACTCGCCTGGTATTTTAACTGGAGCCACTCTGACACAAACACACCTGAGACTGATTTATGCTCATTAACTGTTCCTCTGCTCTGTGGTGGCGCTGCGACACAATTCAAACTCTTATCAGGACAAATGAAACGTCAGCAGTGACGTTTCTGCAGGAATTTTCTCGTTATGATTCTATTTACTTTGACATAAAACTGAGCGCACTGAGATGTAGGAAAATCTTACTACAGTTTTCCTCACCCTCAGTATTAATGATGATAGATTTAATATAAATATATACAGTAGACTGGATATTTATTGGAAACTAGTCACTAAATCTGTTAAAAAAATATAGAAAACAAAATTATTACTGTATTACTGTCGTCAAGTTAAAGTAGCCCCAAATTATTACACTTTTTATCCTATTACTTGGACATTAAATAATACAAAACAAAATAAAGATCATTTAAACATTGACTGATATGATGCATAATAACATGCAGATTTCTTCCTGTCTCTGTTCAGAGGATATCTCCGTCCTCCAGTCTGGCTAGTAGCAACACCTCCCCCTGCTCCACCCTGCAGCCTCCTGCAGGGGGGGAGGCCAACGTTAGCAACAAGCATGCCTCCTCCAACCACGCCTCCGTCACCTCGCCCAGCTCAACGCTGGAGAGCCGAGACAGCGGCATCATTGGTGAGCTGCACTTCCTCCCCACCGACATCACGCATCGATGAACTGCTAACGCTCTCTCTCTCTCTCTCTCTCTCTCTCTCAGCCACGCTGACCAGCTACTCTGCTGACTCGGCCGCAGAGAGGGACGACGGCTCCAAATACCCCGGCGACTGTTACCATGGCAGCAGCCTCAACCTCTGGCAGCAGGGGGGCCGGCCGGTGGTGGCCTCCACCTCATCGTCCTCCATGGTGGCGACAGGAAGTGTGAACGACGGCTTCCTCTACAGGGTGGCGGATGGCATGGCCGCCTCCACTTACAGCCTCAACAAGCTCCACCCGGGCCGAGGTCTTGGCTCTGCCCGCTCGTCCGGCTCCACCCATTCCATCCCTCTCTACCTCATGCCACGGCCTAACTCCGTCGCTGGTGAGTCATGTTGTTTGTGATACAGGCGGTTTCCATTCCTGGCAGGAAGGAAACGCTTCACTTGTTCTGAGCTGCAGCGAGCTCAGCAGTGATCGTGGTTACCATGGATACCGTGACAACTCTATGCCCACTCTGGGTTTAAACAGGGCTTCTGATAAACAGAGGCAGATGTAGTTTACAATACGAACGATGATCATACCAGAGTTTTATTTCACCTTCAGTCTCGGCAAAACTCTGAAAAATAACACCAGAACTTTAAGTCGGATCTCTGAATTATCAATACTGAGGTTTATGAAGCATTTCAGAGTCTTTATATTATATTACTATATATACTCATTTCAACATAACTGACTACACTTCACTGTCACTCCTCTGAATAATATTCCCTCAAGAAATATCTGTTACAGCTTTTTTAACCTGCAATAATCAATATTTTATACCAAAAGAAAATGTGTGATGTCACAAACTACTTCATGTTTGAATTTCTTGCCGCAAATTGTTTTTGTTTTTACTGTCGACAACCTCCTGCTTTAGTTGGGTCTCACCATTTCCCGTTTCCAGCGGTAACAGGAAGTGATGTCAAATAACAAAATAAAAGTTAATATTGAATTCCAAAGTAATGTTGCTCCGACAACAAGTTGGTTCCTTTAATTAATGACCATAAGGAAACAGTTTAAAGTTTACAGTTATTTTGGTGTATTCTGGCTGTCAATAGGCAACTCTTTGCCAACATGTTAGCCATACAATGTTTTGTTAGGGATTAAAAATCGTTCATGGATGCTTCTTTAATTCGTTCCCAGTTAATATTAAGTCAGAAATCACAGATCACAGTTATCTGGATATTTTTTGTAATCCTAAATAAGTTGTTGAATATTTTAGAAACAGCTTTAGAGTTGGATGCTGCCTGTATTTATTTACGACAACACCGTCAGGACGTAGTTCTCCTGTAAATAAGAAGTGTCCCTCCAACACAGTGAAAACTCTCGTTAACACAGATCGTGTTAACGAGAGTTTTCACTGTGTTGGAGGTGTTTGATCTGAACACCATCAGACATGGAGGTGATACTGAGCTCTGTCGTTGTATCACATCATCCTCCCTTTCCTCTCGTTAAAACTGAAACCACGAGCACTCTGGGAAAGGAAGGAAGTGACATGTGTGTCATTTCTCACACACACACACACACACACACACACACACACACACACACACACACACACACACACACACACACACACACACACACACACACACACACACACACACACACACACACACACACACACACACACACACAGGATACGAGGCAGAGCTCGTGTTCTCTGCCGCAGGAGAAGATTGCTGGATCAAACTTTTGGTACGTTTCTGATTGATTTTGTCTGAAGTCGAGGAAACTTCAACTTTCTGCCATTTATGAGCTTTTTGTGAGCTTCATGTCAGATTTACAGAAACTGTGGAGGAACTCGGGACACGACGCTCTTGGGACGAGGCGCTCCACGTCCTGTCTGTTCTTTATTTCTATCACAGTCGATAACATATATAATTGTTAATTACTTTTAACCACAAACAGCAAATCCTTGTGGTTGTGTGCTTACGTCGGCTTGTTTCATGTGTTCATATGGTGTTTGGATACATTATGGATTTATTTTTTATGGCTGATGCTCCTGATGAACGAACAACCACTGGATTCCCGAGCTGTCATGTTTCTCTCCATTCGGGATCAGTTTTCTGGAGCGTTTCAGTACAAAGCTCTAGCAGCACAGCAGTTTCTCATTTTTACACTTCGGTTTTGGATGGATTAAACAAACAACATATAGTGTGTAAATTAGTAACACATTAAATGCTGTTTTGTAGATTGTGTTACCTTTGAAAAGAGCCTGACTAGCCATATGTCAAGTCTTTATGCTAAGCTAACGTAGTTGTGTTTCCTGGCTGTAGGCTCATTTGCCAAACAGGTACAGTAATGATAAGTCTATTCTCCTTGAGCACTTGACAAGAAATGAATAAGTATTTTTCAAAATGCAAAAAAAAATTTTACATTCAGAGCAGGAGTCTTTTAGCCTAGCTTAGCATAAGGACTGGAAACAGGAGGGAACAGCTAGCGAAGAATACACCGGCCAACCAGCCAATCAGCAGCCAGCAGTGACATCCCCCATTGGTTTGTGAACATTATGAAGCCTCCAGTTCAGATTCTGTCCGTCACCATCTTTGCTAGTTCAGAGCGGTTTGGAGCAGGAAGTGACCATATTTGGACGAGCTGGGGGAGGAGCCAGCGGTGGATCTGACTGATCTGATTGGAAACCTGACAATAGCTGTAACCTGACTGCACCACAGGCCTGTCAATCAAACAGACACGCCCCCAATCTTCTTTTCTAATGAATGAGGGATTATTTTCAGATGGACCTCCAGA
>NW_027210689.1:1610000-1655000 GCF_029030835.1 Brachyistius frenatus | reverse complement strand
ACCATCTTTACTAGTTCGGAGTGGTTTGGAGCAGGAAGTGACCATATTTGGACGAGCTGGGGGAGGAGCCAGCGGTGGATCTGACTGACCTGATTGGAAACGTGACTATACTACGTCCCGCCCACCGATAGCTGTAACCTGACTGCGCCACAGGCCTGTCAATCAAACAGACACGCCCCCAAAAACAGGTCTTCTTGAATCTTCTTTTCTAATGAATGAGGGATTATTTTCAGATGGACCTCCAGAAAACTAATAAGAAGGAGTGACTTTAGCTAACAACACCGAGATAACTGATGGACACATTTTATTCACTTTGGATTTGATGAGAGAAGTTGAATGGGAGTCTATGGAGCTGGAGGCTTTTTGGAGCCGACCTCTAGTGGCACTTGGTGGTATTGCAGTTTAAGACACTTCTGCATCGGAACCATTTTACAGACCTGGAAGGTACGAACACTTTTATATCCAGTCTGTGATCAGTATAGATGAGTTTTTAAGCAACACGTGATTTATGAAGAGTAAAGTATACTAATGAACGATGAGGAAATGTTGAGCAGGAAACGTCCCGTCCAGCCTGGAGTGAAGATTTATGTTTGTGCCTTGACTCGTGGTCAGAGACTCATTTGAATCAGGTGGAGGATGGTTAACACAGCTCACACTGGTGCTGCACATCAGCCTCTGCTGAGTTTCACTGTGTGACATGGTGACAGCTGATGGAGCTGCAGGCTGGTGACTGTTTTCAGTATTTATTATGTTTTTTATGTATTTAAAATCGTATAAATCAGCGCCACATTCTGACCTAAACACTAATCCCTCTGTTTCCCACCAGTTTAACCCGATTTATTGACATGGAAATTGAATCCTGCATCTATCTGTTTTTCTGTTCATTTTTATCCTCCAGGGTCTGAGTAAAAAGCTCGGGGTTTCCTCCTCAGTTCTTCAGGGGCTGTGGCTTTCCTACAGCACAAACAACCTGAGTCCTGTTCTGTCATCGCTGCGCAACCTGTACACTCCTAACATCAAGGTAACACACTGTACACACATATATACACACACACACACGCCTAACATAAAGGTAACACACTGTACACACATATATACACATACACACTCCTAACATCAAAGTAACACACTGTACACACACATAAACACACACACACTCCTAACATAAAGGTAACACACTGTACACACATATATATACACACACACACACACACACACACACACACACACACACACACACACACACACACACACACACACACACACACACACACACACACACACACACACACACACACACACACACACACACACACCTAACATCAAGGTAACACACTGTACACACATATTTATACACACACACACACACACACACACACACACACACACACACACACACACACACACACACACACACACACACACACCTAACATCAAGGTAACACACTGTACATACACACACACTCCTAACATCAAGGTAACACACTGTACACACACATAAACACACACACACTCCTAACATCAAGGTAACACACTGTACACACATATACACACACACACACACACACACACACACACACACACACACACACACACACACACACACACACACACACACACACACACACACACACACACACACACATACACTTCCCAAAGCAGGTGGACTGTAACGTGACTCTCCACCTGTCCAGGTGAGCAGGTTGCTGCTGTTGGGCGGGGCCGATGTGGATCACCGTAGTGATGTGCTCAACAGCGCCCCCCTGCTGTGTGTCCACGCTCACCTGGGACACAATGATGCTGTGGTGCTGCTGCTGGACCACGGAGCTCAGGTGAGTCCGTCTGACATGTGTGACGGCTCCTGACTGTATACAAACATCAGTGCTGGTTTATTATTACTGTATTATTATTACTGTCTTATTAACGTGCTACTGCATCCTAACCGGAGATCTGTGTCTGGCACCTCCAGGTGGACTCTCAGTCTCAGGATGGTCTGTCTGCTCTGGGATTCGCTGCTGCAGCAGGTCATCTGGACATTGTCACCCTGCTGAGTCAGCACAAAGCCAAGGTAGCCCAAGTTATTAATGTTCCTCACGCAAACGTCCGATGTTCACACGTTGGCACCTGTAAACTGTCACTGTAAAAACAATGCAGACGATGAAGAGGTGAACTGAAGCTAGATTTTAGAATTCATCATGAGTCGTCATGATAGATATAATGATTATAACTAACTATAATGATTATAAATATAATGATGACTCACACATGTAATTTCGCTTCACATCCCCTGTTATATAAATCCACTGTATCGCCAACATTCAAACCTGCAGGATTATTTGTGCTACATTGAGCCATAACTTTTCTATAAGTACTTTTTCAAAGTAAAAGACTCAAATCTTAAATCCAACTCCACCTAATATTTTGTCAGCGCTGTCATACATCACATCTCCGACCCGGAGCACAGAAACGATAACATGGGTTGTTACCAGGGTGATGCTGGCATCTGTCAGATTCAGGAACGTCTGATATTAAGCCTGAATATAATGAGAGCATGTTAGGATGGCTAACTATTTAAATCATCACTAAATGTGTGATATAAGGCTGACCGTTCTAATTTTCTGACTCAAACGGTGTAATATGGTGCCCCCTGGTGGTGATGTAAGGAATGACATGGTAAAACAAACAACCAATTCACAGGAGGATGGTCTCATTTTCCTACAAAAAAAAACACATTAGAAGCTCTAGAGATGGACGCTTGTCTAGTCATCAACCCACCTCACCAACGTCTACGTTTCTGTTTCTTCACAACAATAACACAAATAATATTTATACATCGTGTTCAAATCCAGATGAACAGGTATGCAGCAGCAGATGGACTCGCCAGCTAAATGTCAGTATGACGTCACACTGATGTGAACAGTGACCTCTGTCTCCCCGTGCACTCAGGTGGGTCACGTGGACAGCTCGGGGCGCTGCGTGCTGGTCCACGCTGCCCACCGGGGCCACCTGGAGGTGCTGAGCTTCCTGCTGAAGAGGGCCGACTGGAGCTGCACTTCCTGCTGTAGCCAGAGGGGGGCGAGCAGGAGCCAGGCGGTGCAGCAGGCTCTGATCGCGGCTGCCAGCATGGGACACATAGAGGTGAGATAAACACACACACACACACACACACACACACACACACACACACACACACACACACACACATTTATAATATTAGTAAATTAATCATGAAAACATCCGAAATATAAGAAAAATACTCACTTTTTCAGCATCTTTAATAAAATAAAAATTGTGATGTAATTTGAGACATTTCATGTGATTAATTTTTTTGTTTTCCTACAGACTCGTGTGATAATTTGCTATGATAACAAACAGACTTCATGTCAAAGAGCTGGAAATATTGGAGTTCTTTCTTTATTTTCTGAACTTAAAGAATGATGAGGCTCAAAGTTACAAACAATGGTGCGACTTCTGAGAACTGTTAGAAATGATGACGCTTACGTACTTTAATACAAACCTCATTTTAATGATGAGACCACATTTCCCATAAGCCCCGTCACTTTGTGCTGTCATGTCTGCAGCAGAGTTTCTGTTCAGCAACTTTACTGCAAAGAGAAAAAGTAGCACGCTGCCCGAAATTTAGTGGAGATTGGTTGACAGTATTTCAAGATCATGATTTCCTGAAGGGACTGATTTGTATATAATGAATGCTTTTGTCTGTGCGTGTGTGTATGTGTGTGTGTGTGTGTGTGTGTGTGTGTGTGTGTGTGTGTGTGTGTGTGTGTGTGTGTGTGTGTGTGTGTGTGTGTGTGTGTGTGTGTGTGTGTGTGTGTAGATGGTGTCATACCTGTTGGATCTTCCAGAGGAAGACGAGGCAGAGGAGGAGAGACCTGAGATCAACATCTATGACGGTCTGTGGGGAGAGACAGGTACGACGTGATTACTACTGTCGTAATACATTAATACTTCACGACATCGCTGCCGTGTTAATAATGACGTGAAAACACCCTCCAGTGTAATATTGTGATTATACAACATCTAAATAAATCATGTAATCTAAATGTTTTCATATTGTGGAGCAATTTTCAAACTATAAAACTTTTTGTTGGTGCAATCTCCGTTTCCATGGCAACACATAACACTAACAACTTGAAAACAATCAGTCGCGTCAGTAGACTCTTGTGTAACGTACGCACTGGGGGACAGACGTCTGATGAAGTCAGATTAACCTGAAGGCGTCGGGAGCATTTTAATAACAAGATATCAGTTTAAAGGTAATTTAATTCATCCAGCTGTCTCATCTTTAATGTTCAAACTTCTACCATCAAGTAAATATGAGCGTTTCATTACGAACATCTAGTGGAGAGAACTGAGCTGTTCAGGTTTATTACACTTATTAGAAATAAAATAGTGAAACTCTCAACTGTAACTGTCTGGTTAACGTAGATGTCTGTCTTCGTGTCCCTCTCTCTGTCTCTGTGTGTCTCGGTGTATGTCTGTGTGTGTCTCTCTGTGTCTCTCGGTGTGTGTCTCTCTGTGTGCCTGTGTGTCTCTGTGTTTGTCTCTGTGTGTATCTTTGTGTGTGTCTGTGTGTGTCTTTCTGTTCCTGTGTGTGTGTCTGTGTTTGTGTGTGTCTCTGTGTTTGTGTGTGTGTGTCTCTCTGTTCTCTTGTGTGTGTGTGTGTGTCTCTGTGTGTGTCTCTGTGTGTGTCTGTGTGTGTGTGTCTCAGCGCTGACGGCAGCAGCAGGACGCGGCCGTCTGTCCGTCTGCAGGCTGCTGTTGGATCAGGGAGCGTCCGTCCAGCAGGGCAACCGGCAGGGCGTGGCGCCCGTCTTCAGCGCCGTGAGACGAGGCCACTGGCAGGTAACCGCAGCGCCGCAGACACGTGATCACGTGACTCCTGCTGCACATGTTTTCAGCGTCTGTCCCCCTGCGTGCGTCTGTCAGGTGGTGGAGCTGTTACTGAGTCACGGGGTGGACGTGAACACGATCGACCAGCAGGGTCGGACAGCTCTGATGACGGCGGCCTCCGAGGGACATGTGACCACCGCCCAGCTGCTGCTGGATCACGGTAACCACAGACTGGATAGAAAACATAGACTGGATATAAAAGAGTTCGTAGCTTCAGGTCTGTAAAATGGTTCTGATCCAGAAGTGTCTTCAGCTGCAATACCAGCGAGTGCCACTAGAGGTCGGCTCCAAAAAGCCTCCGGCTCCATAGACTCCCATTCAACTTCTCTCATCAAATCCAAAGTGAATAAAATGTGTCCATCAGTTATCTCGGTGTTGTTAGCTAAAGTCACTCCTTCTTATTAGTTTTCTGGAGGTCCATCTGAAAATAATCCCTCATTCATTAGAAAAGAAGATTCAAGAAGACCTGTTTTTGGGGGCGTGTCTGTTTGATTGACAGGCCTGTGGTGCAGTCAGGTTGGTCGCATCCTGAACAGTTTGTGTCTGTTCTCGTCAGTGAAAACTAGCCAGAAAAGTTTATTAATGGAGACTCCTGCTTCTTCCATATCCCATGATCCATCGTGCCAGCAGAATAAACATGATATCAGAGCTGCTAAAAGATGGCAACCGGCTAACTTCCAGAATAAATAAGTCTTTGTTTAGACTGCAGGCAAATCAGATTTTTCTTCTCAGATCATATCTTTAAGTCAGACTGACACTTTTATTTACATGTGAATAGATCAGATTTGTCCAGATATCAAATCTGATCTATTCAGGCTGCGATCTGTTTCACGGGTTGTTTTGCTGTTCAGACTTTTTTTTTTTTTTTTTTTAAATCAACCTGGATATGACAGAAATCAGACGTGGGCCACCTCAGTCATGACCTGCACTCGGCTGGAGGGAAACTCGAGAGGGTTTGAATGAACTTTGAAGGTTGGAGGTTTCCAGTCCGACAGCAGGTGAACCATGATGTCTGCTGTTTCCAGGAGCGTCCCTGGAGCATACCGACCGAGAGGGTTTGACGGCGCTGAGCTGGGCGTGTCTGAAAGGACAGCTCCCATTGGCCAGAGAGCTGGTGGAGAGAGGAGCAGCCACGACTCACGCCGACCGCAGCGGACGGACTCCTCTGGATCTGGCCGCCTTCTGCGGAGACCCCGAAGTGGTGCGTCCGACACACTCCGCCCCTCATTTGTAGTCCGTGTTCTGTTTCTGTCCTGCAGAGGGCGACGTGGTGTCCTGCACTAAATACGCTTCCATTTATTTAAAAGTGAAGAAAGTTGCAGATAAGACTCGTTCCCCTTCAGAGAAGAAGTCTGGAAATAATCAGTCAGAGATGCTGATGTGTGTCTCCTCCGTCCGTTTCCGTCAGGTCCAGTACCTCGTGGATCACGGAGCGTCCGTGGAGCACGTGGACGGCAGCGGGATGCGTCCTCTGGACCGAGCGGTCGGCTGCAGGAACACGTCGGCTGTCATCGCTCTGCTCAGGAAAGGAGCGGAGATAGGTAGAAGCACGACTCAGCACTTTGAATTGCTCCGATTCGTCGGGTTTTGTTCAGTTCAACGGGGCGCGGAGAATTTGAGACAGAGAGGTGGGGAGATGTGGAAGAAGGGTCGACAAACGCTCCGCCACTTTCTCTGAAGCAAATAAAATGTCCACAATGAAATTCATTTAAGTGTTTTGAGTGTCTGAAGATAAAAACGAACAGGATGGTCAGATTTGAGATGTTTTAATTGGTTCTCAACATCCACCAGAAGCCTCGTTATGATCCAGTTAGAGTTAAATAAACTCTGCACTTCCTGTATTATTTCAAATTAAAAGCCCTCTTAAAAAAGGGCTTTTATTGTGAAACTTTGCGGGACGGTGTTGTGACCGAACTCGCAGAATCAAACTTAAAACAAACATTGAAAATAGCAGAATTCTCCTGTAATCCTTTAATCTCCTTTAATTATTAAATTAAAGCAATATAAATATATATAACTGATACCATCTTAAATCCTGAGATGTTTATACAATCACACCACGACAGCATTTATTAAAAATTACAAGTCAGAGGCAAATTAAATGATCCCATTAGCACACTACTTTATTATTTGTTTGCTACGTCTTTAACATTTTATTGTGTACGAGTGTTCAATATTCCTGATTTCGAGAAGAATATCGTTTCTCACAACGTTAACGAAGCACGTCGACGCTCGGCAGCGTTCACCGTGTCAGCTCTCTGAGGTTGGCGTGTTAGCTTCCAGCCTTTTGCTATTCAGCATCAAACATCAGTCATTACTTGTACAGGTTCCTGTTTGTGGTCATTTTCATCCTCCGGAGACCTTTAATATCTGCAGAGAAACTCGACGACAGGTGTTGAAATGTTTCACTCTGAATCAGTTACGAACCGGCGGATTAATTGGAGAGCAACACCGCAATTACGGCCACAAAAGCACGTCGTAATATTAATATCTTGCACCCTTGGCTCTCGGAATAAACCAGCGGCGCATAATTTAACCCTCGTGTTGTCCTTGGATCAAAATGACCCGCAGCTGTGTTCAAGCAAGTTCTATTTTATTTTCAATATTTTTTGGGATCATTGGTGACAAGGAGGCTGTGAGGGTTTCTTTAAAGAATAATGACCAATGATCCCCAAAAATATAAAAATATAGAAATAAAATAGAACTTGGTTGAACACAGCTGCGGGTCATTTTGGCCCGAGGACAACAGGAGGGTTAAGGATTACTGGAGAGTCGCTGCGGTTCTATAAAATCCTGTGGATTATTGGGTCTTTGATCGGATGTGAAAGTCTCATGACCGCTCGAAGCTCACGGTCACATCCAAGCATGCAGACGGTAACGTGTGCTGTGAGCTCAGCGGTGGCGTCATGTTTCAGTCCGCTCGCACAACTCACCACACACACACACACACACACACACACACACACACACACACACACACACACACACACACACACACACACACACACACACACACACCGGCCCAAAATCTCACAACAGTCCTTTAAAACCGGATGTGATGGTGGAAAATGAGGGAATTGATGTAGAGACACAAATCCATGAACTTGTGTGTGTGTGTGTGTGTGTGTGTGTGTGTGTGTGTGTGTGTGTGTGTGTGTGTGTGTGTGTGTGTGTGTGTGTGTGTGTGTGTGTGTGTGTGTGTGTGTGTGTGTGTGTGTGTGTGTGTGTGTGTGTGTGTGCAGGACCAGCCACTTGGGCCATGGCGACATCTAAACCCGACATCTTGATGGTTCTGCTCAGTAAACTGATCCAGGAAGGCGACCGACTGTACAAGGTAACACACTGAATCTCTCAAACACACACACACACACACATGGATGATGTTGTGAGTAGTTTTAATGTGTGTGTGTGTGTGTGTGTGTGTGTGTGTGTGTGTGTGTGTGTGTGTGTGTGTGTGTGTGTGTGTGTGTGTGTGTGTGTGTGTGTGTGTGTGTGTGTGTGCGTGTGTGTGTGTGTGTGTCTGTTGTACTTGCAGCAGGGGAAAGTGAGGGAGGCCGCTCGCTCCTACCAGTCGGCTCTGCAGAAGTTCCCAAGAGACGAGCTGAAGACGTTCAGGCAGCTGAGAGTGTGCGTGCTGCTCAACCTGTCGCGATGCCGCCGCAAGATGAAGGTACGAGAACGCACGCCGTGACCTTCGACCCGCTTCGGTGTTGCTGCTTTTTTTTTTCTTCAAATTTGTATTTTGAAATCAATCTCATCTCGCGTCTTCGTTTCCTTGCAGGACTACAACCTCGCTGAGGAGTTTGCTACCAAAGCTCTGGAGATAAAAGCCAAATCCTACGAAGCCTTTTACGCCAGAGCCCGCGCCAAACGCAGCCGCAGGTAACCGGGACGACCACTCAGTTCACCTCAATCGTAAAATCTAATATGTTCAGGATGAAAACGTCCCTGTATCTCTATATGTATACCGAGGCCAAGAGGTCGTCCAAAATGTTTATGTCAGTTCTATAAGGGTCAGTTCAAAAACCTTGCTGCAAAATATTTGTTATTTTTTTCTGAAATGATGACAATCTGAGAACAAAAACAGACGCTTCCGGGTCTGTAAAATGGTTCTGATGCAGAAGTGTCTTAAGCCGCAGTACCACGGAGTGCCACTAGAGGTCGGCTCCAAAAAGCCAACGGCTCCATAGACTCACATTCAACTTCTCTCATCAAATACAAAGTGAATAAAATGTGTCCAGCAGTTTTTTGGGGCGTGTCTGTTTGATTGACAGGCCTGTGGTGCAGTCAGGTTACATCTATCAGTGGACGGGACGTAGTATCTTCAGGTTTCCAATCAGATCAGTCAGATCCACCACTCGCTCCTCCCCCAGCTCGTCCAAATATGGTCACTTCCTGCTGCAAACCGCTCCGAACTAATAAAGGTGGTGACGGACAGAATCTGAAAGAAGGACATTTAAAGTTCCTCTTTGATTGAACAAGTGTGAAAACAGTCAAACATCTGAAAACCACCAGCTGATGAAACCCAGACAGACACTGTGTTCATGTCCTCCTCTGAAATAGTTCCTCTGCTCTCTCCCCTCTCAGACAGTTCCACGCGGCCCTGGAGGACCTGATTGAAGCCGGCCGTCTCTGCCCGGCCAACCGGGAGATCCAGCGCCTGCTGTCTCGGGTCAAGGAGGAGTGTCGCCATGCTGCCCAGTATCAGGACCCTCCTCCTCCCTCTCATCACGTGTATCAGCAGAACGAGGCCAGGGAGGGGCTCAATGAGGAGGAGGAGGAGCAGGAGGAAGAGGAGGAGGAAGAGGGGGAGGAAGAGGAGGAGGGGGGTCTCAGGGAAAGAGGCTCCTCCTCCTTTCACCCTCCAGTTGCGGTCCAAAATTTCGACAGCCGCTGCCACTCCGGGGGCCCATCCCCCTCCTCCCTCTCCCCCACTCACCTGTATCATCACCTCCCCAGCCCTCCCCTCTCCCCGCCCAGTCACGCCCCCCCGTCCTCCTCCTATCACCGTTTCAGCCCCCCTCCCCTGCCGATGCGAGCCGGGCCCGTGTCCGAGAGCATGCCTGCCTTGTCGGGAAGCGGACGGCTGCTCCACCACCCGCAGTCCGTCTCAGCCTTCCACCTGTCGGACCAGAACCAGCAGCACCATCCGGCCCCTCAGAGGTCCTTCCACATGCAGAACCCTGTCCAGGCCCAGTGGCTTCAACCTGTCAAAGGGCAGGTGGTCCGAACCAATCAGCCCAGCATGGTTCTGGGAAGCTACGCATACTCCCAGTTCCCCAACCTGCCCCAAGAACTCGCCGAGCTGGGCGAAGGCTTTTGCACGAGCCCCCTCGATGTGCGGCCGAGCCCCCAGGTCCAGTCCGGTCTGAGCTCCGGAGCTTCCTACGCTCTCGAGGACGTGGACGTCGACCTGGTTTGCCAAGCGAGATCCGCATCGGCATACGGGAGAGGAACCGGTGCCGAGAGAGCGGCAGTCAATCGCTTCGCTCAGTCCCGTCAGTTCAGCCGCAACCAGTCCAAAGCGGCCTACTACCCAATGGAAGTTACCGAGGCAACGACCGGGACCCCTGATCGGTTTCAGCCTTCACACGAGTATCAGTACCACCACGAGGCCGGGCTCCGACGCCCACCGGGTGCCCACCCGTCCTCCTCCTCGGCTTCGCCCCCCAGGCCTCTCATCCACTCGCAGAGTGTCGGCGTCAACTTCTCCTCCAGCAGCGGCAGCCTCGCCGGCGGGCAGCCGGCCAATCACGGACCGGGCTTCAGGACCTCAGCATCCGCCCAGCACATGGACCTGCCTTCAGATCTGTCCACTGTGGGAGGCATCACCGGTTACCATGACGATCTGTTTCTGGTTTCCTCTCCCCAGTCGGAGATGTGCCTGACAGGAGGCGGGACTTATCCCGGAGAGGCGGGACGCTCATCGAGGAGCACTCCTTTTATGGGCGTGATCGACAAGACAGTGAGGGTGTACCAGCAACAAGCTCCGCCCACCGCCGCCTCCTGCCTCAGCCCCTCCCGCTCTTGGGCCGTGTCGTCCGTGGACACCGTCGTCACCTCGCCCGCCAAAAACCCGGCCAATCCCCAGCCGTCGTCCATCGCCTACCACAACCGCAGCAACAACAACGCCCACAACGGGAACCTCGTTCACGACAACCAGCTGGACTTCTACGAGGCGCTGCCCGCTCACGGCCGCTGGGGCGGAGCCTCGGTGCAGGTCGCCAGTCAGAATCCCTCCTACCGGGACGTGAAGGTGGCGCGAACGCTGCCGGTGAGCCACAGCTGTTCGGACCAACCGGCGGAGAGACGGACCGGTCCCACCTCCCCCGTCAAACCCAAGAGACCTTTTGTGGAGTCCAACGTTTAACTCCCAAAGATCGATGAGAAAACCTGCCGACTCCGGTGTTTCTGTGTACTCTAGGATCAATGGGGGCTGTGCAACCGTTACAGCCCCGAAACTAAACGCTTCCCAAGATCTTTGACGCACAAACAGTTCAAACGGGGTCAGGAGCACTTGTTTGTACATAAAACACACTTTTTCGGGACGGCAACAATTAAATCGAAAGCGTTTTGACTCCTCGACGTTCAAGTTTAATATGGAACGTTAAAATACGGTGAACCTGCCAGAGAGAAAAGTTCTGGAGGAGTTGACCGCTTTTAGCATCACAAAGCACAAGGAGGAAGATTGTTCCGGCATGAAGGACATTTTCAAAGTGAAGTCCAGGTAGTGACGTCCAATCAGAGACCCCGAAGCTCCAGTACGACCTTTGCCTGCCGCCAACGCCTTTAATGAAGAATCTCATATCGAGTTCGAAGCTCTGAAACGACTCGACACCATGAAATGAACGGACTCTTAATGATGTGATGCTGGTCAACGACCCGGACCCCAAGCCATAGTTTGAATAACTAAAGGACGATGCTGTTATTGAATAAAGCATCGACTTGATGTACATAAAACAATAACAAGTGATATTTATCTTTTTAAAGTTATGTCTATAAAAAACTGTAAATATGGTTTGTGGTTTTTCTTTTGAAGCTCTGCATGCCCTTTTTGGATTCGTTTTATTTTGGAGGAGATGAAACTGGAAGTTTGGAGCCACGTTCAAAGCTCAGCTTCTCACCGGTGAAACATCTTGTAAAAATTCCCTTTAAGACTTTTGGGTTTGTTTTTCTTCAAGTCAGAATAATTCTTAATTTCTTTATTTATTTTTCTCTATGAAGGCCTTTTTCTATTCTGTAGTCCTAATGGTCATTTTTTTTTTATGCAAACCACGACCGACCCCCACCGATATTTCAGGGCTCCTCACTCTCACTGCCAGCCCTCGGCTCCTCCCTCCAGCAGTCACTCAGAAACGTGGCCGTTTGCTAACCCCCCCACTCCTTGTTTTTTTAAGCCTTCACACTGAACAGCCCAGTGTACGAGCTCCTTGCCTGCAGGTTCCTTCCGAGGTCCAAAAGCGAATCATCAGCTCACGACATGATGTTAAAACATTTTTTTTTTTAAAAAGCTCAGTTCACACTTGTGTTGTATTTTGAAAAGCTCCTGCAACCTTCAGCAAAGATCTGTTTGAGCGTGGTGGGAGGCAGGCGGGATTTCCACTGCATGAATCTGCTCGGGTTGATTTAACCAATCAGCACGCTCCATGTCCACCAGAGTGTTTTCATCACGAGTACAGAATATTTGAAATATTGGTTTTAATGAACTCCAGCAGCTTGACGAGGTGTTCAGCGTTCTGCGATTTGTTGTTTTTCGGTCAGTGAGAGTTGAAAAAGCGACTAACGCTGCCGTCCAATCACAGTGAAGGAGGGGCGGGACAAAACACGGTTCTCTGATTGGTCCGCCCTTCAGAGTGGCTGAGCTAACGCTAATATGAGTAACCACACTGTTTGTTCATTCGCAAAACATAATTTTGTCGTCACCAAAAACCTTCTTTTTTTTTTTCTTTTTTTTGGAGCTAAAACAAAAAATACATGATTTGAGGAAAATACTCCAAAAGTGTTGCATTAAGATGAAACAGCCATTTCCCTTATAATTATGTTGAAGATCAGTGCTTAATATCGCTAAAGCTGATCAAACGTTTTACAGCTTGAAATAAGAGCCCTGCTTTTTTCTACCTCAGTCTAAATTTAAGGACTCATCGTTTCAAATATTGTTCAAAATTTTCAAGCAGTAAATCTGTTATCGTTATGTAAATGAGGAGGGTGGGGATGGGGGGTAACTCATCCTCATTTCCATGGCTGACTTTTCCAGTAAAAGCAGATATTCAGAAAGTAGGACGAAGCTTTTATTTTGTAGAATGTATTTCCTGCACATGGATGCCTGCTTTTGTAAATCTCTTTTTATGCTTTTTTTTTTTTTTTTTTTTTTTTCAATATAAATCAGCATTTTTGGTTTCGGAGTTTTCTGGTGTCGACGAAACATGTGACCTCTGACCTCTCTGTCTCAGTACGCTTAATGTCTTACTGCTCTCATCTTTGAGACGACCCGTTTTCACCGTGCTGGAAAAATATCTCATCATGGTGTCGGCGCGCTTCATGTGTAAGATCATATTTAATATTTAAAAACCCAGGATGGTTCCTGAAATAAGAAGAACATCGTTATTCAACTTTTAAAAACATCAATTTGTTTTTTAAACAGCTCGTGTGAAAAGTTCATGTTAAAGAAGAATAAAGATGAATGAAAGACAGATTCTCTTTCTCTTCTTTTTTTGGGAGGGAGGGGGGGTCAGGAAATACAGCTTAAAACTTAAAACATGATTTCATATTCTGTATTAACTCAGGAGCAGCAGAACGAGCCGTAAACCAGATATTAGCAACGCTTGCTGACATAGCAAACATTTACTAACGCACAGAATATCCGCATTTAGTAATAATTTATATGACGTGAATTTAATATTCACTTTTCTTATAGGTTCATTTCACCATAAATTCTTTCATTGAATCTGAAATAACTTTTTTTTTTTTTGTCCATTGTCAGGAGTTTGTCAAGAGTTTCTTGCAAATTGTATATTGTTGTAGCAACATAAATAAAAAGTACATCCGTATTATCAAAAGAAAATGTATTCAATGAATGAAGTCACCTTTCAGAGTGTTCACGTTGATGACAGAAACTACAGGAAGTCTTTGTTCGCAGCCAAGAAGCAGTCCGACAGGAAGTCATTCTGTAAAACTAAAACTGGGCCACGCTCGTTTTATTTCAGTGTCTTAGCGCCTGAAAAAAATGAGTTAATTTTAAACTTTTACTTTGATGCAATAAATACGCATTGAGGAATATGCAAATAGTTCCCTGCTCTCTCTCCACAGCTTGCCTGGAGTTTGAAGATATGGAAAGCTCTGCCCCCAAGTTGACAGGATTGGCCACTTAGGTCTGACATATGAAACCTTGGCTGTCTGAATCTTGTTTTTTTCAACTTTCAAACTGTGACTGCAGTCTCATAAAAAAAATGAATTATCAGCTGATGTTGACTGTTTTATTTCACTCACGATATGTCTCGTGGTAAAATTTGAAAACAGCAACACGTGGATGTTAACAAGATTAAAAACATTTTTCATCGAAAGATGTTTTTAACTGTTTGGGATTTTAATCATCATTTTATTATTATTATTTATGTTAAATATTAAGATGAAAAATAATTCAGAAAGCATCCCAGTCAATTTAATTTGTTTTAGATGCTTTTAAAATCACACAACTTTCACGGAGGAATATATGAGAAATAAAAGCAGCCAGTTAACAGACTTTTTATTCCAGGTTGTCCCCGTGACATTTGGGCTTCCTGTTGAACGATGACACAAAATACACAAAGATAAACAACATCCACTAAAGCCAAAGCTCTCCATTAGGCACCAGAGTTTAGAGTCTCCAAGTCCAGCCAACAAAAAAAGATGCACATTCAGCAAACAGACTCAAGAGATGCAAATTTAACGTGTTTTGGTAAAAGAGCATCAAACTCTAATAAGACACATCTGAACAAACACCAAGCAGCTTTTATTTCTTTTCTTTTTTTTCATGACTGACATTTAAGTACGAACACTTTACGAGTCAAAGATACTGCATGACGTTGGATGACAGAAGAGCGTGATGATGAAGTGTTGTGACCCACAAAAGTAACACAGTATCACAGGAAACTTTTCGTACGACTTAAATGACTTTAAAAGTGGAAGAACTGATGTTTAAAGTCCAACTTTAAATTCTCATATTGAGCCAAACACTGATGTGAATTTGAAAAAAAAAATTTTTATGATTGGATTTGATGGTCAATTTTTTATTTTTATTTTAATGGCTTCATGTGAAGTTTCCTCGCAAACTAACAAAAGTTCTGTTAAAATTCTCATTGAGCTCTAAAAAAACTAAAAAAAAAAAATCGACTGAATCTGCATAAAACAAAACCAAAGTTTCTCGAATTATGGGAAACTGATGTGGGTTCAGGAAAGTATTAGTTGTTCTTAAGACATATTTCCTCATATTTTCTGTCCTTTAATTGATTGTCTTGCGTCTCTTTCTTGCCTCTAACTTTAACAGAACTGAAGTTTGTATCTGTACAGAAAGTGTTTCAGTCAGTTTTCGACTCTAATCAGCTGTGTGCACATGCAGCATAATGCCTCGCATTTATGGTAATAATAATAATACAGCTCTTTTTTTCTTTTCTTTTTTTTACAAGGGTATAAATCTGTATGTTTCTGCAGAAAAATGATTGTGAATATAGAAGTGGAAACACATTAATAGAGAAGAAGAGGGGACCCAGGGAGGAGCCTTGGGGAACACCGCATTCTCCCATTCTCCCTGAAACTGAGCAAAGACCAAGCAGAAGTCCAACTGAACAATCGCCAGTATTAGCTGTCAATAATAAATCCTCAGTTCCCTTAATTAAAGATGTTTCAGAGTCATGATTTGGAATTTATTTGATATTTCTTTTAACTTTTCAACACATTTTGAAAAGTTTTGTGACAAATTAGAAAATAGGTCTCAAATTATTTAAATTCAGAGGGTCAAGTTTTGCTGTTCTTGTTGATGACGGGGAAAATTCTCAAACTTGTGATTATGATTTGGGAGAGACAACAGAAGTAACAGAAACCTGTTCTGGTCGAGCTCTGCTGATGTCAGTATGTAAAGATCGTGGTCGATATCAGCGACTGATGCTACTGTGTTGATCCGGTCTGACGTGGCCATCAAGCAAGACTACCGCAGGATAAACAGTGATGCACCTCGGTGGGTGTTTCCAGGTAATCTGCCACCAGAACTTGGAAGTATTCTACTCATAAGCTGCTTTCCGAATGGTCAAACATGAAAATCTGCCGACGTGGTTTGTTTCAACTTTCCACTAGTCTTTAGGTATTTTTATGCTTCCTGTCTATTTCGTTTTTATTTTACTTTTAGTTCGAGAGAGGTGTGACTCTGAACTATAAACCCACGAAGAAGTATTAACAGCGAGACTCTAGTTATAAATAATTTAGGGGGAAAGTTGCCAGAGCTGTTCAGTAGGTTGTGACATCGATTTGTTGAAGGAGAGACGACCTTTCGCAGCTTCCTGTCGGATATTTTTAAGCTTAACTTTTGGGAGCTCATCTTCTCTGACCACTTTCACGGTGATTTAGTTTTTTAAAGTGACGACTCCGCAAGTTGGTGTTAACAGAGACTTTTGGCACAGAGTCTGTTGGCAGGAAACTGGACCCCGATGAGGGGGGGAAGGCGTACGAGGTCAGGGACTGGACGGGGACCCCGACTCAGTCAGCGTCTTGAAGTGGACGGACAGAGCCTCCTCCTCGGGATTCGGCGGGCGTCGGTACTCCTCCCTGGTGATCAGGTAACCCAGCAGGATCCCGAAGCACACCAGCAGGATGCCCAAACTGTTGGCCAGCACTCCCTCCGGCGTGAACTGGGAGTAGGTCGGCCTGGGCCCGGAGAGAGAGACGGGACGTCCCGGAGACAGAGATGTAAATATGAGACAAAAGATAAGATGTAGCCGAGATAGATGACGACATGACGGGTACAAGACAGATGACATAAATCAGAGATGGACTATGGATCAGAAAGGATAAATAACGACAACATAAGACTACTGTTTCAATCTTAAACAATATATTGAGTGTCGCCACCAATCGTCAACAAGCAGTGAGGTCACCCGTTGGTTTGTGAACCCTCTCTTTATAGCTCCGCCCCCTCTGTCACAGTTCAGCTGAAAATATTGTATTCATGTTATTGAACTAATTTGTGAGCAGCCGTTTGTTTCCAGCTCAGTGTGAGAGTCTCTGCTGTGTTTCTGTCCTCTGACCTCTGCGTGTCTGTTTTCAGTAATTGTTTTTTGGTGGAAACAAGAATCCTTTTATCGTCTCCATGACAATCCCTCTCTAAGAAGACGTAGGAATACAAATCTGCTGACTGGACAGAAACTGACAGACACACCTGATGCTCAGCAGGATTTTCTCCATGATGCCCAACAGGCTGGAAGCGATGGACATCGCCATCAGGACCAGGCCGCAGAACACGTGGATGGGGAGGTAGGCAGTTCGTAACCCGTAAGATGCGGCAGGGAACAGGAAGAACATCATACCCATCACCCACTGGGAGAAAGGTCAAAGGTCAGTGTTTGAATCCATATTACATACTGAGCTGTGCTGCATGAAATACAGAGTGTGTGAGTGTGTGCACCTGTAAGCAGAAGAGGACCAAGGTAGCCATGCCACACCAGCTGTGCAGAGAGTATTCGTTTGGGATCTTGAAGGTTCTGTGGAAGTCGAACACGGCTACGAAACCTGCACACGCAAAAAACCCAATGAGACTTCCAGAGGACTTCTCAGGTAGGACCGTCACACACACACACACACAAATATCTCTTGCTCTGTCTCTCACCTATGATGCTGAAGACGAGGGCGAGCAGGTGAATGATGCCGTGAAGCACCCGTACGTTCTTCTTCGCCTCGTTACGAAACACTCTGTAGACCAGGATTGCTGAGAGAGAAAGAGACGGACCATCATCAGTAAAACACCCTCATGACTGTTTAACAGAGTAACAAATGTGTAGCACAGATTCTGTCCGTTGCCATCTTTGCTAGTTCGGAGCGGTTTGGTGCAGGAAGTGACCATATTTAGACGAACTGGGGGAGGAGCCAGCGGTGGATCTGAATGATCTGATTGGAAACCTGACGATACTACGTCCCGCCCACCGATAGCTGTAACCTGACTGCACCACAGACCTGTCAATCAAACAGATACGTCCCCAAAAACAGGTCTTCTTGAATCTTCTTTTCTAATGAATGAGGGATTATTTTCAGATGGACCTCCAGAAAACTAATAAGAAGGAGTGACTTTAGCTAACAACACCGAGATAACTGATGGACACATTTTATTCACTTTGTATTTGATGAGAGAAGTTGAATGGGAGTCTACGGAGCCGGAGGCTTTTTGGAGCCGACCTCTAGTGGCACTCGGTGGTATTGCAGCTTAAGACACTTCTACATCGGAACCATTTTACGGAGCTGGAAGCTACGAACACTTTTATATCCAGTCTGTGACCTACAACCATAAAGCACAGTGTGAAGATTGTGAGCCTCCAACTGTGGAGCAAATACACACACACACACACACACACACACACACACACACACACACACACACACACACACACACACACACACACACACACACACACACACACACACAACACACACACACACAAACACACAGTTGCTAATTGTGTTCAGCATAAATCCTTTTGTCTGGCCTCCTGACCACTAAGCAGCTTCAGACTCTCTTTTATTTTTTTTTCTTGTGTGCCTGATTTCCAAACATGAATCTAACGTGTCTTTTTCTTTTTCTTTTTTTTTTTAAAGCTTTTGTTCACTTCAGGCGCTGAAATGCACTGAAAAGAGGACAAAGATGCTGATTGGCTGTCAGCAGTAACCGCATCAGCAGGAGCTCCCCGGGGTATTTCCATCTCACACCGACGTCTCAGACCTCTGCTAATGTCCAGCTGACCTTCGCTGTTATTGCTATAATGCGATCTAGAAGTGAAGCGGTTGAGCTGATGTGGTTAGTCTCATGATTAGAAGGATTCAGACACAAAGCAGAGAGGAGGAGCAGTCTCACGCTGTCGTTATTCAGCGGCATGAACATCACACACAGCAACAGTTCACCTTCAATACATCTTCTTCCTTGAGGAAGTAGAGATTTAATAAAGACAGATGATAACTTCGTTTTTCAGATGAAACAGAATATTAAGAAATTTAAGAGAGAGGTATTGGCCGTAAATATTTCACATATGCATGTAGTCCATTATGTCCCTCTCTGTGTCATTTACTGTGATTTGTATCATTTGAATCTGATTGACAGCATCATTCCACTGAACATGTCATGATTTTATCTTCCTTCCTGGTCTGGTGACGTTTCTTTGATTTCTGTGCTTCTATCGAAGGTAAACGTTGTTAAATGTGTTCCTTAAAACAGCCTGCTGTATGTAGATTATTAACTATTTCTCATACCGGGTCTGTAGCGGGAGGAGAATGTATTTCTTTCCCAAATTGAAAGACAGTGGGTGTTATATTTTGAAAATAGACCGGGATTTTGTTTTATTTTCTCCGTGTGACTTCCCGTCCGGCCAATCTTCGGTCTCTGAGCGGCTCCCGGTAACAACTCTTTAAAAACATGCTGACCAGTTCTTTTGGTGCCGCCTGGTCCCCCGTGGGTACCACTCTGTCACAGCGTCACGAAAACATTCAAATGGTGCATCTCTGCTTTTCACTGTAGCCATGACGACAGAGCTGATGGAAGGTATCCGTGGTGTCTTGATGCGGGTCTGGTCACTGTTATCTTAATGCGACACAGTGGCTGGAGGCGAAACGCACACCAGCATCCAACGTTCTGACGACCCGCTTCCTGTTTGACTCCATTTACTGAGCGCTATCCGAGAGGACTTCTCATAACCATGACGACAGGGTTGATGGAAGGTATCCGTGGAGTCAGCAGAGTGGTGGACGGGGAGAGAGAGCGAGAGAGAGGGGGGCACTTCCTGTAAGCACTTCAGTGTGTTTGTAGTTGTGTTTGCAGCGCGGTCGGTCAGTTCATCAGATTTAAACTGAAGTAGATGGAAGTCATAGAGAGAGACGTTCACGGTCCCCTGAAGATGAATCTTACTGATGGCATTACAGAGAGACGTTCACGGTCCCCCGAGGACGAATCTTACTGATGGCATTACAAAGAGACGTTCACGGTCCCCTGAGGACGAATCTTACTGATGGCATTACAGAGAGACGTTCACGGTCCCCTGAGGACGAATCTTATTGATGGCATTACAGAGAGACGTTCACGGTCTCCTGAGGACGAATCTTACTGATGGCATTACAGAGAGACGTTCACGGTCCCCCGAGGATGAATCGTATTGACTTTAGTGGTGCCTGACTTTTTTACAATGAGAGTCACATCTGTGGTTCAGAAATCCAACGTCCCTGGCGGAGGAATCTGAAAGGGAATTAATCAATATTACACGAGAGGGTGTGTTTTAACTTTAGTGATGCATTCAGGAGCATCACTGTCATGTTAATAATGACGTTAAAACACCCTCCACTGTATTATTGTGATTATACAACAACTAAATAAAACATGTAATCTAAATGTTTTCATATTGTGGAGCAATTCACTCTCAGAATATAACAACTTTTTGTTAGTGCGATCATTTCCATGGCAACACACGGGGTATGACTAAGAACTGGAAAACAATCAGTCGCATCAGTAGACTCTGATGTAGCGTATGCAGTGTTTCCTACTCCAGGAAGTAGTCCGACCCTTAGCAACCACCTAGAAACAGAGAGGATTTCTAGTCTCCAACTGAATAAATACAGAACATAGAAACACTAAACTGCTCAGCTAGCTCAGTCTGGTTGGAACAAAGATATCTGATGAACAAAGATATCCATGGACTCATGTGTTTTTAAGATTTTAGCACCATGTCGTGTGTTCAAACCAAACCGGTCCAGCTAGCCGCCGCTAGGATTTTAAGTGCGCAACTATCGGTGTGGTGTTACGGTACGGGTGCTCGGAGTGACCAAAAAGGACCAGAAGAGACCCGACTTCACCAAATGGGTCATTTAATAGACCTATAACAAGTAGAAACTACATTATATTACCTATTATATTAAGTTCTATTCTAATTATATATTCCCATTGAGGAGGTGGAGTGATATTTCTAGTCATGACCAGATGTTCAGTTGACGAATGAGATCTCTGGGGCGGAGCTACTGGTTGTATAATGGAGGTTAAAGGTCACAGCTCGACCAAAGATGCTCGCCGGGACTGGACTGAACGCTTTAGAGGTTTTAAACAGCAGCAACTATAGCTGAAGAAGTTGTGAAAATGTATTTTTAAAGGAAAGTGTTGATGAAAACTTGAAGTGCACTGATGAAGAGTTTTCTTATTTTCTGTACTCACAAAATAATTATTGTTAAATGAATTTCTTTGCACAGAGTTGTATTTGGTGACGAAAACAGGAGCAGAGCCCTTCTGATTGGAAAGGAGGAGTTATTTGTGGTAATAAAGTCAGTTTTGTGTGAAAACATTTACTTTATATTTTAATACTTTCACCTCAGATTCTGCTGATGATGTTTTGTGGGGAAAAAAAATTCGATATTTAAAAAAATAGCAAATACCTCCAAATATTGCCGAGTTTGCTTGAATTTTGCATTAATTATTGCTATCAAAAGATCGCGGTTTCCTGGAGGAGACTAGTTCTTGTTTTATTCATGTCGTTGACTGAGTCGGATCCGGACCCTCCTCGGAGCTCAGGTCGAGGTTTGTTGGACTCACCGTCGCCGTGCAGGAAGACCAGGCCCAGCACCATGCACAGAGGGTGCAGGTTGAACTCCTGCGCTGTGCCGTCCCAGGCGAAACCCCCACGGAAGTGACCCATCCACACGCCGGCCAGCACCACCGACAGCAGACCCAGAACCTGCGAGGCCGCCACCAGCCCCACAAACACACAGCGGTTTTCACGGGGTCCAGAATCGTCCATGATGATCTGACGGAGAGGAACGGAGAGATTAGGACCGGAGCCTGCGGCCTGAACCAGAAACAACATTACAGAGAATCAAATTAGGAAGCTGAAGCCCGACGGACGTCAGAGAGGTCGTCCGCCCTCCTCTAATGCTCTAACTCAGTTTGACCTTTTCCACTTATGAGTGGAACAAAAACAGATTTAACTCGCTTTTGTTTATGAAAAAAATACAAACTTGAGAATGAACAAGCAACAAAAACGGGACAAATAAATATCATGCTGCTCCTCTCTTCCTTTTTAATATCAGTACAGTAGTTCATATTTACAGTAGTACATCTGTGTCATTTTCTCAAATACATAAATAGCAGTGTGTAAAATTACTCCAATATATGTGAAAGTACAATATTATCAGCAAAATGTACAACCGCATCTCCAAAGAGTAGTGACGGTGTAAAATAGAAATAAAAACAATGCAGTGATTTGCAAATCACAAACTCATATTTTATTGCAGAGAGACTGAAGACAACATGTTAAATGTTGAAACTGACAAATTGTATTGTTTTATTAAAAATATATGCTGCATCACTTCTTTTAACAATGCTCTGTAAACGTTTGGGAACTGAGGAGACCAGTTTCTGGAGTTTTGAAAGGGAAATGTGGTCCCATTCTTGCCCGATGTACGATTTCAGCTGCTCAACAGTTCAGGGTCTTCTTTGTTATATTTTTTATTTGAATAATGCGACAAATGTTTTTAAAATCTGAGATATTTTTGAAATTGCATTCTGTTTTTATTTACATTTTTCACAGCGTCAAAACCTTTTCGTAAACGTGGTTGAACTTAAAGTCCTGAAACAAGACTTGTGATGTAAAATAGATCCTGTCAGCATACGTTATATTATTATTACATCTAAGCAGCATTCATAGAGGTGGATTGTGTGCTGAAGAGAAAAACAAATATTGTAGATTCTCTTTGAAATATCTCTTCATCCTATTTCTCCCCATCCAGCATTATTTATTTATGTCTCATTAATCCTGCTGATAATCAGCTATTTATTCAGAAACTTTAATGACACCAGGGAACATGAAAACGATTAGCTTCAGTCAACTGCCGCCATGAGCCAGAAAACACCCACTGCTGATTGAGATTTGCAGCACTGCAGATTTAGGAGTGATCACAAAGAGTGTTTTTGTTCAAATGGAGAAGCTGAACCCTTTTGAATGACCATGTTTTCAGCATCAGATGGTCATAAAACGTAATCTGAGCCGTGTGGCCTAATAACTGATTGAACCTCCATTAATCTCAAACGAGTGTTTCGTACAGCTGCAGATTTTGACTTCCACAAGAGCGTTCCTTCTCAGCGCAAGATGTATTTAAGGTCCGGTGTGACCAGCTGACCGGGACACTTTGGAAATCCTACTGTAGAAGATATTATTATATATTATATTATTACTATGTGAGAGAAAACCTTGATCAAATTCATTTTCCCTTAATAATGCAGTCCAGCAGCCCCCCATCATGATGCTGCCTCCACCATGCTTCACCTCTGGGTCAGATGACCTGGTGTCCCACATTATGACGGACTGCACTGTCCCACGTATTGAGACAATGTCCCACTTTTAAATCGGCTCTAGTCAACAAGTCAACACTGCGGGACGGACGCTTTTAAAAAAAAAAAAAATCTGGACGTGCAGCTGCAACAAAGACGTTCCCACGGAAACCCGGAGATGGATGTCAGACAGATTTAAATAAACAGCAGCTGAAGGAAGTGATGTTTTCTCCCGATCATTCGGGTCAGCAGACCAAGCACCACAAACGGCCGATCACCGTCAACCTCCAGCTTCCTCTCCTGCTCACTGTATTTATTCAACTGTTAGTTGGAAAAGTTGTATTTAAACATGTTAAACGTCTCCCTGTTGGACCGACTTATCCAAATTTCAGACTACTTCTCAACACTGGCAATGTGTCCCACTTTGTCCCACATCGTCCCACTTTGTCCTACATCGTCCTACATCGTCCCACGTCGTCCCACGCAAACACTCTTCGCCCCACATTTGGTTCGATGGGATCCGGTCACCTTTGGGACGATGTTTTCATTTTAATGTGCAATCCCGAATGTTTCCCGATTAAATAATGAATAAAATAGAAACTGTGAAGTTCAAGATGGCTCCAAACACTGAGAGACTTCTGACAAGCTAGAAAACCAACTAACCCGCTGACAGACAAGTGTAAATGACAACAAACACCGTCCTTTCAAAATAAAATCAGTTCTGAGCAGAATTAAAGAGGAGCACGACACACGTCAGGAACGAGGATGGAAGAAGATAAATACGCTTAATTTCCGTCTAGGCGCGGACAGGAAGTGACCTGGAGTTAAACGAGGACATGATGCAGACATGATCCCAAATAAACATGCTCGCCCTCATCATCGCAGCTCCGAGTCCGTCAGGAGCTCTTGAGAGTCGCTGATCACCGCCACGCGACAGGTGGCCAGATATTATGGAAGATTACCGCAACAAAGAAAAAGGTGTGCAGGCACCTGTTAACTCCACGCCCACTTTACTTTTATAGAAAGATGATTTGAGTTTGTCTCTGATGTGGTTTCCAAACGCGAACAGAGAGTGAAGAGAGAGTAGAGAGCCGGAGGAAGGAGGAAGACTTACTGCGCTGTTGACGCTCCGCTTCGTTCTGCTGAGGAAGTCCTGGAGTCTGGACCTACAGATCCGCCTCCACCCCTTTCCTCCCTCCCTCCTTCCCTCTGGGCGTGTGTGTGTGTGTGTGTGTGTGTGTGTGTGTGTGTGTGTGTGTGTGTGTGTGTGTGTGTGTGTGTGTGTGTGTGTGTGTGTGTGTGTGTGTGTGTGTAAGATCAGCTGGACTACGATCAGGAGAATTATTCTTCTTTGATAATGTGGCGACACGAGTTTAGAATAATGCAAAGCAGCCTTAGAATTTGACTCTTGACTCTTAACAGATCAGACGTCACGATGACCTCATGAAAGACAAGGAGTGGGGAGGGGGTTGTTGTCTGCGTGGACTGATGACTAACAGCTCGGTGTAAAGGGTTGTTGCCTTGACAACGCTCGGGTTGGGAGGATGGATGACTGTGGAAAGGAAGAGGAAGAGGAGGATGGGAGCTTTGAATCAGAGCTGCTCATTAGTGGAGAAGGAGGGAAATCAGAACAATCAGACACTCAATTAGAGTCTGATGTCAGCAGTACCGAGTCAGACACCAGCACCGGTACCGAGTCAGATACCAGCGCCGGTACCGAGTCAGACACCAGCACCGGTACCGAGTCAGACACCAGCACCGGTACCGAGTCAGATACCAGCACCGGTACAACCTGCTGTTACACCTACAGACACTGGGGTGGGCAAACTACGGCCCGCGGGCCACATCCGGCCCGTTGATCTTTTTAATCCGGCCCGCCGAAGATTGGTACAGAATTGCCCAAATCAAATCATATCATAATTATGACTGCATTCATTTGACCTTGTCCTGTAATACCTGGCGGTCCACCAGGTGGCGCACTAGGCGCAGTGATACATTGACTTGATTTTGCGGAGGCCGGGCTGCTCTCTGTTGTTACTCTGCTGCTGCTCTGAACACATCTGCAACAATGAACGGGCCAAAGAAAAGAAAAGTCGACAGCGAGTCCCGAGTGTTTAATAAGGAACGGACGACTAAATACTTTTTCACTGAAGTCCGGTCGAAGGCTGTGTGTCTTATTTACCAAGAAACCGTTGTGGTTTTAAAGGAATACAACATCAGCTGTCACTTTTCCACCAAGCATGCTAATTGCGCTAACAACCAGTCAACGCAAGAACGGACAGCGACCGCTCAGAGGTCGGCAGATCGTTTGCAGGATCAGCAAAACACCTTCATCTGACAAACTGCCATCCAAGAATCAAGCACAAAGACAAGTTATTTGCTGGCATTCAAATTAGCAAAGACCAGCAAGTGTTTCTCTGAAGGGGAGTTTCTCAAAGAGTGCTGGTAGAGACAGCAGGTATCTGGTGTCCTGAGAGAAGAACAAATTAGAAAACATGAGCTCATCACGCAGGACGGTGACTCGCCGTGTTGAGATGATTGACGAAGACTTGGCTAGCAAGCTAAACAAAAAAGCGGAGTCATTTACATGATATTTCTTGGCACTGGATGAAAGTAATGACATAAAGGACACCGCTCAGCTTTTAATTTTTATCAGAGGGATTAATGACAAGTTTGAGATAACAGAGGAGTTTTTGGCCGTGGAATCCCTGAAGGGGAAAACGCGGGGAGAGGACTCGTATGACGGCGTGTCGGGGGTCATCGAGAGGCTCCAGCTACCTCGGAGTAGCTCGCCAACGTTACCACAGACGGATCGACAAATCTGACTGGAAAAAACATTGGGTTGCTCAAAAGAATCCAGGAGAGGGTGAAAGAGGACAACCCTGAGCAGGAGGACATTTTCTTACACTGTGTAAATCCGTCCTGCAGCTCGACCACGTAGTGTAGCCAGTCGTAGAAGTGGTGAACTTTATTGGAGCGAGAGGACTTCACCATCCTCAGGTTATTAAGTTTCTTGAAGAAACTGACTCTGATCACCAGGACTTGCTTCACCACTCCAACGTCCGCTGGTTGAGTTTGGGGAAAGTATGTCAACGAGTGTTGGAGCTCAAACAGGAGATGATCTCATTTTTGGAGCTACTTGAGAAAGCTGACGATTTTCCTGAGCTGAGTGACACAGATTGTCTTTGTGATTTATCTTTTGCTGTGGACGTACTGACACACATGAATGAGCTGAACGTGAAGCTACGAGGGAAAGACCAGTTTGTCCATGAAATGTACACAAACGTCAGAGCCTTCAAAACCAAGCTAGCTTTATTCTCAAAGTAAATGTCAAACAAGTCATTTGCTCATTTCCCCACACGCTACGCTGAAAGACGTCCTCGACATGAAGACATACAGGAAATCACTGGACGACCTGCACGGAGAATTCTGCCATCGGTTCTCTGATTTTGGAAAAATTGACAAGTCACTTCAGCTGGTGTCCTGTCCCTTCAGCTGGTGTCCTGTCCCTTCAGCTGGTGTCCTGTCCCTCCAGCTGGTGTCCTGTCCCTTCAGCTGGTGTCCTGTCCCTTCACACAAGACCCTGAAACGGCGCCACAGGAGCTGCAGTTGGAACTGATTGATCTCCAATGTGACACCGTCTTAAAGGAGAAGTTCAACTCTCTTAAACTGGATAAGTTTTATGCTTCATTAAGCGCAGCCAAATTTCCAAACATCCAGAAGATGGCACAGAAGATGCTGGTGTTGTTTGGCTCTACGTACGTGTGTGAACAGACTTTTAGTGTGATGAACACCAACAAAGCACCTCACAGATCCCAGTTGAGTGATGAACACCTCAGATCTGTTCTGAGAACACAACAAAACTAACACCAGACTTCGATGCTCTGGCAAAGAAGGTGATCAACAACACTGTTCCCACTAAAAGTGAATGTACGTATTAACACTGTAACGCCTTTTTTATGTTTATGTTTGATATGTATGCATCTGGTGCTGGCCTGGCCCGTCTGTCAAATTTTAAAAGTCAATGTGGTCCTTGAGCCAAAAAGTTTGCCCACCCCTGGAATATACTGACAGTTGTTATCAGTGAACTGGAGACTGATGCTTGTTTTTACCACACATGTAACAAAAGTGATTTAAATCAATTCTCTGTAATCACTGTTGATCTGTTTTCACTGTAACTCAACACCATATTAAATTCATATTATGCAGTCCATAGTTTAGACACATTTTTGTTCTTCAGGCTCAGTCCTGTAACCACAGACTGGACATAAATGTGTTCGTCCAGGTCTGAAAAATGGTTCCGATGTAGAAGTGTATTCAGCTACAATCCCACCGAGTGCCACTAGAGGTCGGCTCCAAAAAGCCTCCAGCTCCATAGACTCCCATTCAACTTCTCTCATCAAATCCAAAGTCAATAAAATGTGTCCATCAGTTATCTCGGTGTTGTTAGCTAAAGTCACTCCTTCTTATTAGTTTTCTGGAGGTCCATCTGAAAATAATCCCTCATTCATTAGAAAAGAAGATTGGGGGCGTGTCTGTTTGATTGACAGGTCTGTGGTGCAGTCAGGTTACAGCTATCGGTGGGCGGGACGTAGTATCGTCAGGTTTCCAATCAGATCAGTCAGATCCACCGCTGGCTCCTCCCCCAGCTCGTCCAAATATGGTCACTTCCTGCTGCAAACCGCTCCGAATCAGCAAAGATGGTGACGGACAGAATCTGAACTGGAGGCTTCATAACGTTCACAAACCAACGGGGGACATCACTGATGGTTGATGACATCACTGATGGTTGATGACCTCACTAATGGCGTGGAGTTAAAAGGAGTTATTCTGCAACAAAGTGTTAAGTCTTGGAAACTTTGCATGGCAGATGAAGCTCTTTTACTTTTACCCATGTTGGCCAAGTTGGAAGGCTTCTTAAGTCAATTTTAAGTATTTAATAAATTGTGGAACATCGCTTGGAGTCAGTGACCGACTGAAAGCATCACAGTTGTATCTTCCTGCTGATTCTCCTCCCAGACCTTCACTGTTATTCTCTTTGTCTTCAGTCAGGTCTTCAGCTCAGTCAGACTGAGATCAGCTGATGGACTCGTTGTCCTGTTGAATGATGACACATCATCCAGTGAGGTTTGATGCATTTGGCTGAATGTGAGTGCTCCTTTGTTCCTCTACATGCATCCCGCTGCTTCTGTCAATAAGGATGTTATAAATATGGCCAATGTACCAGTTCCATGAGCAGCCGTACTGCTCAGGTCATCATGAAACCACCATGTTTGGTGATTTGGCTCCTGACTTCTTCCTTTTCTCTCATTTATATTTCATTCATTTCATCAGTAAACAGAACTCTGTTCCACAACTCTTCTTCAACCTGGATTTATTGGTTTGGACTTCTACCATAGGTTTACATCTTATATTTCTGGTCTTAAAGTCTGATACCCAGATAAAGCGTGAAAAAGACACACCTGTCCACTAATGTGACATAGCCACGCTTTGGGCTGTCGAGGTGTGAAAGTTACACGTTTTCCTGAAGTGAGTGAAAATGAAACCCGCTCGAGAACAATGTTGTCACCTCCTGGATTTGAACTTAATTGACCAGCGTGGCCACCAAACCACCTCTGTGGCCCCGAAATACCGCCAGAAATTGCCCTTTGTAGCTGACCTCAGTACCTCTGTTGCAGGACCTTGGTCACATGACATTTGTGTTTCAAGCTTTCAAAACGTGTAACTTTCACACCTAGACAGCCCAAAGCGTGGCTATCTCACGTTTCACCGTAGTGGGTGGGCGTGTCTATTTCACGCTTTGCCCTGGGTCACCTGGGTTGATGACTCAGTATACCTGCTCATCTTCACTCTTTTGATCAAACCAACCTTCTTGAATATGTGCCTGGTAGATTTTTTTTTTTTTGTCTTTTCTTCATCCTCACTTGCATGGTCACCTCTTTCCTGTCCATACTGACAGACAACAGCTCCTCAATCTTTAGGACAACTGTCAATCAACCGCAAACAAACACTGAACACCAGCAGTTGATGTGTTCAGGGCTCGCTCCTTGCTCAACACCCACTTATTGAGACCTGCTTTTTGTTTAATATCTATTGTGCTTTTTTTTCAGCATATGTCTTTATGTCCACTGTGGCTTTCATTTGCTTTTTTGTCTTTACTGTGGAGGACCTCGTGAGATGTGCTCTTCTCGTTGTATTTAGATGACAAAAGATATTTCTGCCTCCTGAAAACAACATATTTTCTCCAGAAAGTTTTTTCTGTCCTCTCAGCCTCTGACTGTGTATTTGATCTGTTGATACTCGCAGCAGTAACTGACTAAAACTAAATGTAGCGGAGAAACTCCTCAGTTTGTAGCCGAGTTAATGTCGTGAGCTCCGCCTCCTCTCTCCTCTTGATGGCGCTGCAGTCTCACTTATTTCACTTTGTGGTCGAGCATTTAATGAAGGCGCATGGATGACTGGTGTTCACCCTGAGGGACCTGTTGGCGGACAACAACAAAAAGATGGAAAATCACAGAAGCGCTTTGCATCCCCCTCCCCTCTTCCCCCTCTCCTCCCTCCCGATCAGATGTCGGTCTGAAGTCTGCATCAGAATAAATATATGTGATGTAACTTCTGAAAGTGTGCTGCTGATGCATCGCTGCTGCTTCTGTAAAACTGCAGAAAAAGAAGCACGTTTGGAAAGTGGAGAGTCCAGGCGTAACAGAGGATCATGTGTTGTGTGTGTGTGTGTGTGTGTGTGTGTGTGTGTGTGTGTGTGTGTGTGTGTGTGTGTGTGTGTGTGTGTGTGTGTGTGTGTGTGTGTGTGTGTGTGTGTCTCTGCGTCAAGACTTCCGCTCTCACTGTTTTATAAGGTGGAAACAGAGTAGTTGTCAAGGCTATCTTCATTAATGTCACAAACTGGTGGCGACATCCGTGTGTGTGTGTGTGTGTGTGTGTGTGTGTGTGTGTGTGTGTGTGTGTGTGTGTGTGTGTGTGTGTGTGTGTGTGTGTGTGTGTGTGTGTGTGTGTGTGTGTGCGCGCGTGCGCTCGTGCTCTTTTTCTGTCTGACATTTCTGATTTCTCCTGTGACTCACAGTAGGCTGACTCACCACTGCTCCTTTTGCTGTGTGTGTGTGTGTGTGTGTGTCTCTCTCTCTCTCTCTCTCTCTCTGTCTCTCTGTCTCTCTCCTCTCTCCTTTCTCTCCTTTCTCTCCCCTCTCTCCCCTCTCTCTTCTCTCTCTTCTCTCTCTCCTCTCTCCCTCTCTCCCTCTTGGTCTTTTATTGTCTCCTAACTTTTAACGCCACCACTGGACTCCTCTCCTTGCTCCCTCTGAAGCCTCCTTCAAGATGACTGTACACTTTCTACCTGTGTGGGTTTGAACCTGTCACCCGTCTGTGAGTCGGAGAGTGTACGTCCACCCACTGGTGCAGGATGAGGTCACAATTAAAAAAACACCGACTCCCCCGAATCATGAAAATGTGAAGCTCACTTTTTAATTTCATAATGAGTTTTACATAAAATCTTCTCACTTGCTGTCTTCATGTTCTGACTCGGATATCCGCTTAGCTTAGCATAAACTGGAACAGCATGTTGATGCAGCCTGTTAAACTGTTAAAATAAGACATCCACCGGTCATCACCTGAAACTCTTTGTCTGTTACTGAAACTTTAGTTAAGTGACTTCCTCGTTGATGCCAGGACTGAAGGTTTCCCAGCAGGACGCCGTCTGGAGCATCTCACTTCCTGGAGCAGCGGGGATTCTAGGTAAATCACACACACACACACACACACACACACACACACACACACACACACACACACACACACACACACACACACACACACACACACACACACACACACACACACACACACACACACACACACACACACACACACACGATTCATCAGACCAGGCTACCTTCTTCCGTCCCTCCGTGCTCCGGTTCTGACAGTCACATGCCTATTGGATGCGCTGACCGGCCTCCACACACATCACATCAACATCAACATTTTCCATCTTTGGACCACCTTCAATTCTTTGGGTAGATACTAACCTCTGAATCCCAGGAACACCCGTCAGAACCTGTCGGTTTGGAGATGTTCTGACTCGGTCGTCTAGCCGTCACTATTAGGGTGCCTAATGTCAAAGTCCTGTTTTTCCTGCTTCCAACACGTCAGCTTGAAGAACTGACGGTTGACTTTCTGTCTGATACATGCGACCTCTAAACAGTCGTCTTCACTTCACCTCTCAGTGGTTTTAACATTGTGGCTGACGACTGCATGTAAACATTGGTACTGTCACGTGTTGAAACAAATATTTTAACTTTATTGTAACATTTGATTATTTATTGCTACATTGTCTTTGTGACATTTCAATGCAACATAATATTTAGTTTGTGACCAATCATCATCCATCAGTGATGTCATCGTTGGTTTGTGAACGTTATGAATCCTCCGGTTCAGATTCTGTCCGTCACCATCTTTGCTAGTTCGGAGCGGTTTGGAGCAGGAAGTGACCATATTTGGACGAGCTGGGGGAGGAGCCAGCGGTGGATCTGACTAATCTGACTGGAAACCTGACGATACTACGTCCCGCCCACCGATAGCTATAACCTGACTGCACCACAGACCTGTCAATCAAACAGACATGCCCCCAAAAACAGGTCTTCTTGAATCTTCTTTTCTAATGAATGAGGGATTATTTTCAGATGGACCTCCAGAAAACTAAGAAGAAGGAGTGACTTTAGCTAACAACACCGAGATAACTGATGGACACATTTTATTCACTTTGGATTTGATGAGAGAAGTTGAATGGGAGTCTATGGAGCCGGAGGCTTTTTGGAGTCGACCTCTAGTGGCACTCGCTGGTATTGCAGCTGAATACACTTCTACATCAGAACCATTTTTCAGACCTGGAAGTTACGAACACTTTTATATTCAATCTGTCGTTGTGCGTCACTATTTTAAACTGATCAGAGAGACCTACTGTCATACAGAATGTCTTAAATCATCTGACCTTTTGTCGGGGAGGGTGGAGGTGGATGGGGGTGGTGAGGGGGGAGGTCATCATCACTGATAACGATGTTCCTGTCATGATCTGTTTGCATCTACATTTACTGGCAAATAGTCCATTTTCTGTGCAGCTGCACCGGTCATGTGATATTTTACACTCCACACATGACACTGCACATATTTCATTGAGACTCTTTATTGTTTTATATTTGCTTTAAAAGCATTGATGCATCATTCAGTATTATTTTTAGTGAAAAAAAATATTTGTGTCATGTCTGTGACTGATGGGATTAAACAGGTTAAATGTAAACGTCGCATCATTTTAGTGTAAAACAGGCTGAGTCGATTATATTACCACAAACTGATTGTCATATGGTAGCTTCCTGCATTTAGGCCCCCTGTTAGTCCCGGGCCCCTGAACTTTTCCCTGGTTGTAATGTAGTAATCACCTGTTGCATCTTTTTTTTTTAAAGCACCAAAACAATGAGCTGAAAAACGCTAAAAAAAAAAGCTTTGAATATAGCAACTTTAATGTAAACACAGGTCTGTAGATCTCAGATGTTCATCAGGTCTCCACACTGCGCATTGCTGTAATGTTTTTACAGTAGCTTTCATCCGGCAGTAGACAGCATATTATTTTTAGCTGCGTATAAACGGAGGAGGAGCTGGGACAGGATCTGGAGGGTAATGAGATGGGATGACCTTTGCCCTTCACCTATGTTAACCCAATCAATAGCCCTGTGTTCCAAAGACCGAGCACCAATCAGCAGAGTCCTTTAAATATACCCACGAGGCACCTGTGGAGTAGTCTGACCGAGGATAGCGTCTCCATGGCAACTACATCATTACCAGAATAGCTCTCTATTTCTCTCTTTTCTCTCTATTTCTGTCTCTCACTTTGCACCTCCTTTGCACCACCTATATTTCTCTGCTTCTTTCTCTCTCTTCATGTGGAATATTTCTCCTCTTCCTGCTTCTCTGACCTCCTTTCCTCCATCTTTACATCCCCAGCCCATCTCCCCCCCGTTTCCCTTCTTCAGTCTTCATCTTTTTCTTGAACCTCCTTCCTTTGTCACGTTCCCATATCTCTGCTTCCCCCCCAATCTCCCTTCTTTCTGTTTTCCCTCCACCTCCTACACATTTGCATTTTCACGCTGTGCTCAGAGCGAAGATATTTACAGGCTGATTCCTCCTCTCCTCTCTTCTCCTCTCCTTCCTTTACATTGTGAATGAAGGTGAGATGTGGCCTTGTTGTTGTATCTTGAATCCTGCTGCTGTTATTTCTGACAGCTAGTCTGACCTGTTTGCATGATATTTGAATATAATTGAATTCAGTTTTGACAATCCTCACCGATTTATTCCCAAATGAATCAGAAGCAGGATTTCCACAGGGATTGTTAAAGCTTCAGGTTTTTGCAGCTCTATGTAGAAGATCCTGAAATAAAAGTGAAGGATATTGATGCATTGCAGGGTAGAGCTACAACAGTATAACAGTATTATGAATTAAAATGTAATTAAACTCCATCTAACATAACACTTGGTTCACTTTTAAAATGTATTCTTAATTTTCTTTTACCTTAAAAATAATTTAATCTACCCATTAATAACAAAGAAAAATGCTTTAATGATCTTTTTAACTACTAAGTTAACACTAATGTTATCTGATGCTATATATCCATATTTAGGCCTTTAATATCCACGAAAATAACATATTAATCACATATTTGTTTTGAATTTAGCCGGTATCTGTTTAACAGTGTAGTATAAAGTTTGTGATTCATTAAAGCTTGTTGTTATATAAAAACAAATTAAAAGAAGGGATTTGCAGCCACATAGCTTCAATATATATTTGAGGAGTTTTGTTTTCCCTGAGGGGATAAATTTGGCTCCAGTGCTCTGAGTTCGTCTGCAGTACGTTTCACTATTACAGGATATGAGGATGAGGATGTGGCAGATGGAGCATCAGGTCGCCGTCTCACCGTCTCCCTGCACCTCTGCCGATCTCTGTTGCTCTGGCTTCCTCTCACAGTCCGAAGGACACGCTGTGAGGTTAATTGGTGATTTTAATTCGGCTGTGAGTGTGAGCTGTAGTGTTGTGATGTATGTTGGCTCGGTGATGGACTGCTGACACGTCCAGGCTCCGCCTTCGTGTACCAGCTGGGAACCGTGTTATGATAAAGTGGGTGCAGATAATGGATGGATGGATGGAAATGTAACACTACTGCATCCTTGGATGGGGTTGTTGATGGGATGAGTCCACATGAAGAGCAGAACAGTGTCAGTTGTAACTCAATATATCTTCTGTTATGGCTTTATTATGGTTATTATTATGTTATGGTTTAGAGCTGGTTACTCACTCATAAGGTTGACGGTTCAATCCCTGGGTTTCTCCTCTTTACATGCTGAAGTGTCTCTAGGAAAGTAGTTGGTCCTGATGGCAGGTAAATACCTTTTATGGCGCTCTGTCACCATTAATGTGTGAGTGTGAATAGGAAACACTGTAAAGCGTTTTGTAGACCAGTGAGGTAAAAAACACTGTATAAGACCATTTACTATTTTAACCTGTCACCCCTGTTGGCAGCTGGATGAGATCATAAAGTGTTCGTAGCTTCCAGGTCTGAAAAACGATGCCCATCAAGAAGTGCCTTAAGCTGCAATACTACAGAGTGCCACTAGAGGTCGGCTCCAAAAAGCCGCCGGCTCCATAGACTCACATTCAGCTTCTGTCATCAAATATAAAGTCAATAAAATGTGTCCATCAGTTATCTCGGTGTTGTTAACTAAAGTCACTCCTTCTTATTAGTTTTCTGGAGGTCCATCTGAAAATAATCCCTCATTCATTAGAAAAGAAGATTCAAAAAGACCTGTTTTTGGGGGCGTGTCTGTTTGATTGACAGGCCTGTGGTGCAGTCAGGTTACAGCTATCGGCGGGCGGGATGTAGTAGCATCAGGTTTCCAATCAGATCCACCGCTGGCTCCTCCCCCAGCTCGTCCAAATATGGTCACTTCCTGCTCCTTCAACAACTTCATTACATTTCCTCGTTGCAAATTTGTGTAGCACACTATCACCATGACTGGATTACCAGCTGAGCAAAATGCACAAGAGGCTTCATAACTGCAGGGGGTCCTGAAAGCTCCAGGGTTACTCCCCTTATCGCACTCACATACAGACGATGTTATTTAGATGTTAGAGTAGATCTTACTTGTGCTTGAATTTCGACAGGGAAGTGTCGTCTTGAGTCACTCAGTGTTGTTCTACACATGTTGGAAATAACTATACAGTTTGAATGCATTGCCCTCCAACATATCTACCAAGTCAGGGTAAAGTCTGCAGCAGCTATGCATTGTCAATTTGTTTATTGTTGGTCTTCTATTTTGATATGTGCAGTATGGTGAAGTCAGACAGGGTTTCTACCTGGGACTCTAACATGCTTTCAATCATTCACATTGATGTCCAACAAAATTCATGAAGGTTCCTAAAATTTAAATTTTAACACGAGGACCCCCGTCAACACTATTTTTCACTTTAAGACCAAGTAGTGAAGCCACGCCCCTTCACTAGCGTACATTTTCTCAAATTTTCAAACACAATTACAGTTGACCAATGATAGTAAACCTGGAGCTATTGGAGGCACTGCTAATAAAGCATGAGGATGGGATCGGGAAAATGTATATTCAGATGCTTAAAATCTATTTTGAGGATTGTAAAAAGTGCAGAAGACAAGCAGTAGTTATTAAAACATCTCTGGGTTGTTGTTATTGTGTTTTAATTGCCAAGGTATATTGGTTTTCTTTTGGCAAAATCAGCTGATGCTTGATGAAAATATATAAGCAGGCACTGTTAGTGGATCACTAAAAGGCTGGACAGTGTGATGGAGGACATTTTTTTGTTAATAAGTAAAACAGAAATAGAGATTGATGATGTATTAACCTGGTTACCACTTTTTTCAGGTCTGCTTGTTGACTGACTGGGACTAGTTGTTGTGTTAACTTTACTTTCAGGTAGAGTGTGTGTGTGCAGAAAACACAACCCACACACTGTAACTACGCACTGTATCTACACACTGTATCTACACACTGTATTTCTACGCACTTTATCTACACACTGTATCTACACACTGTATTTCTACACACTTTATCTACACACTGTATCTACACACTGTATATCGTCACACTATATCTACACACTCTATCTACACACTGTATATCTTCACACTGTATATCTTCACACTCTATCTACACACTGTATATCTTCACACTGTATATCTTCACACTCTATCTACACACTGTATATCGTCACACTCTATCTACACACTGTATATCGTCACACTATATCTACACACTCTATCTACACACTGTATATCTTCACACTGTATATCTTCACACTCTATCTACACACTGTATATCTTCACACTGTATATCTTCACACTGTATATCTTCACACTGTATATCTTCACACTCTATCTACACACTGTATATCTTCACACTGTATATCTACACACTGTATATCTTCACACTGTATATCTTCACACTGTATATCTTCTCACTGTATATCTTCACACTGTATCTACACACTGTATTTCTACACACTTTATCTACACACTGTATCTACACACTGTATATCGTCACACTATATCTACACACTCTATCTACACACTGTATATCTTCACACTGTATATCTTCACACTGTATCTACACACTGTATATCATCACACTATATCTACACGCTCTATCTACACACTGTATATCTTCACACTGTATATCTTCACACTCTATCTTCACACTCTATCTACACACTGTATATCTTCACACTGTATATCTACACACTGTATATCTTCACACTGTATATCTTCACACTGTATATCTTCACACTGTATCTACACACTGTATTTCTACACACTTTATCTACACACTGTATCTACACACTGTATATCGTCACACTATATCTACACACTCTATCTACACACTGTATATCTTCACACTGTATATCTTCACACTGTATCTACACACTGTATATATTCACACTGTATATCTTCACACTGTATCTACACACTGTATATCATCACACTATATCTACACGCTCTATCTACACACTGTATATCTTCACACTGTATATCTTCACACTCTATCTACACACTGTATCTACACACTGTATATCTTCACACTGTATATCTTCACACTCTATCTACACACTGTATCTACACACTGTATATCTTCACACTGTATCTACACACTGTATATCTACACACTGTATATCTTCACATTGTATCTATACACTGTATATCTATACACTGTATATCTACATACTGTATATCTACAGTCCGTGTCCGCCTGTCTTCCTCTGCCTCGTCTGTCCGCCTCCGTTGGTTTCTATTGAGTCTATTTTTAGCCCCAGCAGACTGGTCACGTGGCAGAAAGAGGACGTCAATAATGTTGTTGTTGGTGGCGGTGGAGAGAGCGCGCGAGAGGGAAGGAGCGAGGGAGCGAGGCGCACCGTAAACATGGAGGAGGTGACACGGTGAGAGGCGAGACGCGTCCTGCTCGCTCGATTTGCGCCTTTCTTTTTCGTGTGAAATAAAGACGCAGAAGAGCTGCGCGAGCGGCGGGGGGTGGGGGGTGGGGGGGGGGACCACACTGAGCCGCGGTGCAGGAAACCGGAGCCGGGAGGAGGCGACCTCTGCGCTAATACCCGTTCTTGGAAGACCCGCCGACATCTACGGTACCGTGGGGTTTATGGGGGAGGGAGGGTGCGTGCGTGTCTGTGCGTGACCGTCCATGAAGGATCTGCTCAGACAGTTAGAGGTTTTGTTGCTGGTGACATTTTGTGCTTCACGTCGTCGCTAAACTTAAAGAGACTCTTTCTGATCAGTTGGCGCTTTAGCTCGCTAACGGACACCTGACAGCTAACTAGCTACCGAACCGGACCCATTACACTGCAGCTAAACTGGGTAACTCACCGGCTACCAGCTAACTAACAGCACAACTAGCAGCTGACAGCCAGACGGTAACAGAGCAGCAGTGTTTCCTCCGCACTGATGGTTCGGTGGATGACTGGACACCGAACAGGACGTACTACCAGCACAAAGCCCCAGTAGCCCAGCGCTGTGTTTTCATGGTGTTCCTGAGTATTTCATGTCATCTGCATTTTGCACTCAAAGTGTGTTTCAGCAGCCATGTTGTCTGTCTCAGGACATTTTGACTGCAATCTGAATCGCATACTTTTTCTTTTTTACTTTAAGTACGTACTGCAGCTCCACTTACAGAGTATGTACTGTTGCATGTAGTATGTGTGTACAACTGGGACATACTACTGCATCATAACAATGCACCTTGAACTTTGACCCTCTTGGTGTATCCTAGGGCCACGTTTGAAGTAAAAAGAAAAAAAGGATTGAAATGAGTACACTTCCTTTTAATGCCTCTTCTTCTTCTTCTTCTTCTTCTTTTTGTGGGCGGCGCATCAGTGCCACCAATCATCCAGAGTACCATGCTGACCTGCAGACTGCAGAATAGACAGAATGGAGTAGAACATCCTGGTACTTTTTGGTATTTAAGTATCCAAACTAACATACTATCTAGTATGCCAGAAACAGATTTAGTATGTCCCAGTACATAGTATGTTAAACATAGTATACTAAAAGTACCAGGATGTTCTACTACATCCGGTTGTATTCTGCGGTCTGCAGGTCAGTGTGATATTCTGGATGTTCTGACCCACAATCCTCTGCAGCGGAAGATATGTCACATCGCTGATGCTCCGCCCACAAAAAGAAGAAGAAGAGACATTAAAAGGAAACCTACTCATTTCAAATTGCATTCTTTTTCGTTTTACTTTCAGTATGTACTGCAGCTACTCTTACAAAGTATGTACTGTTGCATGTAGTATGTGTACGACTGAGACACTCTACTTGAACTTTGACCGCCTCTCTGTGGGTCTGAACATCCAGAGTAGCATGCTGGCCTGCAGACTGCAAAATAGGACCTGATGTAGTAGGACATCCTGGTACTTTTTGGCAAACTGCATTTCACAAAGTGTGTACTGGGACCTACTGAATCTTTATCTGGCGTAATAAATAGTATGTTATTATAGATGCTGGAACATGTGGAGATTATGCGTTTACTTTTAGAGATTGCAGCGGCCAGTCTAAGGTGATGGCTGATGTGTGTGTCGGCCATCATACACATGTCCCAAAAAAGGGGGGCGTGCAGGTGAAGAAAACAAGCCAGACCTGTAGCCAGACCATAATACCTTCAGGTTCCCAGGTGTTTGCTGTCAGTCATTACTGCTTTGGCTGTGAGGATCCATAAAATAAGTAAACTAATATAAAATATATTAACACGGCTTAGAAGTATGTAAACTCCAGGCAGAATGTGTGCTGTTGTGTGCATTAAATGCAGCAGCACAGTGGTGAGATTGATGCTGTGTGTGTGTTATTTATTTAGTGGTGCTGGTGTGTAGATGTGATGGGTCCTGAATGACCCCCCCGGGACTTACTGGGGCCCCGCAGGGTGCCCAGCTCCTGCAGGGAGGGATGTGATGACTTACGGCAATATGCCGAGTATGTGTTGAAAATATCAACAACAACAAAAATAATAATATATATATATATTTTTGTTTTGTTTTGTTTTGTTTTTGTTTGTTTGTTTGTTTTGTTTTGTTTAAAAAAATATATATATCAAGACCATACAATTGCTACAAAGTCTCTGTTGTAGTTTCACATGTCAGCGTAAACGTAACAATTTTGTCTTTAATTCTGGAAAAATGAAACGAAAATCATCTTATCATCATGTTATTTCTTCAGTTTGGCAACATTAACATTTGCTCACTGAGGTTCTGTATAAAATATAACCGTCATTCCGTTTACGTCCCATTACAGTATGACATCATAGGTCAACAAGTTGTTGTTGTTATTGCCTTTCATCAAGACATATATATGTTTAAATTGATATCAATATGATTTTAAACAATACAACATGTCAGATCCTGCTATTAAGCTACGGAGGCTTTACAAAGTGGGAAATCTCATGATGCCATTTTTGTTCTGGCATGAATAGCAAACATGCAGCAGCCGGCATGTTCTGTTGCCCGAACATGAAAATGAATCGACGTTAATGGATCAATAAACACGCGGTTGGGATATTTCTAACCCCAGTATGATACTGTAAGTTCTTCCTGACAATATTTGAAACACATTTACTAAACAAATAATCAGTAATTTATTAACCGGTAGCACTAATCCTGCCGTGTGTCCATCTCCAAACAACTAAAAGCCAAGAATAGGAAGACGATTTAAAAATGCTTGAAATGAATTTGTTAAGTGTCATTCAAGGTCACAATACTAATTTAAATGTGTGATGATTATGACACAAGTTAACCGTGAAGTGACGCTGAGAGTATTTCTCTTCCTTCGATAGACGTTCAGGTGTATTTTCCCAATCCGAGGTCCAAACCTTTTATCGTTTCCCAGTTGTTTCTGAACGCAGCATTAACCCACCCCAGAGCAGGTTTAGTTTGTTACCATGGCGATGTATCCCGGTAGAAGTAAACCATCGGTTTTAGAACTGAAAAACGAGAGTCAAACCTGAAGTTACCTCGATAACAACACAAACCTTTTGGAGGCTGTTTAACTTTAAATGATCCAAAAGCTCAACACGCCAACTCAGGTAGATCCAACGGGATGTTGGGATGGATGTTGTTTGGACTGACAGGGAGCGAGACTGGTGCTGCTCAGGCCCCCTTCGGTGTCTCATTCATCCATTTACTTGATAGAAATTACAACGTGATGATGGCTCCCTGGTAACTGCTGTTGACTGGGATGAAGGAAGAATTAAAGGTTGATTTATGGTTGGTGATTTCTGTGTTGAGAGCAGTGGGTGTAGAAATACAGCTGACAGCGTTTACACCGACAGTGAAAGTGTTTAACTTTCTATTGCATAAATACAGATTTCCATTTCTCTTCCAATTGTGAAGCCAATCTGGACTGTTTCAAGCCACTTGATCCAATGTCAGGATCTGGTGGGTTGTCCATTAGTTTGCAATTGTTCCGACGTGACATGAGCTGCCGGGGTTTCTTTTCCCCCTGTAACAGTTACCAAGTGGCTACATAGCTTACATATTGCTCAAGCTTCAGTTGTCTGCTGTACACCCTGTTGGCGTTTGCACAGCCACCTTCAAGGGCGGACCAATCAGAGACCAGTATGGGTGGCTGAGTGAGTTGCAGCAGTGGTAGAGTTTCTGTGCATGTGGTGGTCAATGCTGATTGGTTCAGGGCTTCTCCAGTAGTTTCTACACCTTGTAGGATGCAGCGACCAGAAGCAAGTCCATGTGGAGCAAAGCCAGACCTGTGTACTCACAGTTTAGAGAAGGTAGACGCGACAATAGTGCAGTCGCACGTCACAAACAGCACATCATCAGTAGTGAATTACTAGATGCAGGGAAAAGATGAATGACAACCAGATAGTGAAAACAGAGCCGGTTGGCGCCATGGTGCTAAGAGTTTAGTACTGGTACAAATCAACGACGGTCCCTCAGTGCACAGTGTTCCTTGGATTTGGGAAATATCTCAGCAAACTCTGTGACTTTGCCATCTTTGCCCAAAGAACTGGGACATCCAGAGATGCTTCATGCTGTTTAAAAGGCTTCTTGATGCTGGTTAGCAGTGTCGCCATGGTAGCGTGTCTAACATATGACCTCATAAACTCCACGGTGCTGCTGTTAGTTTTTTGGCTAACTTTAAGGAGCCAGCAGAAGAAGAAGAAGCTGTTGGGGATTTCCTCAGCATTATATTGTCTGTGTTCATACATGAGTGGTAGGATATACTGTTATTATATCACACAGGCACCAACTTGTTGCTGTGGAGATGTCAGCATCAGAACAAAACAGTTCAGTGCAGGATATGTGGATTGTTATCGAGCGTCAACCATCAGTGATGTCATCGTTGGTTTGTGAACGTTATGAAGCCTCCAGTTCAGATTCTGTCCGTCACCATCTTTGCTAGTTCGGAGCGGTTTGGAGCAGGAAGTGACCATATTTGGACGAGCTGGGGGAGGAGCCAGTGGTGGATCTGACCGATCTGATTCGAAACCTGACGATACTACGTCCCGCCCACCGATAGCTGTAACCTGACCGCACCACAGGCCTGTCAATCAAACAGACACGCCCCCAAAAACAGGTCTTCTTGAATCTTCTTTTCTAATGAATGAGGGATTATTTTCAGATGGACCTCCAGAAAACTAATAAGGAGTGACTTTAGCTAACAACACCGAGATAACTGATGGACACATTTGATTCACTTTGTATTTGATGAGAGAAGTTGAATGGGAGTCTATGGAGCCGGAGGCTTTTTGGAGCCGACCTCTAGTGGCACTCGGTGGTATTGCACCCTAATTTCTGCATCAGGCTTGTTTTTCAGTCCTGGAAGCTACAAACACTTTTATAAACAGTCTCAGTTTTAAATGAAAGCAGAATATTCGATACTCTCACTTATAAGACATTGCAGACTACTTAAAGGACATCACTCTGCAGGATGTGTGAATATGTCGCCCTGAAATTTTTTTCACCTCTCGCTGACGTCCTCCAGCTGCTCGGTATGTAAACTACCTCGGTGCTTTGAAAGATAACAAGCTGCACATAAGAACGGATCCTTCTCGCTACAGGGTTGGCAGGTGTTCAGTTACACAGAGTGTCGGTTTGGTAGGTGACACATCATCACCGATTCCTCTCGTTTGAAAATGCTGCAGTGAATCACGGCAAACCAGTCTGTGAAGATTTGACAGTTTTTGAGGCACTGAACTCTGGCACACCTCGGCAGATGCTGTCTGTAGATCTGTGGGGAGATGAATAGACCTTGATGGCTCTTTCTTTTCCCGTCATCCAACGCATCGCATTACTGAACATGAATTCAAGCCATTAGCTCCTCTGAAAATAAAATATCACCTTTTTAATTCTGGCGGTGAAATAGACGAGGCATCTTTGGGCCCAGAAAAATATGGAATACTGAAGTTTCTTTCATGTGTGCCAGTATGAGACTCTCCAAAAAGAATGGGTCGGCATCGTAGTGCAGTGGATCCAGTTTAATACCTCCGGCCCCCACGTCGCTCCAGCTGCTGGGAGTCTGGCTGGAGGGATTTGCTTGCAAACTCGATCATGCAGCGTGGTTTTTTATTAATGCCAGGAGGTCGGACCTTGGAGGTCAAGGGCCAGTCCATTAGTTATGTAAGAGCTTTAAGGGCGGACTTTTACCTCCAGTGTTCAGACTGAGGCTTATTCTGCTCTTTTCAGTTCTGTGCTTCGCGAAGTGTCACATTTCATTCCCATGGAAACAATTTGTTTAAAAGAAAAACAAAAAAAAACCTCATGCTTGTTATTTCTGGAGCTTTCAAACACGTCTCAGGGTCTTATTTTATGGGCTGGTTGTTGCAATCTCTCAGTGAAGGCCATTAGGTGAATGTGACTGTCACACAGTCTGAGTCGGAGCGGCTGTGTCTCCTCCAACCCGACTGTCTTTTTCCTGTTCCTCGGTGGTGTTTTGCTGGACTGCGTCACTCACTGAGCCGAGCGTACGGATGCAGAGATGAAGGTTTACAACAAACCGACACATGCAGCTGCAGGACAGCGAAGGTTGACTGTGAGCGCCTAAAATGATGAGGCATTGTGTTCTCTGCGTGTCTGGGGAGGAACGACTACACGTCCATGCAGCGACTGAATGTAACATTAAATAACTAGTAATGTATGTGGAGCTGCCCTCGTCCATTTTTTCCACATTCAGGCAGAACAATTAAAACAATTTGCATGAGTTTAATTCTCCACGTTAAAGTTCCTCAACAGAAGCTCAGCTGAAGACATTGGCAGCACAAAAGTAAGCCGTTCCAAATGAGAAACCTGCTTCATCAACAGAAATAAATCCTCATTTACAGTCAGCAGCTGTTTAACCTCTCCTCTAATCCTTGACACAAACCACAGGCTGCTTGGCCGAAACCAAAAGGGCAAATCCATAGACTTTACTCCTAAAAATGTTCGTAGTCTCCGGGTCTGAAAAGTGGACGGACCTTCAGGTGTAATACCACTGAGGACCACTAGGGGTTGGCTACAATCAGTAAGATATTTGGCTTCAGTGTTTGGGTGGGGGGCGTGCCTGCTTTGATTGACATGCCTGGAGTGCAGTTTTCTGTATAGGTGGGCGGAGCTTAGCCTCCGCTGGTCCAATGAACCGACTGCCTCGGGCAAAAGAGGGTTTAATGGGTAATAATCTTAGAATCATCACATTTTCTTGGTGCTCATTATCATAGGAAATTATTACACATCCCTCTATATTTATGAAAAATCACAATTTATAACAATTTCGGCAATTTTATCTCAAAAATATTTTGTAAACTTTGCAAATGGCATCACAACTTTAAATGAAGCTCTTTTGATCACAACTATCAGAAAACATCTCGGTGAAACTGAAGGGACGGATTCAGTTCACAGGACAGAAAGTCTGTAAACCTGAACTTTTCTCACAGGTTTGATCAGTTGCTGATTCTCTACACATAACTAATCTTTATTGATCACAAGGTTGCCT